>NW_026712219.1:8669028-9269028 GCF_030504385.1 Musca domestica | reverse complement strand
AAATAACATTGATAATTTATCTACATATTAAATAATATATCTACATGTTCCAAAATACACGAATAAAGTATCTACATATCCAATGATGTATCTACATATTCTAAAAGACATAAACATTTTTTCTACATGTTCAGTAATATATCTTCATAATCCAAAGACGTGAATAACGTATCCATATGTTCGGAAATGTATTTCATGTTCCAAATGACGTTGATTATGTATCTACACATTCCATAATGTATCTAAACATTCCAAATGACATCGATTGATGTATCTACACATCCATAAATGTCTATACATGTTCCAAATGGCATTGAAACAAGGTAGATGTTACATGTTGCAACTGACTTGATAATGTATCTACATATTTAAATTAATATGGATAAAGTATCTACGTCTTAAAAATGATGTTATCAACGTATCTGCATATTAAATGAATGACGTAAAAAATGTATCTTTGTTACAGTAATGACGTAACTAATGTATTTTCATTATATTAATGGCATAGACAATGCATACATCTCATTCTACTGACGTGGATAATGTATCTTCGTAGTTTAAATAATGTTGATAATATATGTGTCTTTTTAATACAATGGATAAGCTATTCACATTAACTGATGCTGATGACGTGGATAATGTATCTACGTCATGTTGATGACGTGGATAATGTATCATCGTCATGTTGATGGCGTGGATAATGTATCTACGTCATGTTGATAACGTGGATAATGTATCTACGTGATCTTGATGACGTGGATAATGTATCTATGTCATGTTGATAACGTGGATAATGTATCTACGTCATGTTGATGACGTGGATAATATATCTACGCCATGTTGATGACGTGGATAATGTATCTACGTCATGTTGATGACGTGGATAATGTATCTACGTCATGTTGATGACGTGGATAATGTATCTACGTCATGTTGATAACGTGGATAATGTATCTACGTGATCTTGATGACGTGGATAATGTATCTATGTCATGTTGATAACGTGGATAATGTATCTATGTCATGTTGATAACGTGGATAATGTATCTACGTCATGTTGATGACGTGGATAATATATCTACGTCATGTTGATGACGTGGATAATGTATCTACGTCATGTTGATAACGTGGATAATGTATCTACGTCATCTTGATGACGTGGATAATGTAATGCGTAAATTCAACTTTAATTTAGAAATGCTAATATTTTGCTCCGTTTATAAAAAAATCTATTTTAAGAAAAAATTCTAAGCTAAAGGGAATTCTGTGTGGCTTTTATGGGATTTTGAGCTCTTTCAACGACCATCTATTTACAATAAAATGTATTATTATAAATAATTTATGTGACAAAAATCCGAATAGGTACATGAGTTAAATGGAATCAGATGGCCCTGTACTTCAAATCCATGTAATTGTTGTTTAAAGGACGTTAAAACTTCAAAATACGACAACCTTTTATTATAATTTCAAACGTTCAAGTTTGTTGTAGGTTTTTATATACAAACTCCAAAAGTTTAGGATGGTTATAATTTTACCATAAGACAAATGCATCACCATACCCATTTTTCTTGCTTTTAAGAAATTACTATTTAGTTCTAATTATTGAAACCTCCTCCAGGGCACTTGCATCTGAATAAATGAAATATGGCAATCTATCATAAAGAAATGCTTTTAAGACTTTGCGACATTGAAATCAGTTCTAGAATGGGTACACTCACGTTCCTGGAAATTGGGACTTATCTTCATATTTTGAATCCATGTCATGGCTTTGACTCCTTATAGCTTATAGGAAAAAATATTAGTTTGACGCAATTTTTAATGAAAAATTTTCTTACCACCAAAGGGTACAAAAAGTGCGTCACTCACTGCCTTATCAACACTCGTCTTTACATGCTCCATTTTAATAAGATTAGCTCATTGTAAAAGGCAACCCACATTTGTTTGTAGCCCACGCCGGCATCATTTACCACTTTTCTAAATCCTTAGACAATTGTGGTTAAAATGAACTCCCACATTCATATATGTTGCCACACATACTCACTTTCTCTAATGTTTGCTATCTCAAAGTACTTACGCAAAAATGAATGACTTTTGCGCTGATATGTTGTCTTCATCATTGTTCTGACATAAGCCTTTCGGCTGTTGTTCTACAATTTTTGTATATACATACACACACACAGGTTTCAAAAATACTTCACCGAGCCGAATTTAGGTATCAGTTTCATAATTTCCATGGCATAAAGTCATACGTGGGATGCCTGGAAATTAATATGAATTTTATTATTTAATGAAAGATATATTTAAAGGAATTAAAATATAACATTGTTGCCTGTAGGTGGGAGAAGGGGGATGGAGAGAGAGGGAGAAGTTCTTCTCCTTGGTTTTGTATCGTATTGACACTAGCTGTCATTGTTAACTCCTAACCCCCATTAGGCCCCAAAGGCAACACTTGTCGGCTGTATGATATTGTTTTGCCTTCGACATCGTTCTCGACCTAGATCAACTAAACTTCTCCCGCATTCAAACGCACACATACACGCTCACTCATCCATATATTGCTCATAACTGTTTTAGTTGTGATAATGAAATCATATTAAACTAAACTAAACAACAAAAGGATACTGAATAAATAATTTCTGCCAAAAACTTTCTGTTGTTCTCTATGCTGACAGAACTTATTTACGATTGTGATATGCGGGTTCACAGATGTTTGCTTGACTTGCACGCTAAGAGAATTTCGGAGGACTCGAAAGGCACTGGAGGCACACTAGAATTGTTAGTGAGATTATAATTAAATGTTTAATTAGATTCCGTTTTGTAAATGAATCCATGAATATTTCAAATGTCATACAATGAACTTTTCTTGGTTGGTGGAATGTGTCAGAGAGAGAGAGAGAGATAGAGAGAGAGAGAGAGTTTTCATGCACGCACGTACACACATATATAAAAGATATTTACATTGAAAGTTGTTGCATTGTGTATTTAACAAAGTGTATATTTGTCAATATGAATAATGTAGTTTGGAGTGCTAATTTCAAATGGACTTTAATAAACTCAAGACAAAGCTGTCTTAAAGAGAAAACAAATAAAGGAAAACTCCCAGTTATTTATCAAAATGTTGACCCTTTGATGCGGAGCTAAGACTGGTGAACACCGATATTTAAACGTAACTTTTTCTTAATAAAAATATTGAGCTTTTATGGCAAGATTCCAAATGGAGGCCACGGATACATCCCATCCTCTTTCTACACTCAGCCATATGGCTAGAGAAGGAATATATCATTTGATACGGCCAAAACGTGCCTCATCGAAATAACGGTTTTAGACCTTAGGTCTCTTTCGACCAAATCCGTTTCCGGACATTTAGAGTAGTTCTAGCTATGCCCGCCCGTCTGTCTGGCTGGTGCGCACGATAACTCCTGAGAGGGTATGTATCATTTGATACGGCCAAAATGTACCCCATTAAAATAACAGTTTTAAACCCTAGGCATCTTTGGGCTAAATCCGTTGCAGGACATTTGGATTTGATCTAGCGATGTCTGGCTGGTTGGTGAGTACGATGACTTTCGAAGGCAGTATCCGATTTGGCCCAAACATGGTACATCATAATAAAATTATCAAACTTAGATCGAGTTCGGAGATGGGCAATATCAGTTCACTCTTTGTGGTAACTCCCCCATAATAGGTCGAAATTTTCAAAAAAAAAAAAAAAAAAATAAAAATAAAATGTTTTACTGCATAGACAGAGAAACGAAAAAGAATAGAGGATTTTGCTCCAACTTTGCAAATCCTAATATTTACATCAGTGCCCGGTCATGTGCGAATGTGGACAATATCAACCCAATCCATCAAGTAACTCCCCCAAAGGGGCAAAATTCTGAATTATTATAACTCTTATAAAGTGTGATATAAGACTTCGATTATCTTCAAATTACACAAATCAAATAATTTGTATTTACCCAAGATCTGGTGTGGAGATGGGATATATTAATCCACTCTTTGCGGTACCTCCCACACAAAGGTTCAACATTTTGAACATCCATAAAGCTCATAAAACGCGATATTAAAATCTGATTCCATTCAAACTTGGTACATCTAAAGATTTCCATCAACACAAGATCTGTTATAATGATGGTAGAGATCGGACCATTCCTTATGTTACTTCCCCACAAAGGTTAAGGTTTAGAATAACCAAAACTATTATAAAATCCGAAATACGCTTCCGGTTCTCCTCATATTTCATACATCCCATTATTTATACTAATACAAGATACGCTGTGAAGATGTAATGTATCGGTCCACTCCTTCTGGTACTTCCCCCACAAAGGGCCAAAATTGTGAATATCCATGAAGCCCATAAAACGCGAAATTAACATCCGATTCCATTCAGACTTGATACATCTCAATATTTCCATCAACACAACATTTGTTGGAAAAATGGTAGAGATCGAACCAACTCTTCTAGTACCTCGCCCACATAGTGTTCAAGATTTTGAAAAACAAAACACTCACAGAAAGCGAAATAAGCATATTTTTAGTTTGATTCTGGAGTTTCGATGACATCGAAAACATCCTATTACTTTTTCGAATAGTGAATTTAAGAATTAGAACCCGAAATTTGAATTATATCCTATAAAACGGAATTTTGGTTAAAAAAAATTAAAAAAAAAAAAATAATAAAATTAATTAATAACAAAAATAAATAAACAGCTAGAAAGCTTTGCATAAATATGCAAATATATATATATTTATATTCAGACAGTAGAAACACATTCCAAAAATTTCCATGAAATATCAAGTGCACATTAGAGCTATCGTTGAACTTTAAATCACCTTAAATTTTCCATAATTCTGACACACAAGACATCTCTCAACATCAATAAATTTGTTGAATGACTAGTGCGATTATCCACCCTAGTCTAGCTCAAAACCCTTCCCTCCTCATTCCTCACATATTTACCACCCCCTACTTATTCATTATTAAAGTTTCAATTATTCATTTAACATTGTGCTTTTATTGAGAGCAGAAATTGATGCGTTGCGTGTTTTTATAACGCTGTCCAAACACAAAACTAGCAAAACAAATAAATTCAAGTTAAGAACACTTTTGCTTAGCTACTTGACTTGACTCGAGTCGAGTCGAAACGACTTGACTCGACTGAATGACTGTTTTACATAGTTGTTTGCTCACTCCTTCCATGCCGAGCAGGACTGACTATCTCTCAGTGTCTAGTTGTAATTGCATAGCTTTAAAGCTAACGGTGTGCATGGAACATACAATGATGGACATTATGATGTACACCAGCATTTATACACACACACACACACATATATAATATGTTTGTATGTGTGCTATTACATCTGTAGTGCAAATCGCCATACCTATGTATATGCAGTGATGAAAATTATACGGGCCAGTTTAAGTTGATGTTTACTTTTCATACAACTTTTCAAAAATAAACATTTTACAAGCAGTTAGTTAGTTGGTTGGTTTGTAGTTGTTGTTGTAGTTGTATGTTGTAATGATAGTTTGCTTAGAACTTTAGCATGGAAGCGGGGATGAGGCAGAAGCAAGTGTGTACAGTAATGGCCAACATATCCAAGGATAATTGTAATGGTGAAGGAAATTAAATTTACAACTTTCAAATCAAATATGAATTGGCTTGTGGGAAAAGTTGGTTCGGCAGCAGGGTTGTTATTTATATTTTCCATAGAGAAAATAACAATAAACCATTTATAATGACGTCACTCAAGTCGCCTCTAGTCGTCCATAAAGACCTACTTTAGGTCCTCTATAAAATTGACCTCCAAATCGCCTTAGATACGTGCTTCAGCCTGTCTAAAGAAAAGAAGATTCCAACTTGTCTGAAAGAAAAGTAATTCACTTGAATTCAATTTAACCAATCTTCATCTTTCATCCTTCTGGCCGTCTACAGAAATGGACTTCTGGCTGTCTATAGAGGCGTCTCCCTGGCCGTCGGTAGAGACAATCTTTTGGCCGTCTGTAGAGATAAACTTTAGGCCGTAGAGATAAACTTTAGGTCGTCTCTTGTGTCGACCTTTATGCCGTTTGTTGAGTCGACCTTTAGGCCGTCTGTTGAGTCGACCTTTAGGCCGTATGTAGAGATGACCTTTTGGGCCGTCTGCTGAGACCTCCTACTGTCCGCCTATAGATATTATCTTTAGGCGGTCTATAGAGACATCCTTCGGGCCGACTATAGAGACGTCCTTGGGACCGTCTATAAAAACATCCTTTTCACGATCTGTAGATGTGCCCTTTAGACCATCTATGGAGGCGCACTTCCAACCCTTTATGCCTTCGAAAAAAACAACTATCAGACCATCTATAAAGGTGTCCTTCTGGCCGTCTTAGGATATGCTATTCAAGAGACGAGTTTCAACTCGTCTATAGCGACGTCCATGATATCGTCAAAAAGGTCGGACCTTCGGGCCGTCTATAGAAACGTCATTCGGGCCGTCTATAGAGACGTCATTCGGGCTGTCTATAGAGACGTCCTTCGGGCCCTCTATAGAGACGTCCTTTTCGCGATCTGTGGACGAACCCTTCAGACAATCTATGAATACGCCCTTCAGAGCGTTCATACCGTCGTCTATAGCGACGTCCATGATGTCTTCAAAAAGGTCGGCCTTCCACTCGTATTAAAAACTATATTTTGGACGTCTGTATCAAAGGTTTTCAGGCCGTCTACAGAGATGCCGTTCAAGCTGCTTTTAAGACTTCTGCTCGTGAACAAAATTGCCTCAACTAGCCTTTTAAAACTTTATTTACCTCGCCTCGTCTATGAAAACTGCATTTAGCTCACCTCGTCTATGTAGCAGTTGGAGAACTTTCTGTTTTCCAGCTCTTTTGGAGAAAGACGCCTTTCTTCTGGTTATCTGGAGCAAGACTACGCATTTCGCAGCTCGCCTAAGTAGACCCTACCAATTTCTCTCTGGAGGGAACTCCCTGTTTTTCAGCTCGTTTGGAGAAGGACCACCTACTTTTTACTTCGTCCGGAGTATGGCTGCCAATATTTTAGCTTATCCCTGATTCAGATTGTCTGAAAAATGACTCCCTGTTTTCAGCTCATCTGGAGCAAAACCATCTGTTGTTCACTTCGTCTGATAAAGACTTCTACTTTTAGGTTCGGGGATTTGGGGAGAAATTATCTGTTTTTTATCTCGTCTGGAAAAAGACTTCCTTCTTCAATATTCCTTTTGCGGATACAGAAGCCTTAATGCTTCTGCCCGCCTCTAAAAACTCCTTGCTTTGGCTTGCATATGAAAGACTCACTGATTAGTCCTGCTATTTGAGATTTTCTACCTCAGCTGACCTCTAAAATAATTCCAGCTTCGGCTTTTCGGCTCCCTCTTCATTTATAAATATTTTCTTCATCTAGTCTATTCTGGAATTCCCTACCTCATGTTCGGTAGACCTGCTTCAGCTTCTAAGTTTATGTACGAAAGACCTGCCTTATGTACGAAAGACTTGCTTCAGCTTCTAAGTTTATGATGGCCTTTCTATGAAAGGCTCCTCTTAGATCATAAATTCAAGTAATACCTTATCAGCTAGCCCATGATCGATTCCAACTTGTCTGCAATATATCCCCCGCTTTAACGCATTTCAATATTTTTCTGTTTGAATTAAGATTAAAGGCTAATAAGCCTCTAAATAAAGGAAAAAAAATCAGAAAATTCTTAGAAATGAAAATCTTCCACAAAAACCCAATAAATATTGACTTTAACGTTTTAGCAGCTTAAAAGATTTCCCTCCTCTTTTCCAGGGTTTATTGTTTTTCTTTGTCTTGTCATTTTTTGCTATAGTCGGTTTGGTTGTACTTTCCCCCCTTCCCCCTCTCTAAATTATGAAACATGAGATGTTTGCAAAAGATTTATCAATTATTTAAAATGTTGAATAAAATAGAAAGATGACAACAGCAGTGGCAGAGGCATAACTAACCAAACACAGAACCAACCAAGCAGCCAGCCAGTCCGCCAGCTTTGCCAACCGACCAATCAACAGTCAATGTCGACATTTCAACATTTGTGTTTGTTTAATAAAACATGACCTTTTTTGTTATGCCTTTGCATACGCAAGTGAGTTCGCTGATGTTGTTTGTCCCCATCCCCAATGGAATTGGTGGCAAAAAAGGGAATATTTGCATAGCTCAATGGTTTCGATTACATGTTGTTGTTTTTGTTCGTATTTTTTATGGAATGGGATTTTTGTTTGATATTGAACTTTTGCAAGTCAAAGAGCCGGGAAAATATGACAGTTGTGGGTATACAATATTAGATGTACCAGGGTATTTAACATATAACGGTAACATCAGGCACAGCATGTTATTTTTTCTTCAAATGAATTGTTAAAGAATTCCAATTGAAAGGAACTAAACTAATATCCAACCATGCAAAAGGCGGAAAAAAATATTGAAATACAAAGAGATCGAAATCATATGTTTGTTTTGTATACATTTTTTTTGTATTTGGTGATAGGAATCAAATAACGCAACCCCCACCCCTCTTCTTCGGGAAAATCACTCATTCATTCATGCATGCATTCGCAGCATGTTGCAAGAGCGTATAACAACATATCCTTGTCTAGGATGTGTTGTTGGTCATACATTAATTGAAATCCTATTCCCTTCATCATTTTCGTGAGTGAGCGAGTATGTCTGTGTGTGTGTGGGAAACAGAGAGATATTTGCAATGTGATAATTCCTTCCCTTGGTCACCACCCCTCCGAATGTGTCATTCAACATTCATGTTGTTGCCAATATCCACATCTTAAAAGAAGTCAATTTGGGGTCTATGAACAGAAAAAAAAAACAATTCATTATGTCAAAGGCCACATTGGAAGGAACCTTTTAGCAAAAATTATCATATCAATACACAATGGAAATATCCAGTTACCATTCTCAATACAATAGCTCAGATGTGGTCAAAAAATCATTTGGACTCCCACTGATGAATATTTCCCTTCCCTGATTTTTATTTCTATTAAACGATTTCCGTATTATGCTAATCTATTGAAATCACCCCTATATGGCTTTCAATGTTTGGTGATTGTATGAGGGGCATTCAATCATTGACTGTCGAACAATGGCACATGTAAATGTTTTGTTTGCATGAATGTAAGTTTATTTTTTGACAGTTATCGATCAATCAGTAATCCCTTTGTTGCGTCCATTGAAGATTCCTTGCATTTAATTCATCAATGAACATACCCTTCAAATCGACATTGGATACTTCCATAACACCTCCTTTTCACTTAAGTTTTGAATTCGGTTCATTTTTTAGTAACTTTCTATCTCTCTGCCTTAAATTATCCATAGAAGAGGCCCTGTCTCTTCAGGTCATGTACGAAAGATTCCTTGTTTCTGATGGTCCATGGAAAAATTCCTCTATCGTCTATTTTGACTTTTTACAGCTTGTCTATAAAAAAAAAAAACACCTACAGCAGTCCATTCAACGTTTTCTATGAGAGATTCTCTCTGTTCTGAAGGTCACCTCCTCTTCACTTAAGGTTTGGCTTCAGTTCATATTTTAGTAACTCTCAATCTCTCTGCCTAAAATTATCAATAAAAGAGGCCCTCCAGCTCAGCTCATGTTCGAAAGATTCCCTTTTTCTGATGGTCTATGGAAAAATTCCTCTCTCATCTATTTGGTCTTTTTACAGCTTGTTTATGAAAAAACCACCTACAGCAGTCCATTCTATATTCCTCTCGCCAGATCATACATTCAACGTTTTCTATGAAAGGTACTCTCTGTTTACGGGGGGCCCTCTGCATAAGAGAGATTGCTTACAGCTTGTCTTTCGAAACTCTCTGCAGTTATCTTGAGAGATATCCCTGAACTCCTGTACGGGGGTTCTCTCCATACAGCTCTTCAATGAGGACTTACTTCCTTCAGCTCCCCTATAGAGAGTCCCTACCCTCAACAGCTCGTCTAATGAGTCTCACTCCGGCTCATCTGGAGTGACTACTTTTATCTCATCTCGATAGAATTTCTTCAGCTCATCTATGAAGTTTCCCCAGCTCGTCTCTCTCAGGCTCGTCTTGAGAGACTCCCTCTAGCTCTATAAACACTCCCTCTAGCTCTATAGAGACTCCCACCAGCTCGTCTATGGATGCTATATTCAGAGTCTCCCTCCAGTTCATCCAGAGGACTCCCTCCAGTTCGTATACAGAGACTCTCTCCAATTCGTTCAGAGAAACTCCCTTCAGCTCGTCTACAGAGTCTATCACCAGCTCGACTGCAATGACTCATTTTATATCCTCTCGGTAGATTCTTTCTAGCACGTCTTGAGAGACTCCCACCAGTTTTTTCATTGAAACTACCACCAGTTCCTATAAAAAGACTTCCACCAGCTCGTCTATAGAGTCACTCTGCAGTTCGTCTAGAGAGTCTCCCTCCAGTTCATCTAGAGAGACTCCCTTCAGTTCGTATAGAGAAACTCCCTCCAATACGTATAGAGAAACTCCCTCCAGTTCGTCTATAGATACTCCCTTCATCTCGACTGGAGTGACTCATTTTATTTCCTCTCTGTAGATCCTTTCTAACCCGTCATGAGAGACTCCCACAAGCTCGTTTAAAGAGACTCCAACCAGCTCGTTTATAGAAACTCCCACCAACTCCTATAAAGAGAGTTCCACCACCTCGTCCATAGAGTCTCCCTGCACTTCGTCTAGAGGACCTCTCTCCAGTTTGTCTAGAGAAACTTCCTCCAGTTCCTCTAGAGAGACTCCCTCCAGTTCGCCTAGAGAGATTCCCTGCAGCCTGCCTAGGGAAACTCCCTCCAGCTCATCTATAGAGACTTTCTCCGCTCGTCTAGATAGAATTCTTCCAACTCATCTAGAGTGAATCCCTCCAGCTCGTCTAGAGGGTTTCACTCTATCTCGTCAAGGGAAACGCTCTACAGCCCAACTGGAGAGAATCCCTCTACTTCTTCTATAAAGACTACCTCCATAGCGACTCCATACAGCTCGGCTATAGTGACCCCGTGTGTAGCTCGTGTTTAGAGACTCACAGTTCATATACGACTATCCCGCCGGCCCGTCTATCCGGGGATCTATCTAGTCTGTCTCAGAATGGTTCCATTCACTTCATCTTCGTAAGGCTCCATTCATCTTTGACTTTGACAGGCTCTATGAAGCTCGTGTAAGATAGCTCCCTTTAACTGATTTAAAAGGACACCCTTCAGCTCACCTATGAGGACTCCTTTCAGCTCGTATGTAAGTACCCTCCTCAGCTCATCTACAAAGACTTCTTTCATCAGGTCTTTAAACGATTCACTAAAAAGAACTTTCTGAAGCTATCTAGACATTGAAACCTTCTTATTCCACATCAATGAAAATTCGGCTTGTCTTCGAAAGAATACCTATTTTAAATGGGCTTACTTCATTTCATCCTCTAGGAATGGCTAACTTCAAAACTCCAACATCAAAATTTAAATTTTACCCCGGAAAACCTCATAAATTCCAGTACCTTAATTTGAGGTCGTTACCAGCATTCCTTGTCTTGATCCTTAAAAATTCTAAAGCCATTGTCTAACTTCTAATGATATGACGCATTTTGGTAACATGCAAACACCCTGGCCTAACTTTCTACTCAGCCAAGGTAAGGAAAAAAATGAAATGAACCATGAAAAATGTAGTCAACTGTAAAATATGCTGCACTCCATAAACTATCCCTTCAGTCGTCAGGCACTAAGTCCAGTAGACTTTCGTTTTTTCTCACCCATTCTTTGCATTCATACAGGAAGTTAATATATCATCTCATATGAACGTGTGTCGATGTGAGGGTGTGCAAAACTTTTGCAAAAGCCTTGCAAGTATGTAAAATTTTCACTTTTCTATTAAGTTTTGTTAGGCGTAAAAAATTGTGTTCCCCCACAAGATTTTTGGGTGAGGTATGAAACAGAAATTTTTGTTTTTGAATGTATACAAAGAGGGGTTGGGTGGGAGACAAATTTTTTGTTCATTTATGTAAATTTTTGTTTTTGTTCCTTATTTTTTTTTTTTTTGTTCCTTGTTAAATATCCGTTTAGGAAATATGCCAACCCATGATAGTTGGCTTGTTGGTTGGTAAGTGTTCCTTCTTGTACTTTTGGTCAGAGGGGTTATTTGCAGTCATGTATGAGGTACGTACGTATTTGGGCCTTTTCCATTTTAACCACAAAAGTAGAAAGTATTTTTATGACTTTTGCACTAAAATAGCGGTTAGTTTGAGCTATTGTTTTGCCAAAAAGAAGAGAAAAAAAAAACAAATTTATGAACATAACAATTTCTGGCAATGGGCCCATAAAATGCCATCAAAATTGAGTGGAAGATTTAAAACAGAGGAAAGTTGGAGCAGGGAATCTTTCATAGAAGAGTTGGTGAAGCACTTATTTTTTCAAGGGTATTGTGGATGAGAGAGTCTTTCATAGACGAGTTCTTCTCTTCTTCAATTGCTCAATAGCTCTTCTGTGGAGAAAAGAGCTACAAGAGCTCTTCTATGGATAGAAGAGCTCCAATAGCTCTTCTATGTATAGTAGAGCTTCAATAGCTCTTCTATGTATAGAAGAGCTTCAATAGCTCTTCTATGTATAGAAGAGCTTCAATAGCTCTACTATGTATATAAGAACTTAAATGGATCTTCTATGTATAGAAGAGCTCTTCTATGACTCCTCTCTTCTTCTTCAATACATCTTCTATGTATAGAAGAGCTTCAATAGCTCGTCTATGGATAGAAGAGCTTCAACAGCTTTTATATGGATAGAAGAGTTTCAATAGCTCTTATATCTATGGAGTTTCAATAGCTCTTCTATGGATAGAAGAGCTTCAATAGCTCTTCTATATTTAGAAGAGCTTCAATTGCTCTTCTATGGAGAGAAGAGCTTCAATAGCTTTTCTATGGAGAGACGAGCTTCAATAGCTCTTCCATGGAGAGAAGAGCTTCAATAGCTCTTCTATTTACAGAAGAGCTTCACTAGCTCTTCTATATACAGAAGAGCTTCAATAGCTCTTCTATGGATAGTAGAGCTTCAATAGTTGTTTGTATTGTTTTTGGTTATGAAACTTCTGGTTCCCCTGTCAGCAGCAATTTAACATACGATAGTCACCTTCGAAAAACGTCAATCATTATTATGATCTGACATCCATGGTTGCTAATATTTCGGAACACATGCTGGCACATGTTATCAATCACCACCTCCTGCAATTTCCGCACACTTTGCCTTGATGTCCTTTTTTTTGGGCGAATCACTTGATGATGGATTGACTGTACGCCCTCAAACTAATAATTATGATGTAAATTGTCCTGCCGATACAAAAGGGGAAATCATCACAAATCGATTAACAATTTGCTATGGCATTTACAGAGATTCCCAAAAAGCGAAAAATCCAAAGCGTTTAATTTTTGAATAGAGTTATGTTTTTTGATGGATTGCCAAAAATATGAAAAAAACTTTGTGGAAAAAAGAAAAATTGGAAAACCTGTTGTTCACTTCCATCCCCTTTTCTGGGTTTTTGTTTTTTGCCAACCTCTTCCACAATTATCTACTGCGTTGTAGGAATTCCTAATAATAGACAAAGGGAACAGCAAATCAACCACCGTGAAACACGAATATATTTTTTATTGTTTCCAATTCATCTCGAGTAGTCCTTGAAAAGGATTTTCTAACCACTTTTGATTTATTTATTAGTGATGCCCATAAAATGTTGAATATAAGCGGCTTAAATAAACTTTTTCATTAAAAATCACTCAACCGCAAAAAAAGAGTATTGAAATCATTGAAATTTGATGTTGTTTCCCAAATCTTATGTCCCATTCTGTGGGGGAAGGATATGTCAACGAAATGTCAAACTTAATAATAACTGACAGTAAATTGATAAGAAAAATGCTGTCCTTTTTTTGTGGCATAGAGCAGGGGAAAACAATGGTAATATGTTTGGGATATTTTTTGAAATATACAAGACATGATTTTCGGTTTTTCATATTTAAGCATTTTCTTATTTAAAATTGTTCTTTAGCTCTTTCCCTTTATTCTCTTGCCGTGACCACTCAGGTGCGTAAAAACATTTACAAAAGTCTTCAAAATTTGGTCGCTCTTTTGAGTGCTTTAAGAATTCTCAAATTTCCCTGGCCCCGGGGCCGCCAATTACAGCAGTGCTGGAGTGATGGCCAGTCGACAAAGACAGTCAAAGAACTTTTCACTGTCACTGCCACTCAGCAAGAACATTAATGGCCAAGGCTTATGAAAAACCCAGCCGAACGGCTCAAAGAATTCATTCATTATTAATTAAATGTCATTGGCCATTAAAAAGAGAGTTTCCTGATGCCGCGAAATAAAGTTCCGTCCGTTTTTTCTACTTCATTTAGTTTCTCAGTTGTTCCTTTTTGTTCTTTCGGAAACTTTATCCTTAATAAAGTAATGACAAACGTAGCAACAAAAAAAAAAAAAAAAAAAAAAAAACTTCAACGAAGACAAAAAAGAGCATGCCCCTCACAAATTGGTGGAAAACTTTTTACTTCGCCTGCTAAGGATGGCCGCGATCACAAGAAACGGATGTCTTTATTAGTTCAACATCAGGTGACTTCATTAAAGGGCAAATTTCCAGTCATAACGCTGTTGTTCATATTTCATACTGGCCGGCGAAACAAAAGAGGAGCAAAATTTCTCAGAAATTTCAGCTGCCTTTCTATTTTTACATAATTTTATTTTTCTATGAAAAATTATCCCTGGCGTGTTAATAATTCGGCTAAAGATGAATTACCTTTAAAAGAATATTTTATAGTTTTTTAATGGACATTTAATTAATTTTCTTTTTTCTGATGTCTTGTTCGCAGGTTCGCCGGAAATGGCTTTCATTCATGCCCTGGCTGCTGCCACTGTTACCAGTTTCATAGCACGTGCCTGTCGCGATGGTCAATTGGCTTCGTGCGGCTGTTCCAGCGGTTCGAGACCCAAACAGCTCCACGATGATTGGAATTGGGGTGGATGTGGTGATAATCTGGAATATGCCTACAAGTAAGTGTCCAGTCCAGTAGATTTTAATAAATTAATTCCCGTTTTTTTCAACTTCTGTTTGTTTTTACAAGCAAAGTATTTGTTTGACAAACAAAAAAGGCAAAGCTTTTGATACAATCATTCTTTATTCAATTAATTTAATTAATATCATTTCGAACAAATAAAAAAAGGCAAAAGCAAATACCAGCTAAGTCTTTGTCAGATGGTGGGAAGATATAATGGAGGATGAATGTTGTGGGAGGATGAAAAATATTAAATTATAATAATGAGTTTTTTGGCAGCAAAATGCATGAAAAAAGTGAGAAAACATAAATAATGGAATCGGAATATTTCGAAAAGCTTTACCGGCTTCTCCAAAGTTAGAAAAGTCTTACAATTTTTATACCAGTTCTTCGTCTATCAGATCTTCCATATCGAAAATAACTTCAACAGTTTGTCTGGATGGAGAACACTTTTACCAGCTCTCCTGTATACAAAAGACTTTTGCGCTCTCTTTTATGAGTAGAAGCATAAAAATACAAAATACTCCAGACACAATAGTCCAACTTATTGGTACCCCGAGATTTTGGTGGCTATTGTGCGCTGGAAATTAAGCAAGGAACCTCATTTTGTAACCATTCTTGTGTGGCGCGTGCTGAGTGCGATGGTGCTGAGTCCTGTTGGAATGTTCGAAGTCTGCGGCCAAAAAATTTGCGTGCTCAAGGCTTTAATACATCCTCCAGAATATTTTCGCGATAATATTCGGTATTTATTCCGATGCCACGGTCGATTAATACGAGCTGGAGCGACCATCGGCTGTTTTGGCGGCCCACACCATCACCGTGGCCGGCGCTTGAGTTCTGGTGGCCAGCCGAAGGTGACCTTTTTGGCAAGTAAACACGATAATTTTGTTTGTTTACAAACTGCTGGACAACGATTGTTTTCTCATTGGAGAAAACCAAATTCGGCAGTTCACCACTTTCGGCCAAGCGAAGCAACTCTTTAATTCATTTGAGTCTATTTACTTTCTGTGGAATTCAAGTTCTTGCACTTTTAGGAATTTCAATGGCTTTACCCCGAGCTAATGTTTTCAATATTGAGATAAGTTTAGCTCACGAGCCATTTTTCGGCCACTGCGACGCGGGTTTCGATCAAGTCGCTTCTTTACTTTTCGAACCATTTCTGCCGATTTTGCTGCTTTTTGTTCCGTACACTTCCTAGGCGTCGGGCTACGCTACCAGTATCACGGTAACGAGCGATGGTACAAGACACAAAATATTTATTCACCTTTAAATGCTGTAGAGCTCTAACGATTGCCACTTGTGGTTTTCCAGGCAAATATAAAGAAATCACACTGTCACGCTTGAATTCCATCACGAATAACCTTTTATTTTTTGGAAAATTCTCACCAATATGCTTTTGTACGCCTATAAAAAATATAATGAGCTGTCACTAGAATAATTTTAACAGCTATCAGATGAGTAGCTTAAAAATGACAGCAGTCTGAAGTTGGTTGTAGCTTTTTCATATCACCCTGTAAAACAGCTTTGGCCGCTATTGTGAAAGAGCGGCCCTTAACAACACTTTTAGACATAGAAGGGGTTTAACGCCTCTCTTATTCGGCGATAATCTTCAACCGATTTTCTATAAATATAAGTGTTTAAAAGATCTTCTAAATAATATTTTATAGAAGAGCTTGAACAGCACCTCTATAGAGAGAGAAAAGAATAGCCTCAAAGCTCTACTATAAATAGAAGAGTTTCAGCTAATATATGAGCTCTTCTCTAGATAGAAAAGCCATAGCAGTTCATCAATGGATAGAAGGGCATCGAAAGCTTTCCTATGGCTAGAAGAGATTCAAAAGCTGTTCAATGGATAGAAAAGCTTCAACAGCTCTTCTATGGCTTCAGTAGCTCTTCTATGGCTAGATGAGCTTGCAGCTCTTATATAGCAACAAAAGCTTATGCAGCTCTTCTCTAGTTATTCTAGGGTAAGAAGAGCTTCAGCAGCTCTTTTGTGGCTCGAAGAGCTTCAACAGTTATTATTTTGCCAGATCTTAAAAGCTATGTGATGTATTGCAGAGCTTTACCTGTTCTTTCATAGATTGAAGTCCTTAACAACTCTTCTATAAAGGGAAGAGCTTAAATTGCTGAACTATAGCGGTAGAGCATCTATGGGTAAAAAATAGTAAAGCTTTACCTCCTCTCCCGATGAGCCTTGCGGACTCTTATATAAACAGCAGAGATCTTTCTTTCTTTTTATGAAGCTCTCCTATAAAGATAAGACCTGCTGCAGCTCTTCTGTGAATGGAAATCACCTAACGGTTCTCTTATAGATAGAAACCCTTTAAAACTTCATTTGATATAAAAAAATCATTAACGGAAAATTTATTATGATTTTTCACGTCATTTTTTAATTAATTATAATTTTCCGCATTGATTGCAACAACGACAAAAAAAGTACTTTGTCAGAATAATAATCAATTCTGCTAAAAGAGCAATACGAACAACAAATGACTAGTTTTAACAAATGCCATTATTTAAATCTCGACGAAACAGGGAACAAACAAAAAAATAATTCAAATTTTAATTCATTCACATAAATTAACAATACGAAGCGTGTAATCTGCCGACAAAAACAGCATTGATTCAAACAAACAAATAAAACGTAAACGCACATTCCAAAAAAGAAAGATTTAACTCCCGTTCCATATGTTCACCCTCGCCTCCTCACATAGGAGGTTTATAGAATTTATAACAGGTTGTAAATATAATTTCACGTTTCATTTAATTTAAAAGCATGACTGGAGGTGTGGGGCAACAATAACACAACCTTCATTTCCATATATGTATATGACTAACTGGCTGGCGGCTTGGATGGTTGGCTGACAGGAGTCTATAAATAATAACAATGCCAATAACAACAAATAAAAATGCTGAACAGAGGCAAAACATAATCACAGTTTATGTTCCAAACCCATCGGCCAGTCTGTGACCCCCTTGAAAACATTTCATTCAAATGTCCTCTCAGTTGGTTCTTTTTTTTTTCAAACCGGGGGTGATGATCTATGGTAATGTGTCCTGACATAATATTGCCTATCAGGAAAAAAGTAATTCAATGAACTTCCAACACTTGTTTTTTGCTGCTCCTCGTTGTGCCACTACTCCCGCCCCCCAAGTGGCCTCCGGCCTTTAGTCCATAAAACCGTCACGAGTAATGCGAAAAATTTCGTATGTCATACGAATAAATCACCATTTCACATTATTTAGCTTAAAAACTCTGCAAAGGATTATCCAGAGTATAAATCAAATTTTAACACACCTCCACCCGCCAGCGAACATGGAGGGTGGGATAGGTTGGTTGGTTGGCAGTGTTCTAGCATGCATGTTACTAGCCCCATGTAGCGTACGGACAACAGTTTTATGAGCAGATTTTGTGACATTGGTGGTTGGTCGAGAAGTGTTTTTGTTTTATATTTTAAGGTTATTGTTTTTATTTGTGACCGTCCTGATTTTATTTGGCAAAGGAATGCTGCTGGTGAAATAAAATGTGATTGATGTCATCGGGGAACTAAACTTAAAATAGTCATAATGGGGCCAAACTTTTTTTTCTTTATTGAAAGTCAAAAAAAGTGTGGTGGGCTTACATTTAAAATGACAGGGATATTGAATATATTCAAAATAAGTTAAATTCGAAAAAAAGATATGATGTAAATCTCAAAGACACATTGAATCGGGCAATGAAGAGGGAATATAAGGAGAGAATACCAAAATGCGAAAAAGACCTGTAATAGGTCTTCTCGTAATTGAAGAACTACAACAGGTATTCCATTCATAAAAGTGTAAAGGTTCTTTATCAGTGTTTCTAGTATTGGAAAGCTTTTTAAATAAAGCTATTTTATAAACAATATTTCTAAGAGAGTTTCCGTCAACAATAGAGAGTTTCCGTCAATCTATTTGAAAGTTGCTGGTGCTGCTCTATCAATGGGGAAGCTCTTGAAACTTTTTCTTAAAAAAGAAAAAAAAATAAATAAATTAAAGAACTGTTGAAAGTTCTCCATCTTATCTATAGAAAAGCTTCTGAAGCTCTTCTATTTCTGGAAGATCTGCTGAAGCTCTTTTATCTGGGGAAGAGCTGATAAAGTTATTATATCTGCAGAAAAGCTGTTAAAGCTCTTAAATCTCTGTTACAGTTTTTAAATCTGTTCTACCTATAACTGTTGAGAACTGGTCCCTATATAGGTGAGTTTTTAAAGCCCTTTAATATCATGAAGAGCTCTTTAAATGAATATATCTAAAGAAGAACTATGTAAATTATTCTTTGTATTGAAGAGTTGTTGAAGCTCGTATATCTGTGGAAAAAGCTGTGGAAGCTCGTCCGTCTATAGAATAGCTGTTGAAAATATTTTATGTATAATAGTCATGTTTCCACCCTTTTCTCTATAGAAGAGCTGTTGAAGCTTTTCCTAAAGTTCATTCATCTGTAGAAGAGATTCTAAAGCTTTTTCTATCTATGAAAGAGATATTGGCGATAGATATAGAAAGCTGTTGAGCTGTACTATTTATTGAAGAGCTGTTGAAGCTTTTCTGTGTATAATTAAGCTACTAAAGCCTTCCATTTATGAAAGAACTGCAGAAGCTCTTCCACTTACAAAAGAGCTGTGACGGACAAACAGGTGGACGACGAACATGGTTAAAATTTGGCAATTTCGAGGAGTTATAAACGGAATAACAAACTTAATATGTCCTCCATAGTATGACCCGATTTTTAAGTGACCTTTCATTAAGAGGATGGGTGTAAAGAGAGTCATCCATTTTTTGCCAAAGCTCTAAGAAATATTCACTCTTTAGAAGATCTGAGAATGCAATTCTATTAATAACAAGTAAAAAAGCAGTAAGTTCGGCCCGGCCGAACTTTGAATACCCTCCGCCATTTGGATCGAATTAGGACATTAAAAAAATAAAATAAAATCCATTAAAAATTCTGTTAAAATCTTTAAAATACCTAACATCGGAAGGTACCGATATATGGGGGATGGGGGGATATACGATATGTAGACCCCTATGTCTAGGCGTAAAGTGCTCACAAAGAACTCCTTATGTAGAATTTCAGACAATTCCGTTGAAAAATGTAGCTAAAATCATCAAAATACCGAATATCGGGGCGTACCGTTACATGGGGGATATACGATATTTTGAACCTATATAGACAATTCCCTTTCAGGGGTAAAGTGCTCACAAGGAACCCCTTGTGTAGAATTTTAGACAATTCCGTCAAAAAATGTGGCTCAAAATACCGAATACTGGGGGTACCGTTATATGGGGGATATACGATATCGTGGACCTATATAGACAATTCTCTTTCAGGGGGTTAAATGCCCACAAAGAACTCCTCGTGTGGATTTTCAGACTATTCTATTGGAAAATGTGGCTAAAATCATCATCAAATACAGAATATCGGGGGGTACCGTTCTATGGGAGCTATACGATATCGAGGACCTATATAGATAATTCTCTTTTAAGAGATAAAGTGCTCTTAGAGAACTGCTTGTGTGGATTTTCAGACTATTCTATTAGAAAATGTGGCTAAAATCATCATCAAATACAGAATATCGAAGGGTACCGTTACAAAGACATAGAAGTGTATAGATGGGACAAGACAGAGTCAAGATATGGCAACCCTGTGAAAATACCTCTGTTCTTATGATATCGTAACAACATAGTTAGCAATGTTAAGCTATTAAAACCGCTTAGGCAATATGCTATTAACTGGGAAAGTCTATGGAGTAAAATTTTGAAACCCAATTTTTGGATTTTTCAAATTTTTGTTTGTCTTATTTTTCTATAAATGGGTTTTTTATATTAACATGGTCCTGTCATGAGCTGTTATCTAGATAGTATAGACACAAACCATTTGCTCAAAATGCATTTTGTCTAGTCTTTACCATTTTAGGTCTTTGACCGTTATATGGGGGCTATACGATATCGTGGACCGATATGATTTCGAACTTGACCTGCCTGCGGACAAAAGAGAGATCTGGGCAAAATTTTAGCTTTCTACCTTAATTCGTTTAGCCTGTAGCGTGATTTCAACAGACGGACGGACAGGGCTAAATCGTCTTAGAATTTTACGCTGATCAAGAATATATATACTTTGTTGGGTCTAAAATGATTATTTCGGTGAGTTACAAACGGAATGACGAACTTAATATACCCTCCATACTATGTATGGTGGAGGGTATAAAAATCTGAAGTTGATTAATGTTTTCTATTTAAGGAACAACTTCAGGGCTATACGATATCGTGGACCTATATAGATAATTCTCAGCCAATGGATAAAGTACTCGCAAAGGACTCCTTGTTGTAGAATTTCAAACAATTACAATGACAAATGTGGCTAAAATCATCAAAATACCGAATATCGGGGGGTACCGTTATATGGGGGATATACGATATCGTGGACATATATAGACAATTCTCTTTTAAGAGATAAAGTGCTCTTAGAGAACTGCTTGTGTGAATTTTCATACAATTCCATTGAAAAATGTGGCTAAAATCATCAAAATACCGAATATCGAGGGGGCACCGTTATATGGGGTCTATACGATATCGTGGACCGATATAGCCCATCTTCGAACTTGACTGCAGACAAAAGAGAGATCTGGGCAAAATTTTAGCTTTGTATCTTAATTCGTTTGGCCTGTAGCGTGATTACAACAGACGGTCGGACGGGGCTAAATCGTCTTGGAATTTTACGCTGATCAAGAATATATACTTTTTTGGGTCTAAAATGATTATTTCGATGAGTTACAAACGGAATGACGAACTTAATATACCCTCCATACTATGTGTGGTTGAGGGTATAAAAATCTGAAGTCTGAAAATTTAATTTTCCTTAAAAGCTGATTAGGGTTTTCTATATAAAGAACAACTTCAGAATGTCTATATCAAAGCTGTAAAATCGTCTCCTTAAAGTACGTTTATATATATGAGGGTTAACCCACTGGATTTTGATTTAAATTGTCATATCCATTACTTTTACTTCAAATAAATCCTCTCAAAGTAGGTTAACCCTACAAAAAGTTCTAACGTAAACATTGCATTATAGAAATATTAAAACAAATACTTTTTTGTATAGAAAATCTGTGGAACATATATCGCCCATACTCTTTTCCTTTTATTTATAAAAAAAAATAACTAAAAAACTAGGACGTTGTCATAACATTCCTTTTTAGCCCTTTTTTGCATTTTAATCTATCAAATGCTTTCAATAATTTTTGCTTGAATTCCAAATACACGGAGAAAAAACTTATCCTCAATTTCGCGGTCAATGTGATTGACCGCAATGTAAAAACAAAACATAAAAACCGCATGTGGGTACAAAATGTTGTGATTTTATCCAACTAAAGTATTTGACAAAAAACGCAAAGCTTAAAAAACCATATGCCTTAAATTGAATTTAATTTATAACGTTTGATGTTATAAAATATTTCACTTTAACACAATATGGCAGCATTGCATTAACCTGAAAGTACACAATGGGAACATGGGTTTTTCTGGCCGAAATTTTCACATATCCACTGACAAGTGCAGAAATTACAAAACAACAAACAAATGCAAAAAAATAATTTAATTTCAATGGGGATGTTCGACAACATTTTCCAGAGATGGATGAATGTTAAACCAAAACAAAAAAATTTAAAAATAAATATTTATTTAAACTCTCTTCAACTCCCTCGCTGTTTACCACCACAGGCATTTCACATTCGCATTGCATGCAAAAATAAACATGTTCCGCAAAAAATGATAATTTTTTCAAATAAAGTATTTTGCTTTCGCTTGAATTCTGCTGAACTTATCTCAATATAAAAATTATAAATAAATGTATGCATATTTTTATTATTTTACACATGAGTGGAACAAAAATGTTCGTACACATGTAAGGTAGCACGAACAAAAACCTGTAAAAATATAACATTTAATATTGAGTTTTATGTAACAAAAAAAAAAAAAAAAAAATACAAACACAAACACAAACCCATATGCAAATCGGAATGCAACAGTCAGGAGTTGAAGTAACAAAGTAAACATATTTTTTATGCTCGCTGGACGAATTTAAGTGCGAAAAACGTAACATCACAGTTGTTAGTTTAAATATTTAAATATCTAAGAGGTGTTCTACGAATATGTTATATTTTGAAAACAAGCTGTTTCTTTTTTAAAATGACTAGTATCCATAATAAAGCTGAATCGTCATTCTTAGAACAGTTGGGCATTCACAGTAACAGGTCTTCTCTTCATAGGAGAGCTGTAACAGGTCTTCTCTTCATAGAAGAGCTATAACAGTTCTTCAGTTCATAGGAGAGCTCTAACAGATCTTCTCTTCATAAAGGAGTTGCAACAAGTCTTCTCTTTAAAGAAGAGCTGTAACAGGTCTTCTCTTCATAGAAGAGCTATAACAGTTCTTCAGTTCATAGGAGAGTTGCATCAGGTCTTCTCTTTAAAGAAGAGCTGTAACAGGTCTTCTCTTCATAGAAGAGCTATAACAGGTCTTCTCTTCATAGAAGAGCTATAACAGGTCTTCTCTTCATAGAAGAGCTGTAGCCGGTCTTCTCTTCATAGAAGAGCTGTAGCCGGTCTTCTCTTCGTAGAAGAGCTGTAGCCGGTCTTCTCTTCGTAGAAGAGCTGTAGCCGGTCTTCTCTTCATAGAAGAGCTGTAGCCGATCTTCTCTTCATAGAAGAGCTGTAGCCGATCTTCTCTTCATAGAAGAGCTGTAGCCGATCTTCTCTTCATAGAAGAGCTGTAACAGGTCTTCTCTTCATAGGAGAGCTGTAACAGGTCTTCTCTTCGTAGAAGAGCTGTAACAGGTCTTCTTTTCGTAGAAGAGCTGTAACAGGTCTTCTTTTCGTAGAAGAGCTGTAACAGGTCTTCTTTTCGTAGAAGAGCTGTAACAGGTCTTCTTTTCGTAGAAGAGCTGTAGCCGGTCTTCTTTTCGTAGAAGAGCTGTAACAGGTCTTCTTTTCGTAGAAGAGCTGTAGCCGGTCTTCTCTTCATAGAAGAGCTGTAGCCGGTCGTCTCTTCATAGAAGAGCTGTAGCCGGTCTTCTCTTCATAGAAGAGCTGTAGCCGGTCTTCTCTTCATAGAAGAGCTGTAGCCGGTCTTCTCTTCATAGAAGAGCTGTAGCCGGTCTCTCTTCGTAGAAGAGCTGTACCGGTCTTCTCTTCATAGAAGAGCTGTTAGCCGGTCTTCTCTTCATAGAAGAGCTGTAGACGGTCTTCTCTTCATAGAAGAGCTGTAGACGGTCTTCTCTTCATAGAAGAGCTGTAGACGGTCTTCTCTTCATAGAAGAGCTGTAGCCGGTCTTCTCTTCATAGAAGAGCTGCAGCCGGTCTTCTCTTCATAGTGGTGCTGTAACAGGTCTTCTCTTCATAGGAGAGCTGTAACAGGTCTTCTCTTCATAGGAGAGCTGTAACAGGTCTTCTCTTCATAGGAGAGCTGTAACAGGTCTTCTCTTCATAGGAGAGCTGTAACAGGTCTTCTCTTCATAGGAGAGCTGTAACAGGTCTTCTCTTCATAGAAGAGCTGTAACAGGTCTTCTCTTCATAGAAGAGCTGTAACAGGTCTTCTCTTCATAGAAGAGCTGTAACAGGTCTTCTCTTCATAGAAGAGCTGTAACAGGTCTTCTCTTCATAGAAGAGCTGTAACAGGTGTTCTCGTCATAGAAGAGCTGTAACAGGTGTTCTCGTCATAGAAGAGCTGTAACAGGTCTTCTCGTCATAGAAGAGCTGTAACAGGTCTTCTCGTCATAGAAGAGCTGTAACAGGTCTTCTCCTCATAGAAGAGCTGTAACAGGTCTTCTCGTCATAGAAGAGCTGTAACAGGTCTTCTCGTCATAGAAGAGCTGTAGCCGGTCTTCTCTTCATAGAAGAGCTGTAACAGGTCTTCTCGTCATAGAAGAGCTGTAACAGGTCTTCTCGTCATAGAAGAGCAGTAACAGGTCTTCTCGTCATAGAAGAGCAGTAACAGGTCTTCTTTACGTAGAAGAGCAGTAACAGGTCTTATTTTCGTATAAAGGCTGCAACAGGTCTTCTCATCTTAAAATAGCTGTAACAGATCTTCTCTTCATAGGAGGCCTGTAACATCCTTCCAATCCAATCCAAAGGGATGTATGGCTTTAAAATGTCTTCGCTCTAGGGAAGACTATCAAAGGATGTTCTCTCCAGAGAAGGCTCTTAGAAAAATCGTAACTCAGACGACCTTAAAAAGTGTTTCTTCTATAAAGTTGTATTAACAGATTTTCTGTCAATAAAAGACCTTTAAAAGCTCTTCTCTCTTTAGAAGAAAAACTAAAGGTCTTCTGTCTTCAGAAGACCGTCAAAAGGCCCTCGGTCTTCAAAAAACCTTAAGAGAGAAAACTTTTTGAAGATCTTCTGTAGACATAGACATTCTATACAAGATCTTCAAGAAGTCCTTCTCCTATTGGACTTCATCAAAGTATTTTTCAAAAGAAGTCCTTCAATAGATCTCCTGTCGATAGAAGAGATTATTCTGTCTACATACGATATTTTCTCTATAGGAGACCCTTTAAAGGTCTTCAGTGCATAAAAACCTGTTGAAAGTATGTTTTTAAAATACTTTGAAAATGCCGAGAAATCGTATATCCTTTGAAGGTCTTGCATTGACAGTAGGATTGGCGTCTAATGACAAAAGTACTTAAAAAAGAACCCTCTATCTATAGCATACCATTAAATAATCTTTGATAACAGACTTTATATTTCAAATCTTTATTCTGAAACTTCAATAATTTTCTGTAAGTTCTGTAAAAATGTTCTATCTGTAGAAGAAAGTGTCCCTCTTGGTGTTAACACGTGGTTAGCACTTCTCCTTTGCTTTTTCTAATATTTCGCATTTTCGTACGAAAAAAAACTTTCCCCACCATACATTAAACTCCTGCTAATTCCTCTCTAAATTTTTTTAATGAATTTGTTGAGAACAAATTCTATTTGAAATATCTCATCTGATTTTCATGGATGAAGTTGTCCTTGTTTTGATTTCAAAATAATGTGCATTAACTGACCTTTAAATAGTTTTCAAATATTGTGATACAATTTCATGCTTTTTTAACATACCACAGAGAAAGTTTTCCTTCCCCAATATAAGGAGTAGCTGAAGCGGTGGCAAAAATCTACAACAACAGCAGCAACAACACTAATAGTGCTATGAAAATGAAACCTAACCAATTTCATCGTTAGCAAACTTCAGCCAGCATAGTTAAAAACTGAAAGGCAAAAGCATCGAACCATCTAACCAAACCGACCAACCGACCAACCAACCAACCAGACCAAACCACTGCAACCCAACAGACCCAGCAACTGACGGACCAACCCACCAACCATCTATCTCTCGTTAACCAACTGTTGTACTCCCTGGTGGCTTTTTAAAAATGTTTTCCATTCGTTGTGAAACGTGAAACTTTTCTTCACTTTGGAGTGGCATTGCAATTGTTGTTCAGATAGTCTCCTCCACAACCACCACCCACTTCATCTCAACTTATGTTGTCAACGTCCTAGGCATCCTTTCAATATTTGTATCCTCTGTGGTCTTTCAGTTGTTTGGCAACATTGTGGCAACCAAACTCAAACCCAACAAACAAATGGCAAAAGAGATACATCTAATGTTTCGGAAAACGTGACACGTTTGTATCTTGGAAAAATGTCGGTGGTTGGAAGAAGTTCTACATCCTTCTGCTGTTTCTCCTGAATATCGACAGCAAATGCCAAGCCGAACAACGATGACGACGAGAAGAAATTATAACATTTTCCCAAACATCTGTAGGGAATATCAAAGTTTTCTGAACACATAGTTTTTCCATTCAATTTGAAGCCGGTTTGGTGTAAGATGTCCTGCTAGCAAAGGACAAAACTCTCAACTGCTTGTTTAAATACTGACAACCTGTTATTTGAGTAGAGATTTGATAACTTTAAACATTTGATGGTATAGACAGGGCAACCTGGCAACATTTGTGCAACAAATAATAAATAAAATATCAAATGAAATCTTCAAACTTTTTTGTGTTGTGAGTGGAGTTCCTAGTTGTGACAGTTGCAAAATCTTTTTGGAAACTGGTGTAAAATAAATAAATATTTTTGATTTTCTAACGAAAATATTGAATTACAGGGAAGTTTATGAATATTTTATAAAGAAAATATTTGTAAAGGTGACAGAATGAGCGCTTTGATGTAATTCGATTTGATACATTAAATGGCGCCCAACGCATGGATTTTTTTGGCGTATGAAGAATTATTATGAGGATTGATATATTAAATGACTTCTAACGTAAGGAAGACGTTTTACAAATCCAAAAAGTCCATGGCAAGTAAAAGGTGGAAAATTTACATTTTAAATGGCGCCCAATGTGGATCATTATAAAATGCGGAAGTCGTTAAAATCATAACATGGCGAGATTTGATTTTTATTTTCACAATATATTTTTTATATCACAATATATTGGCGGCAAACGTGAGATTTATTGAATTTACCAAGAAAAACTATGTGGAATGATTTGTCCAAAGGAGTCCAACCTGAAAGTATTGTTAGAAGTGGACTACATTGTAGATCCCATTATACATGTGTACGTTTAAGTAAGCGGCGCCCAATACGGGGAATAGGTATGGCAAAGTTGAAACTACTACTGCGTAAAGCGTTGTTGGTTAGGCTTTTTCCTTCATAACTGTGTCGATTTCTATCCAAATTGAATTAAACAGATTCAACATATTTAATATATAAAGGTTCGTGCATCAAATAAATGGCGCCCAACATTGATTAGTAAAATTATGAGCACCAAGAGAATATATATGTATGTAAAAAAATTATCAGTTTCGTAGCTTTAGAATAAAATACCATGGTGCCCAACTAGGAAAAATGCATGTTACGCTTTACAAGAGTAAGGTAACATTAATTTTGATCATGGTACAATTGTCTTAAGACAGTTTCATTCGAATAAAGGGGTTTCAGCTCTGAATTGTCTGCAAATTAAATTGTCAAATTTAACTGCATATAAAATAGGTTCCCGTCTCTGGTTAGAATATGGTTTAATTGATGAATTTAATACCTTCATAAAAGACTCCCGTTTGAAAGCCCTGCTGTGTTTTTTTTTTTTTTTTTTTGTGTTAATGGTTTCAGACTATGAAATCATAACATTTTTGAAAATGTACGCCCTGTTGGTCTCAATTGATTATTTGAATATCATGGAAGCAATGTTAGGATACGCAAAATAACTTATATGCAGACTTTTAATGTAACTGCTTCCTGTGATATAATTTTTATGTTTAAAAGTGGCGCCAAACGTGAGCATTTGTTATATTAAAATTAAGATTGAAAAATTTGATTTTTTTAACGTCTTTGGATTTTTTGAAAATTTGCATTACGATCCCATTTATTTTCATACAGATAAGTGGCGCCCAACGTGACGAATTACTACTTTCGTATTGAACAAATCAAATTTTTGTTAAAGAATCAATAACGATCTTTGTTTTCCATTTTGTCGTTCTGCAATTCAATCTATATTAATAAGAATAAGTGGCGCCCAACATGAAAAATCACTATTTTAAGAGGCAAACTCTTATATTTGGATTTTTTTTTTTTTTTTTTTTTTTGGAATTTTGTTAATTTTTATATGTGGCGATCGACATATGAAGCTTTTATTTTAAGTTTTAAAGTTTCAGGTTTACTTAGAAAAGTTGTTGGTGATTAATATTTCTGGGTGGCTGGTTATTCACATTGGCGCAGACGTGGGATTTATTATTTGGATTGCGAAAAAGTTGAGTTATTTATCTTGTTCATACTGTAATAAGAAATGACCGATAGGGAAAAGTATATTTGAACTATGGACACATTGATGGTATCTGAGGCGATACAACATTCTTTGGGGGGTTATAGTGTTGCGAATTTCCATACTAAAGGTCAATTTATGTTAGTGGCACCCAATGCAGAAAATTATTATTAGCATCAATTCAGAGCTGTTGTCTGAGAAGCTATTGATTTTGTGAACATACATATAGATTGTCTAAGCTTTTCTTCAGTAGATACCAACCGAAGAGTTGAATTATTACCGTTTTTGCTTTAAAATTCAATTTAGTAATTATTATAAGTGGCGCCCAATATAAAATTTGAACCATGAACTTTAAAGAAAAATAACAAATTATTATTTATTTTGATATTGGCCGTTGTGAATGCAAATCTAGTTAAAGTGGCGCCCAACGTAGAGAACTAATATACAGATGTTTTAAGTTATTCCATTGGTTAGTGTGCATTTTCGTTTAAGGATATAATTTGTTTGTATTTATAATGGGCGTCCAAAGTATGCAATTATTACAGAGCGTTTCAGGTTCATTCACTGTTTTCAATCAACATATACAAAACATGATGTTGACTTATGAAGTGATGATGCATTTTATTGCACATTCCAAAAGTTATTTTTCTCTCAGAAATATTTGACTCTTACATTTATAAAACCCACAAAATTTAGTTCCCCTTCAAAAAAAAAAAAACAAAAAAAAAAAAAAATCATAAAAACCGCTCTACCATGCACTCCTCACTGCAACTGTCACTATTCGCTATTTTCCCAAAACACTTCCTCCATCCATTACAAAATGCCAAACAACAAAATCCATTCAATCAACAGGATCAACAAAACTTCTAAACGCGTCTACATCCTTTGGCAACCACAAAACATGATCTTTAATGGGATTTAACCAGAACAACGACAGCAATGGCGGAAGTTTTAACTTCTAAAACTATAAAGTGTGTGTGTGTGTGTGCATGCAAGTGTACATTGTGTACTTTCAAAGCTGTTTAGCGTAATGGACAAAATGGTCGAAGACAGTAGGACTTTGCCGGCAGTAATCTGAACCAAGTCAAAAAAGAAACGTTTTCAAAAGCAGCTTAAAGCCAATGCTTGAAAAATTGAAAGTGCGTGTTATTCTAAGCTATTTGAAGAGAGGAGACGAAAAACGGCTTAAAAGGTCAGCCATTTACCCTATTTGCCAGAGCAGTTGTAAATACCCGCACATGCGTACGGTTTGTTATTATTTGGCTATGGCTCAAAGGCAGGATTTAAATGTTTACATATTTGGTGCGACTTGAATTTTTTATTATTATTATTTATTATTTTATAATATTATTTTATAATTTTTATCTTCTGCGGTATGATAAAAGGTAAGGTTATTCGTTATTCGCGTCCAACAATCAGTATAATAATATTTAAATGGAATAATCAAATTTATTCATTTAGCTGTTGCCAATTTTTGATTTGTTTGTTTTGTTTTATGTGGCGGCCGATTTGCTGAATTATTGTGCAACTTAAAAAAGCTGTAAGTTCGGCCGGGCCGAACTTTGAATACCCTCCACCATTTGGTACAAATTTAAAAATTTTCAAAAAGATAAAAAATAAAATCCGTTAAAAAATTCTGTTAAAATCTTAAAAATACCGAATGTAGCCGTATATTAGGGTACATAAGACGACGTGGACCTGCATAGGCAACTTTTGTCACAAGCTATTACAATATTCAAATGCGAAACTTAAAACCAGTAAGGAAAGCTCAAAAGTCGGGCGAGGCCGACTATATGATACCCTACACCACTTTGCATATTTAGTAGAGCTCTCGTAAAAAGGTTTATGCAGGGCATTTCAGAGCTCTATGAGATATTTGGTACAAAATCAAAATCTATCTAATTCTATCGTGCATTTTACGAACTATAGCTATCTCTGAACCGGGTTTCTCCAAATTTTACGTATTAGCTTCTAGACTGGTGATTTGGGCTGATATTGACCATTTAGTGCACATTTAACCCGAAATCGGATGAAGATATATATGAGAGCTATATCCAAATCTGAACCGATTTCGATAAAATTTAAAACAGCTATTCCTGTGCTCCATCTAATACCTGGTACCAAATATCACGGTTGTGGAGTGAATATTACGAATGTGTGGGACTAAAACTCTAAATCGGATGAAACATGTATATGGTTGCTATATCTATATCTGAACCGATTTTCACTAAATTTGATATACTTGCTTCTAGGCTGAATTTGGTCCGATGTACTAAAATTCAGTCCATTTGGACTTATATCGGCCATTTGGTGCACAATTAACCCGAAATCGGATGAAGATATATATGGGAGCTATATCCAAATCTGAACCGATTTAGATAAAATTACAAACAGCTATTTCTGTGCTGTATCTTATATCTGGTACCAAATATCATTCTTGTGGAGTGCATATTACGAATGTGAGAGGCTTAAACACCAAATCGGATGAAAGATATATATGGGAGCTATAGCTATATCTGAACCGATTTTCTCCAAATTTGATATACTTGCTTCTAGGCCGAACTCGGTTGGGTGTGCCAAAATTCAGGTAATTTGGACTGATAGTGGACATTTGGTGCACATTTAACCCGAAATCGGATGAATATATATATGGGAGCTATAGCTGTTTCTGAACCGATTTTCTCCAAATTTGTTGTATTTGCTTTAAAGCTAATCTCGGTCACATGTGCCAAAATTCGGGCCATTTGGGCTGATATTGGCCATTTGGTGGTCAATTAACCCGAAATCGGATGAAGATATATATGGGAGCTATATCCAAATCTGAACCGATTTCGATAAAATTTAAAACATCTATTTCTGTGCTCCATCTAATACCTGGTACCAAATATCACGGTTGTGGAGTGCATAGTAGGAATGTGAGGGACTTAAAGATCAAATCGGATGAAAGATATATATGGGAGCTATAGCTATATCTGAACCGATTTTCTCCAAATTTGATATACTTGCTTCTAGGCCGAACTCGGTTGGGTGTGCCAAAATTCAGGTAATTTGGACTGATAGTGCATATTTGGTGCACATTTAACCCGAAATCGGATGAAGATATATATGGGAGCTATATCTAAATTTGATCCGATTCTCACCAATTTCAATAGGGTTCGTCCTTGGGCCAAAAAAATATTGTTTGGAAAATTTCATCTCAATCGGATAATAAATGCGACCTGCATTTTGTTCACAAGAATACATGGACAGACGGACGGACGGACGGACGGACGGACGGACGGACGGACGGACGGACAGACGGACTGACATGCATAAATCGACTCAGAAAGTGATTCTATGAAGGTTCTCAAAAGTAACTATGGGTCTATCTCGTTTCCTTCTCCATGTTACAAACAAATGCACAAAGACATAATACCCTTACCACTATGTGGTGTAGGGTATAAAAAAATTGCTTATAATGTAGCTAAGCTATCAATAAAATACCGAATATAGGGAGGTACCATGGGGGTTATAAACGTGGATCTACACAGACAATTTCCTGTCATAGGCTGTGGTATTCATTACGAACTTCAAATACAAAATTTGAAATAATTCCGGTAATATCTGGGGTTCCGTTATATGGGTGCTATACAAAGACGTGGACCTGCACAGACAATCTTCTGTCATAGGCTGTAGTATCTATTACGAACAACCAAATTTGGAACAATTCCGGTAAATAATGTCGCTAAAATCATCGAAATACCGAATATCGGGAGGTACCGTTATATAGGGGCTATGCGAAGACGTGGACTTACATGGCCCATTTTCTGTCTTACGCCATAGTATCTATTACGAACTTTATATATTGATTTTGTAACAATTCCGGTAAATAATGTCGCTAAAATCATCAAAATACTGCATATCGGGAGGTACCGTTATATGGGGGCTATACGAAGACTTGGACCTATATGGCCCATTTTCAATACCAAAAGTCCTGCAGACATAATACACATTTGAGTAAAGTTTTATCAGCCTACTTCATTTCGTTCGGAACCAGAGTGATTTCCACAGACGGACGGACGGACATTGATAAATCGACATAGAATTTTATGCTGATCAAGAATATATAAATTTTGTGGGGTCTAAAATGTATATTTCGAGGTGTTACAAACGGAATGACAAACTTAGTATACCCTCCATACTATGGTGGAGGATATAAAAATAATATTTATAATATGTGTCGCCCGATATGGGAAATTCTTACTCTGGCCGTTGCGAATGTTAATGTTGATAAGTGGCACCCAATGGCGGCCGTTCGTTAGAGTAAAAACGAATTAAGATAGGAAGGGAAAATTTAGCAGAGAACATTCTTTTGTTTGATATTCGATATTTTGATGATTTTAGCCACATTTTCAATGGAATTGTCTATATAAGTTCACCATATCGTATAGCTCCCATACAACTGTACCCACAATATTCGCTATTTGAATGATTTTAGCTACATTTTTTATAGCAATTGTTTCAAATTTCGTATTAAAAGTTCGTAATAGGTACTATGACCATAGCCACGGTTTTCGTTTGAGCAGTTTTTTTTTCGATGGAATTGTTTGTAAATTTCTCAAGTTCCTGCAAAATGGTGGAGAATATTAATTGTTCGGCCCGGCAGCTTTTTTACTTGTTATTTAATAAATTTTCGAAATTATCAGGATTTTTCATTGACTTTATCAAATGCTCTTCTTTAAGAAATCCTGAAGTTTGTTAAAAAATGTTAAAAAGTATTTATTATTACTAACAGGTAAATTTAATCCATCAATTGTTTGTAGTCTTTGTTTAGGAATTCAATATTTTTATTAAATTCAATGGCGCCCGATGTGGGGATATGGTGATGCTTTTTCAAAAACTCAGAGTCATTCAGCGATGAAGTTATATGCACTCAAATAAGAAATTCGTATATGTTTCGAAACTATGAATTTGAAAAGTGGCGCCCAAGGTGGAGAATAGTTGTATTATGGGTTAAAGAACTCAGGGACACTTACTAACTTAGTTAATTGTTAAGAATAATCGATTAGGAATTAAAGTTGATAATGTTGGCGCCCGCGCAATTGTATTAAGGTTGAATCTGTTCTTGTAACCCTCAAAAACAAACAAATTTATTCCACAAACGCAAGTCCAGAAATAAACATTAATATACCCTCCTCAAGTTGGGTGCCACTTATTATTATAAATGTAAATCGAATTCTAGTGAAAAGGTAAGGATTACCTTACCCAAATTTTCCCTTAGTTGGGCATAGAAAAAATCGTTAGACATTTAAAAAAAAATATTCTATATACAAAAAAAATCGCTTATTCGAAGTCGACAGAGTTTTTCTATAGAAAAAATCGTCCTCAGTCAACTAAGACAATTTTTTTTACCGGGTAATGTACTTGTTATCGAGATCTGTTTTTTATAAGTGTCGCCCGACATTGGGATTTTTATATTCTTACGTGATTGAATACTGAATAGTTGATTATTATAATCTAACAATGCGAGGATTTATGACATTGAAAATGAAAGCATTTCAGACTCATGCAGTTGTATAAATCGATTATATTCTAAAATATTCTAGTTAATTTAATTTTATTTTTAATTTTTTTTTTTTTTTTTGTGGTATACAATATAAAAAATCAATATAGATTGATTTTTTATTTTCCATACGCACCAAGGTTATCTTCAAAACCTTTGAAATACTAAATTAAATGACTGTATGTTGAAAATGTTTGTACTAGAATTCAATGTATTTGTTAATATCAATAAGTGGCGCCCAACGTATTTAATATTCCAGTTAAATGTGCAATTGTAAAGTGGAGAATTCTCAAATTAGTATAAAAAAACTGGTTTATTATGTACTTAAATTCTGTAACATATGGAAATTAATTTATCTGGTTTTCACCCATTGCGAGAAATTATTATACTGATACACAGAGTCTAACATTTTGACAAACTCCCCTAAATAGAGTCACCTAACTTGACTTTTACAAAAAGTTTAAATGACATTTATCATTTCGACCTCAGCTTACCTTCTTCTCTGCCTCCAAAAAAAGAGAAAAATATTTCCATAGTGTCAAAGTAAACACACAAAAAAGGAGACCAGAAAAAAAACACACATCTAAACAATGTCTCGAAGCAAGAAAGAAAAAAAAACTGAAAACAAAAAAGGCCCATTGCTATTGGACCCTAATAATCATCATCATCATCGGCATCATCGATAACCACACAGGATTTTAGCATTTGTGGTTGGACAAAAGAAATGCGTAACCATCTGTTTTAATTTGATTACCTATTTCCCTGCATTGATGTACGGCCTTTGTATCCCCCGAAGTGTTATGGCTGTTGTCCTTTTATTTGGCTGTTTGAGAATTAACCAAGTAATACCTTTTGATCCTTTATGATAATCACCTTTCTCTTTAGCCCAAATTGGCCTTTTTATTTTGATATCCCCTCCCTCCGCCTTACCGCCTGCTTAGAAGAGAAAGCATTTCTGTGTTGGGGTAAAAATATGTTGTACTTTATCAACAGTGTCCACTTGTTTTCACCCAAGGCAGAGAACATGAGAAAAAAGAACAAGAGGGCGTATGAAAGATTACAGAAGGATACAGGTCATACGTCCCCGGCAGTGGTATCCTTTTTTTTGCAATACGCTTACCGCAGTGTTGGGGTTGCTAGCCTCTGTTGACAAACGTTTAAGTGATGTGTGTATTTTATGACCTCCCAACATTTTATCAATCACACCATTGTGTTAGTATGCCTCTGTGTGTGTGTGTGTGCTTATGTATGTCTACGTGCCTATGGAAGTTATGTTCTAAATTAGTTTCACTACTGGTTATTACGCCACAGGACAAAGCTACAAAAAACACAAGGATATCATCTACTCTATTCAATACCCCGTGTAATGCCTCTGTGTACAGAGTATTGTATGGCATGATTATTGCCCTTATATTGTTGGCTAAAATTGATTATTTCGATTCGAAATGAGTGTAATTTATACAGATTATGGCGTTATAACAATTTCACAATGTACCGACATCCATATACGGGCAGCGGGCGTTGATAAATGTGTAAATATCAATTCATTTTGTGGTGTTGTTTTACAACATGGGACTAGAGAATTGATATGTTTTATAGTTGTATATATGGGTGGGCTGTACATTGGCGGACGTTTAGGAAAGTTTAGTGAGCACTTATTATGAAAATGACACATAATACGGCTGGTATATTCTTTCACTGATTAGTTCTGCACTTGGAAATGTAATATTGGTAATTTATTGCATTTGTTGAAATGGCCCAACCAAAGGGGAAACAATTAAATACAAATTGAATACAAAAATGTACACATTTTTATACCCTACAACACTATGTGTTGGGGGTATTATAAGTTTGATTGGGCCAAAAATTATGTAACACCACGAAATATTGATTTCCCACATAGGAAAGTATATATGGATCTTCCTATCTCGCCGAGCTGAGTCGATCTAGCTATGTATGTCCGTCCGTCCGTCTGTCCATGTTAATTTGTAATCACTCTACAGGTCGCAATTATGGCCCGATTTTCACGAAATTTAGAATGGAGGTGGGGCTAGGGTCAGAATAGAACCCTATTTCTTTTGGAGATGATCGACAAATGTTTAGGGGTTCAAATGGACCAAATACTGAAAAAATTTCGGATTTTGCAGTAGCTATACAGGTCGCAATTATAAACCAATCGACGCGGAATTTCGCATGTAGCTAGAGTTTAGGGCGGGGAAGAAGCCTACCAATTTGGGTGGTCATCGGATAATATTTAGCGGGTAAAATAGACCATATCTTTTTTGTTAAAAAAATTCAACATTTTTCATTAAACCGCGAATATTTTAAATCCCGGCGAAATCTCAAAGCCATGACAAGGTTACTTCTGATCTTTACATTGATGTTAAGATCCAAAAAATGTAATATATAGCAAATATATGCGATATATATGTCTATCAAAGAAGATATGCTCGAAAGATCTCATATATGTCGAGAACGGCTGAACTGATTTCGACAGTTCTCATTAATTCAGAATGGCCTCTTGGCAGGAAAGGAAAAACGTCTAAAAACGCATACAAATATCTCTCTAAAGATGAAAATATTGATTTCGTAACATTTTTTCATATTTTTTCCATTTTGTCATATTTTTGGCATATTTTCATTTTGAATTAAACATTTGGTAATATTTCTACAGCTAACAAAACTAAGTTGTTAGAATATCAGTATATCATATACAGATCGCATTTATGGCCCGATCCTTACGAAATTTTGCATGGGAATAAGACGAGGGTCAGAATAGAAGCCTACTCTTTTTGGAGATGATCGCTATATATTTAGGGGTTGAAATGGGCCAAAAAACTGTCAGCAGGTCGTAATTATCGCCCGATCCTCACGCACATTTGAATGGGGGTTACCGGACATTGCAAAAGCCAAGCAGTTTTGGATAGCCATCCAAAAATATTCAATGTGCGAAATAGTTTGCCAACTTTTGTAGACAAAATACGAAAATGTCCATTACAGTGACTTCTTCGTTAACGCTGATTTAGTTGAAGAATATAGTCAAATGGCTGTATCTCATATAGATGCGTTTCAGTCAAAAACCAATAATAAATGTTAATCTTTTGCCGCTTCTAAGAGATTATGGGTGTTTGGGAAATATTGGTTCGAGATCTAGGAAGACCATTTACGTGCAACATCTACCAATAAATTGGAAATGAGCAAATTAGTTTAAGTTGCTATTATTCGAAAATTATAGAACGAAACCTTATGGTTTTCTCTTATTATTTGTCACAATATCTTGTAAAATTCTTTCGAGTTTCTCGCCTATATAAACTGTATCGTTTATTATAGTGTTGTAGGGTATTCAACGGTCGGCCCCGCTCGACTGTAGCCTTTGCTTACTTGTTTTTCAATAGAAAAGTAAAAGGACACAGAAAAAACAAAGCGACATATTTTTCTATAAAAATTTACTAACAGCATTTTTTTTTTTCTATAGAAAAATGCCTAAGTAAGAAATTGGATTCGAGTATGAAAATTCTAATACTCAATCATATATGATTTTAGTATATTATATATGTACCGTAGCTGTTGCCATGGATTTAAAATCTATTTCAATCGATCCTTTAAGATCATAGTCTAAATAGCTTGAAATTTTATTGAGCTTTTCGTAAATTCCAACGTCGGGCGCCAATAACAAAAAAATTCACAACACTCAGTTGTATTACTGATTCGTTGTATATGTATTTAGCCTTTATATACTGATTTAATCCGTTAATGATAATGATGTTATAAATGATAATGATATATTCGTACATAAATTATTAAATAACCCTGATTTGTGTGTTCTGATTTGTGTTCTTGTTATAAAAATTTCCCATATTGGACGCCATTTAGGGAAATAGCCAATTTGGCTGAATATTTGTATTACTTTTAAATTAAATATAAAAATTCCCTGCCTTATATAAAGGTGGAAAAAATGAAACCTTGGATGAAAATACGCAACATAAACCTAAGTACAAAATAACGGGTTTATTCCTGTAAATATAATAAATTCCCACGTTGGGCGCCACTTATTATATTTTATTAGAAGTAGTGAAATAACTTACTGACTAACTGAGAACCAACGCCAAAGCAGGAAGAATTTTGAAATTTTGTACCAGGGTCGTCGGTCTTGGCGCATAGTCATGTGATAAGGCTGGTTTTTGGAAATCCGTACCAAAAGGGTACGTAAAGTACTAAAATGATCTCAAAATTGAATACTTTATATTTTACAAAGTCTTAAACTGGAACGAGGGTCACTGATGGAGTGCAGAATAGACATAACAAAGGGTTTTTGGAAATTCGCACTTTAAGGTTACGAAAAGTTTTAAAATGATACTAAACTTTTAAAATGACAACATTTGGTATTATGTGAACGGATAGAGATAAAAACTTCAAATTTGGTACGATAATCGAGGTTGGAAATTAAGTCTGACATATGAAGATAGTTTTGGAAATATGTACTATGGGTGTGAACTGTACTGAGTTGTACTAAATGTAAAACAGTTTGGTTTAGGTTGAACGGATGAAGCTAGAATTTTGAAATTTTTCATTAGGATCTCTATTAATGGGTTTGGGTTTGTGATAAATATGATTTTTTGAAATTGTGTACCACAAGTGCACGAAAAGTACTAAATGGTACTATATTTTGTACAATGTGGAGTTGGGTAAACAGATAGTGTTCGAAACGTGAAATTTGGTATTAGGATCGCAGTTCATGTGTAGCCTGGACAAAAGGAGATGGTTTCGGAAATGTGTACGAAAAGCACCGAATGGTACTAAATTTTGTATTGGATGAAGGAATAGGGCTGGGATCCTCAAACATGATATTGAGATATCTGGAATTGGCTTTGGAAATGCGTCCTATTATTGTTCGAAAAGTATAAAATGGTGCCAATTTTGGATCACTGTTTGTGTCTAGTATGGAGAGATGTAGATTGTTGTGAATATGCGTATTAAATGTTACTAAATTTGGTAATGGGTGAAGGGATAGAGCTAAAATTCTGTAATTTGATGTTTGGAGAATTTGAAATTTGAAATTGTTTTGGACAGGAAAATTGAATGTGGGTCCATTATGCAATGGTTTTGCTAATATCCTACTTGGTAAACTTCAAAATGAAATACAGATTTCTGTATATGAAAAAAATCCTGAGAGTATAAGAACAGCTTTTTTTTCTATAGAAAAAAAAAACACAGCGTCCGAGGACAGTTTTTTTTCTCTAGAAAAAAAATCCTCAAAGACTGAGGACAGCTTTTTTCTGTGGAAAAATATCCTCAGAGACTGAGGACAGATTTCGTTCTGTAGAAAAAAACCTCAGGGAGCGATGACAATTTTTTTCTATAGAAAAAATCATCGAAGATTGAGGGCGATTTTTTTTTTATAGAAAACAATCCTGATGGTATGAAGACAGGTTTTTTTCTTAAGAAAAAAATCCTCATAGTATGAAAAATCTGACCTTCTAAAACATCCTCATAGTTAAAAAATCTTCAGAGGATGAGGACATAATTTTTCTATAGAAAAAAAATTTTAAAGACTGAAGACAGGATTTTTTTCTATAGAAAATATTCTCAGAGACTGAAGACAGATTTTTTCGATAAAAAATCTTTAGATACTAAGGACAGATTTTTTTCGAAAAAAAAAAAATCCTTAGAAATTGAATACAGATTTTTTTTCTACAGAAAAAATCATCACAGACGGAGGACATATTTTTTATAGAAAAAAGAGACTGATAGAAAAAATCCTTACAGGCTGAGGGATCTTTTTTTTATAGAAACATCCTTTACAAAATTGTTCAATTTATTTTTATAAATTTTTATATAATTTTAAATCCCTCGTTTCTATTTTAACCGGTGTTAAATTGGCCATTACCCAGGAAATGATTTCTTTTTTTATCCATAACCCAATAAAAAATTCTAACAATACAAATTTTGCGATATACGAATCTGTGTTAATGTTGTGCCATTATTGAATGTGATTTTAAACTTTGTTTTTCCAAATCGAAGGAAAGGAAAACATCAATAAACTCATATAACCCATATCAAATAAATCCAATTTGCTTTCCTTTCCATAATCGTTTTATTTTTATTGTTTGAAATTTCCTTATCATGTTATCACGTTGCGCCATTATAACAAGGATATCTTAAGGATATGCCTACACATAAAACCGAATGTCGAACAACAAAAAAACGTAATAATATTTCATAACTATAAATGAATTATTTAACTTTTCACAACAACTCGGCACAAATGTAGCATGAGAAATTTTATGGGAGAAAATCAGAAATAAACACAAAACACTGTTTTTCTTTTGTTTTGAAAGGAAGTTAGGAGGCGAAAAGTTTTATTTGCAATATTTATATTTGTTATTTGTTTCTCGAATTGTAACTGTAACGGTCTGTACGTTCTGGTTGAAAATCAAATTCATAGAGAACTATAAAATTTACTGATAACAAAAAAAAAAGAAATAACATGCACAGAGAAAAAGTAGTTTAGAAATATTTGTAGGTATCACTATTGCATCAAAATGCCACCAAAATGTACTAACAAAAGTTGAAATTTATAAACTATAAATTACATATTTCTTTCACACATATGTACATGTCGGTCACAAACTTATATACAGACATCCTTTCATACAGGGATGGTTTAAATAAAAAATATATAAATTTTAACATTTTTAATTATTCTGCATTTTTATACCCTCCATCATACATAGTATGGAGGGTATATTAAGTTCGTCATTCCGTTTGTAACTCATCGAAATAATCATTTTAGACCCAACAAAGTATATATATTCTTGATCAGCGTAAAATTCTAAGACGATTTAGCCCTGTCCGTCCGTCTGTCCGTCTGTTGTAATCAAGCTACAGTCTAAACGAATTAAGATAGGAATCTAAAATTTTGCACAGATCTCTCTTTTGTCTGCAGGTCAAGTTCGAAGATGGGCTATATCGGTCCCCGATATCGTATAGCCCCCATATAAGGGTACCCTCGATATTCGGTATTTTGATGATTTTAGCCACATTTTTCAATGGAATTGTCTGAAAATCCACACAAGTAGTTCCTTGTGGGTACTTTGTACCTCGGCAGAGAATTATCTATATAGGTCCACAATATCGTATAGCCCCCATATAACGGTACCCCCCGGTATTCGGCATTTTGATGATTTTAGCCACATTTTTAATTGAATTGTCTGAAGTTCCACAAAAGGAGTCCCTTATGAGCATTTACCCCCTCAAAAATAATTGTTTATATAGGTCCACGATATCGTATATCCACCATATAACGGTACCCCCCGATAATCGCTATTTTGATGATTTTACCCACATTTTTCAACGGAATTGTCAGAAAATCCACACAAGGATTTCCTTGTGGGGACTTTTTACCTCAGCAGAGAATTATCTATATAGGTCCACGATATCGGATACCCCCATACAACGGTCCTCCCGATATTCGGTATTTTGGTGATTTTAGCGACAATATTCAGCGAATTGTTGGTATATATATATATATATATATATATATATATATATATATATATATATATATATATATATATATATATATATATATATATATATATATATATATATATATATATATATATATATATATATATATATATGTATATATTGCTACTTCATGGAAATTTTCTATACGGATCCACGTCTTCGGATAGCCGTCATATAACGACACCTCCCGATAGTCGGTTTTTTGACTGAAAATTGCTCAAGCAGGCCCGTGCCTTCTTATATCCCCCATATGCTGGTACCTTCCGATATTTGGTATTTTCATTATTGTAGCCAAAATTTTCAATGAAATTGTCTGAAATTTTACAGAAGGAGCACCTTCTTTGTGTTTGATACCCTGGAAGAGAATCCAGCATCCAGATAACAGTACCCCCTTTTGATGATTTTTGGGACAATTTTCTCGTGAATTGTTTTGAAGCTCACAATGGGTACTACTATGACGTCTTCATATAGCCCACATATAACCGCATCCCCCTTTTTTGTAGTTTGTACTACAGCCTATGACAAAACATTTTATTTATGTACCCCCAAATCGCGGTTTTCCCATGAGCGGTATTTTTCGGCGGCATTTTTTGAAAAATTTTCAATTTGCTTCAAAATGTTGGAAGGTATTAAAAGTTCGGCCGGGCCAGACTAGTTTTGAGAACTGGTTCCCTATTGTAAATTTCCAAATCTGATCTAAGTCTGATATAAATATTACGACGCTTAATATCACGCAAAGACATCCATCTTCCCACCCCTTTTAAAGATACATTGACCTAGATTTTTTGACCCAATCGCATATGTTCCTTTTTATCGATCTAAATTACCCCTTGTAAAGTTTTCCACGCTTCATACGACTTATCACTCCCTCCCGTCTCCCCCCTGGCAAACAAGAAAAGAACTATGTTATTAGCCACTTTTATGCATCAAATATTTCACCATATCGCTCCCAAATCCATAAAAAAACATAAATGTGGCCAAACAAAAATATATCCTTCTTTTTTTGGTTTGCAAAAATTTCCAAATCATAACTGATATGAAATAAGTTTTATTCCTTGTCATTTTCTGGACTCGCAAATGCAATAAAAAAGTCTCAGCTAACAACATTTGCTGCATATGTCGAGAAACGAATAGCATAGCACTGAATGCGAATGGGGAGGCGGTTATCCCAAAATGGCTTAGGGGTTGAGTGCAAATATTACTGTTATTTCTGAACACAAGGATAAGAGAAGTGAATTTAGTTTGTTATTGTATTTTCTTGTTCAAATGGCCATAAAATATAAATAGACACACGACCAACATTTACGGTACAACGGTACGCTACAACAACTTGTACCAAACTTTGAGATATATATTGAGAATGAAATACAAAAAAAAAGCGAAAACGAAAACTAAACAAGAAATGTTTTACCCAGCTTATCTGTCACTTGAAGCTGGAAGCAATGTGAATTGAGGCAGGCAGACAGACAGAGAGTCAGACAGACGGACTAGAAAGATTCAGACGCACAGCTTTTGCTCATCTACATTTGCAAGCGCAGACATTCATTCATACAACAGAAAAATAAGAATGGTTGCTTGCCACAAAATGTGGCATTCCTTCTTATGCCATTTGGATATCGCCCGTCCGTCCGTCGGTCTGTCTGTCTTTCGTTTCTGTACTGAAAATCCTTTAAAAAAAGCCTTAAGGCTAAAAAATGCGAATAAAACGTACCACGTACATATCTGGCAAAAGAACAGCAAGCAGCCATGGAAGTTATGGTGGCAACTGAGAAAGGAAGAAAAGAAAAACGCATTTTACTCATTGTTCACCACAATCATATTAACAACAATAAAAGAAAAATACTTAAATATTGTATGGGAACATTCGTGGACACATTGCAAATTTTGGCGTGATGAAGTTTCAGAACTAAAAATATTTTGAAATCATTTGATTTTATTTTGTGGTATCTAGGAATGATTGACCAATGGAAGACGTAACATAGCTATATTACACCAACATTTTCTTCATATTACCGTAAAGGTGGTAGGTCCATTATCCCATATAGAGGTACATTCCCATATTTTTTGGATCCACACTAGGAAGTCGAAGTCGACTTTAATCATTTAACAGACTTTGGATGTTTAAAAGTCTAATAGTGGCAATCGACTTTGGCCTATGGCCGATTTTTGTTCGACTTTTCATTTTCATTCGAGCTAAATAATTTACAACGATTAGAGTGTTCTTTTGTGTATTTATTTATTCATTTCTTTTTTTTTTTTTTGTGACAATACTCACCTAAATTTCGAACAAGTAATAAATTACTGAACAACACCTCAAGAAATTTAACATCGAAACAGATTATAGTCGCAAATCGATTTTTAAGTGATAAAACAAAATTGAAAAATCCACTTTTTCGTTGAAAGCAAAAATAGAAAAGCCCAAAAGTGGTATTTGACTTTTCACTATTAATTCCTAGTCCCTACTTGGCTTTTATTTCATTTCACAATATATAGAAAACTTTTCTCATGGACCAAAAATTAGATATTTGTCCGAAAACAGGTATTTTATGTTTTTTTTTTGGTATTTTATAGTTAAAAGCTGAAAACCCGTAGAAAAAGTAGGAGTTGGTTTGCCAGCAAAAATTTCCACTCCACTCAATATTTAAGTTTCAAAATTTTGAACTTGAAGATACTAGGAAAATTGGACCGATCTATCCCACCTTCACAATATAAGCAAAAATAGTTAACACGTTCGAAATTTTTCAGAAAGTCAGGTACTAATTTATATTTAATGATAATAATATTATTCAAAATGTTGATTTTTTGTGGAGTAGAGACGAGGAAATGGTTCGATAATTGTAATTTTCTGCCTGTGGCCACAAATTTGCTCGTTTTCACTCGGGAGTAAAACTAGCTCGTGGAGGAGTTTTATTTGGAGTTTTCTCTTCACTTCTCCACTCTTTTGGTTTTATGTGGGAGCCACTGAGAGTCACAAGTCTCTTTTATTTGCAAAATTGGAGTGGGTGGTGATGAGGAAAGAGGAGGAATCAACACTATCATATGCATATGTCTGACAATACTTCCACTCTAAAAAGAGCGAAGCATGTTCCCCCTTATTAGAGCAGAATCTAAGCATAGAGTAACTTAATTTTTTTTAAACCCAGGAGTGCTCCTAGGAGTGCTCCCCGGATGTAAATCCCTTAAACCCCCAAATCGGATGAAACATGTATATGGGAGCTATAGCTATGTCTGAACCGATTTTCACCAAAATTGAAGCACTTGTCTCTAGGATGAATTCAGTAGGAATCGCCAAGATTCAGTTCATTTGGGCTGAAATTAGTCATTTGGTCCACAATAAACCAGAAATCCCATTAAGATATATCCAAATCTGATGCGATCTCGATAAAATTTGGCAATGGTATTTCCGAGCTGCATTTAGTAGCTGGTACCAAATATCATTTTTTGTGAAGCTATATCTTAACCAATTTGAAATACTTGCTTCCAGACTGAATTTGGTCGAATGTGCCACAATTCTGGTCAATTGAAATCATATTGGCCATTTGGTGCACAATTAACCCGAAATCGGTTGAAGATACATATGGGAGCTATATCTAAATTTGAATCGATTCTCGCCCAATTTCAATAGGGTTATTCGTCCTTGGGCCAAACAAATATTATTTGAAAATTTTCATCTCAATCGGATAATAAATGCGACCTGCGTTTTGTTCTCAAAAAATACATGGACAGACGGACTGACATGCGTAAATCGTCTCAGAAAGTGATTCTATGAAGATCCTCAAAAGTAATTATGGGTCTATCTCGATTCCTTCCCTATGTTAAAAACAAAAGACATAATACCCTTACCAAAAGACATAATACCCTTACCACTATGTGGCGTAGGGTATAATTACGATCCACCAAATTTGGACCTAATCGTGCACTTCCTTGAAGAGCTATTGTGCACAGCGGCCAGAAACATGGCAAAATCAATCCCAGATGTCCTGAAACGGATTTAATAAATCTATTATGTGGTCTAAAATCGTTATTTCGATAAGAGACCCAGTAATCTAAAATACTGGGGTCATAAAAAATCAAAGAAATAAAAAAGAATTTCCTCTAAACTACGGCTTAACTTGTTTCGAAGATTTGAAACTTACGTTTATGTTCTGAGCTCTCTTTTTTCGCATTTTTTTGCCTATTTTTCCCCTTATTATTAGACAATCCTTTCAGTATTGTACTTCTTAATTTCCCTTCCTTCCAAAGCTGTCTCCACATTCTTTCACAAAAAAATTCACAATATAATGCACATGTCTACAATGCATAAATGTTTTGAAGAGAAATCTTTGGATTTCCATTTTGTTTCCATTTTGCCCTTAAACCCATTTCGGCAACAATGGAACAAAAAAGAAAAAAAAAACGGCATATTCATCCATCGTAGATCTCGACATTGGTGTAGAAGGGGGACGAAGAGGAGGATTTACTTAGCATGTGGCATACAAAAAACCAGGCGTAAAATAGGGTTATGTAGATATGAAGAGTAACATGAACAACAAAAACAACCACAACAATTGTAACCAAAGGCAAAAATTGTTGCTTATTGTGTTGATGGCCACCGCTAAAAAAATATGAGCCCGGGGGGGTTAACTAGCTAAAAGGGGAAGTAAACAAAAAAAAAAAAAAAACAACACAGCACCAAAATGTATATGTAGCTAACATTTTGTTCGCGTTATCCTGAATGATCCTTTTGTAAATATTTGAAGTATATTTTTTACAGTTAGTGATATGTGTGTGTATTGTTGGCTTTTCATATAAAGAAGTCGGTACTGCAACTGTGTTCTTCATCATCTATAATGTAATCCAATGTCATGTAAAGTAATGTAATCTAATGTCATACATTCTGTACATATTTGTATGTAATTACATTTATAACAGACGAACACACACACACACACATATGTTGTCATGCCAGATGTTGATATTGTCTAGTTTTAGTTTTGGATTTGTATTTTTTACTGCCAAGACTGGAAAACTATATTAGCCACATCGTGTGTAGTTTCTTATGCGAGCGTGCCACAACAAAAAAAAAAGGATTCTTTCTATTTGCTTATCTAATATTGAGTATAATATTGTTGAATTTTATTTTACAACAGTTGTGGTTGTTATTTGTGTAATAATAAACTTTATTAGGAAAATACAAATAAGATGTGACAAGAACTTGTATAATCCTTGATGATATTATTGACGAAGCGTTTTCTTTATGATCACCCCAAGCATATATATTTATGCAAATTCTTCTATTTGAGGAGGGTATATTAACTTTGTCATTCCGTTTTTAATTCCTCGAAATATTCATAATAGACCCTACACAGTATATATATTCTGGATCAGCGTAAAATTCTAAGACGATCTAGCGATGTATTTAATATTTATTATGGATACTACAGCCTATGACAAAAATTTTGTATGCTGGTTCAGATCTTCGTATAGCCCTTATATAGCGGTACCTCCCGATAGTTGGGAAATCATTTCAAATTCCGTACTGGAAGATCCTAATGGGTACTACAACCTAAGACAGAAAATTGTCCGTGCAGGTCCACGTCTTCGGTACATCCCGATACTCCGTATTACCGCAATTGTAACTAATTTCGTATTTGAAGTTCGTAATGGACACTATAGGCTATGACAAAAAATGTCGTATACAGTCTTCGTATAGTCCCCATATAACGGTTTTTATTTGAGTGGTAGTTTTCGGAGTTTTTTGAAATTTTTAATTTCCTTCAAAATGGTGGAGGGTATTAAAAGTTCGGCCCGCCCGAACTTAGCTTCTTTTTTACTTCTATTTTTTTTTTTGCTTTTTTGTATATAATATACCATTTATCATTGCGTTTGTATCACCTCGACGTATAATTTTTAGACCCCACAAAGTATAAATATATTCTTGATCAGCATACAAGTATATGTCGATTTAGCGATGTCCGTCTGTCTGTTCGTCTATCCGTCCGTCCGTCTGTGGAAATCACTTTAGCCTCCGAACGAATTGAAGTCAGTTAGTTTGGTATTGAAAATGGGCTATACAGGTCTATGTTTAGGTATAGTCCCCCATATGACCTTACCTCCCTCTATTCGGTATTTTGATGATTTTAGCCACATTGTTTATCAGAATTGATTCAAATTTTCTAATAAAAGATCGTAATGGCACCGACAATTGGTAATGCAGGTCTACGTCTTCGTATGGGTCACCTATAACAGTACCTGCCCATACTCGGTATTTTGATGATCTTAGATACATTATTCACTGGAATTATTCCAAATTTCGTATTTGAATTGGCTAATGGGTACTACAACCTACGACCAAAAAATTGTCTTCAAAATCTTCATTTTGAAGTTATCTTAAGAGGATACTAGAAGAACCATTGCACTATGGACCCACATTCAATTTTTTTTGTCCGAAACTATTTCAAAGTCTCCATACGTGAACTTAATCCCAGCGCTATCCCAGTAATAAATTTAGTAGCATTCAGTACGCATATCCTTACCTCCGACCATCCTGGACACCATCAGTGATCAAAAATTAGTACCATTTAGAACTTTTCGAACATTTATACTACACAGTTCCAAATCTACCCCCATATCTCAGCACCAGATACCAAGAGAGATACCTCCATATCAGATTTCCGTAATTTTAGTATAAATTTTCGAAACCACCTCTACACTCAATCCCTCTCAGCCGCAGACACCAACAGTGACATCCATTTCAAACTTCAGGATTTCAGCTCTTTAACTTCCCCCATCACTGAATTTAGTACAATTTAGTACTTTTCGAACAACTATAGTACGCATTCCCACCTCCATAGTTGAACACAGACAGACCCAATAACAAATTTAAGAATTTCAGCTATATTTCTTCACATGCTACCAAAATAACCTTCACCTTCATATGTCAATCTAACATACCAACAGACCTTAATATCAAATATCGAGATTCCAAGTTTATCCCTTCACCCAATATCCAATTGTGCACCATTTAGTACTTTTCATACAATTATAGTACACATTTCGAAAACTAATTCCATATTTCAATCTCAGATACCAACAGAGAACTCAAGATCAAACATGAGGATTTCAACCTCGGTCCTTCACTGAATAACGACTTTAGTACTTCTCGAACAATAATAGTACGCATTTTCAAAATGATCTCCATACCTCAACCTCAAATATCAAGAGTGACCTTAATATCAAATTTCGGGATTTCAGCTCTGTAATTTCCCCTGTTGCCAAATTTAGTACCATTTAGTACAACTATAGTACATATTTCCAAAACCACCCCTTAACACCAGGTACCTAGGGAGGTACCTCAATATCGAATTTCGGTATTCCAGCTCTTTAGATTCACTTAACAATAAATATAGCATCTTTTAGTACTTTTCGTAGAAATTCTATATCTCAATTCCACATGACCTCAATATCAAATTTGAGGAATCCTAAATCCTAAACACCCTAAGTACCATTTAGTACTTTTCGTACAATGCCAAATGAAGTATTATTTAGTACTTTTCGTACTATCCCAAAAAACCAACACAGACCTCAATGTCAAATTTCGAAAATCCTGCCATGTCCCTTCACCGATTGCCAAATTTAGCACTATTAAGTCTTTTTCGTACAAATTTAGGATGAATTTCCAAGCCACCGCCAAATCTGAAACACAAATACCATCAGTAAACTATGGATCAAAATACAAAATTTTATCTCTCCCCCTTTCCATTCACTCAATACCAAATATTGTACCATTTAGTACTTTCCATACAATTATACTACAGATTTCCGCAATCACTTCCATATATCCAGGCTACAAATGAACAAATTTCAGATTTCAAGTTTTTCACCCAATGCCAAAAATAGTAGTACTTTTCATGCACTTGTAGCAAATATTTCTAAGACCACCTTTTTATTACTAACCAACAGGAACCTTGATTAAAAAATTTAAAAATTCCAGCTTCATTTTTCTATCTTAAACCAAACTGTTCCATATTTTTAGTACCATTTAGAACAGTTCGCATTATTAGTACATATTACCAGAACCACCTCCATGTATCGAAGTTATTATCCAACCTTGATTCTTGTACTAAATTTCAAGTTTTTACCACTATCCATTCACATAATACCAAATGGTACGATTTTAAAAATTTCGTACCATTTTAGAACTTTTCGTAACCGTAAAGTTTGAATTTCCAAAAACTCATTAGTACATCTCTCTTGCATTCCATCAGTGATTCTCATTCCGTTTGTTTATTGTAAGGTATTTATATTTATAGTCCATTTAAGTACTTTTTATGCAATTTATAGTGCATTTAAGTACTTTTTGTATCCTTTTAGTACGAATTTCCAAAAACTAAAACTCGAGTTCCTTCAAGACCAGTACGGCCAACTTATATTCTTCCTTAAGAATTTTATCTTGAAATTTCACTGCCTTCCATTTCCTAACGCAACCTTTACACCATTCTATCACCAATAAATCCCCTTTAGCCATTTGACGAAGTTGCAGGCCATGGTTGCAACCAAACACCCGTACCCACCCACCAACTTGCAACAAATTTATAATACCCCTACCATAGAACTTAGCATAAATTTCATTATTAAGGATTTTTCTGTTATCCAAGCATAAACAAAGAGTGTAAATCTTAACACCAACTAACGGTAAAAATGATCCAGCCCTGCTGATTGCAGTTCTATGCTCTTGTCTAGCAATTTGCCAGAGGGCAATGCAATTAACCACTGAGTGTGCACTGAGAGGCAGTGAATAACTCATTGAATGAATCACCAGAGTTGACTGGGTCTTGCTGGCTGGTAGCCGGCTGGCCTGTCTGCCTGGCTAGAAACCAAAGTGCAACAAATGCAATTAACTTTTTTCTCGAACGCGAGGGGAGTTGGGAGTGTGACAAGAAAGGGTTAGCTACCAATAAGCATTACTAATGTTCAACACCCCCGGAGGCGTTATGAAACCCCCAACCCCCCTTCAAACAAGTTGCCACTATTTGCCCTGGCTTTTGGGCGGTTTTGGTTTGTTTATCCTGGGGATTTTTTCATCGTCTCGTATTCTTGTGGGGGATGAAACAATGTTATGACTTTGACTTTTTTTTTTGTTTCGCGGGGAAAGGTGAAATGCTTATTTAATTTATGTTACAACAACAGCTACAACAATATTGAATTGTTTTTGTAAATGTTAAACACACCCTCAGGAGATGCGTGTTGTAAAATAACATGAAATGTGACCGCCTTATTATTTGCTAAACAGACAAAGGGGGCAGGGGGTCGCAATGAGATGGGATTTATATTCTGTTTACATTCATAATTTTCCGGTGGGTTTGTCAAAGCCAGCTGTTTCAGTTTCTTGACATTTGTTTTGCAGGCAGGAGATAACAAAACTTTGAATTTAATTATTTTTTTAGTTTATAAACAAAGGTGGGGAGTAATTGAAATTCTTTTTATATGAGGGTGAAATTACAAATTTGAGTGGAATCGAGTTTGAGGATGTGTGGTCATTATAGAAAAAAGTTTGATAATAAAATTTTGATTCCAATCCCTCAGACTTGTGACATTAACATTGGGATTTTTTTTTGTAATATTTTAAATCAAAAAAAAAAAAAAAAAATCGAAAATCGTTGGTTTTTAAGATTTTTTTTTTTTTTCAAAACCCACCATAACAGAATCATAGGTTTTTATAATTTTACAATGTCCCACTTTTCAATAACCTCGAAATTTCAAGAGCAATTTAACAATATTTTTTGGACAATAACACTGTGCCACACAAAATATAATTATAGGCAAAAAAACAGCAGATTATGAAAGTAGAGCTAACAAGTTAGGAAATATCAGTTGGTTTTGTATTGGCTGATGTATACCCTCAGCCAATGTTCGATTATTTAAATATATTTCGACTTCTGTTATGGTTGTTCAAATTATTGCCCCTCTATGGAGTACGTTCGACTGCTTCCTTCACTTTATATGAAGTATGCGATCATTTTTAGAAAATGTTAAAATTGCTCGCCAGTTTCCACATATAACCGACCGAAGTATTCCATGAAACCTTATCTAATACAGATAAAAATATTGGTTGGCAAAGTTACAAGAAAATCGAATTTAATGCGAAATCATAAATTCCATATTCATCTCAGGTTTCTGGTTGAGACAAATTTTTAGATGTAGAAAGCTGTAGAGAATCGCTGACTTGTTAGATAAAAGTATTGAAAATTATGACCTTTGTTGTGGGGTAAGGCGGTTCGCAGAAATATATCACCTTCACAACAGATCTTGTGTTAGCAAAAAATGTTTGTAAGCTTTCTTAGAGCTTTTGGTTTTTAAAAATCTTGAACCCTACGTGGTGGAAGGTAGCAAAGGAAATTTTCCGATCCCTCCCATCTTTATAAAAGATCTTGTGTTGATGGAAATATTGAGATATACCAAGTCTGAATGCAATCGAATGTTAATTTCGCGTTTTATGAGGTTTATGGACATTCAAAATGTTGACCCTTTGCGGAGGAGGTTCCAGAAGGAGTGAACCAATATTTCTTCACCATTTTCACATAAAACCTTGGGCTAATAAAAATAGTGGACTGTGTGTATTTCGAAGGCAATCGGACTCATACATCACATTTTTTATGCGATGTAATTATTCAAAATTTTGACCCTTTGTGGGGGAGGTACTTGATGGAGTGGACCGAGAGTAGACCTAGAACTTATACAAATATTAGCATTTGCCAAGTTTGAGCAAAATTGAATTATCCTTTCTTTTTTTTTTTTTTTTTTTTTTTTTTTTGAAAATTTAGACCTTTTTGGGGAGGTACCAGAAGAAGTGAACCGATATTGCCCATCTCCGAATTCGATCTAAGTTTTACAATAATATCATGATGTACCAAGTTTGGATCACATTAGTGTGTTAACGTGCGCACCAGCAAGCCAAACAGACCGACGGACGGACGGACATACATCGCCATCGATCGACTCCAAATGTCGTTATTTCGATGAGACACGTTTTGGCCGTATCAAATGATACATACCTTCTCTAGCCATATGGCTAAGGGTAAAACAGAGAAAGACAGGTGCATTGGCATTTTGAAAGTTTACATCAAAATGTTAGCTAAATATAAGGGGCAAGTTCCCCACCTCTTCAACACTTTTAAACATTTTCGGATAAAGATTCCTCTAAATCCATGCCTGTTTGGTATATAGTGTCTTCGGTAATATTGCAGATACAAGAAATATTTTGGTCAAAAATTGTAAACCTCGAACGAATCAGCAAAGGGGTCTTTTTGGTTCCTTTTTTAAGGTCCTTTTTTATGTGAGTTTGTGTAAAAATCTCCAACAAACCATCAAAAATAAAAAACAAAAATATTCTTAATTAAATGCTACTATAAGTCACCAAAGAAAAGAAATCCGTATTTCTATTGAATGCCAAAATATTTTTGCATCAATGTTCCGAAAAAAAAAAACGAAAATATTTCGTAATTTTTTTATGATCAATTTTCCTTCGACTTTTTTCGATTTAACGCCTAAATAGCCAGTCTGGGTTGTTGAAAGCTGTGAAGTATTTTTGTGATGAAGAATATTGCTTTTTTTGACGGAGATCTCTACCCTTCTATTTAGGTTACCTTTCGATATAAACTTTCACAACGCCGATACACGTGTCTTCTTTTATAAGCTCTACATTCACAATATGCTGGATTTCCCCCGTAATTACTAAAAAAAAGGAAACCCAGAGTGTAATTAAAAACGTTTTAAAATTCCTTCTCACCAACACTGGTAGATTTCCAGAAACAGTTTTGAATCAAGCTATATAAACATAATTTATTAATTCGAGTATTTTACAAAAATCATTTATTTTTATATTTATACATTTTACAACATTCTCCAAATGTCAAATATCATATTTTAAAATCTATTCATTTTATTTTATTTTTTTTGGAATATTTAAAAGTTTGATGGAAATCCTGAGTTTCTGACGATTTTTTCTCAAAACGAACTTCAATTTTTCAAATACTTTCTAAAAACTCCTGTGAAAATCTTGTGAAAGCATAACATATTATTTTATAAATATCTACAAGCTCTTGAATAATCTGAATTCTTTCAGAATTTTCTTGTTATATTTTATATTATCCCCTTTTGTATCAAATAACACTAGCGATTCAAACAACATCCTCACTTATCTATATTTCTATACTTTTATCCATAGATTTGCCACAGACTTCATTGATATACGAGAAAAGGAGACTAGACGTGGCACACGTGGTGTTGGCAATCCAGAGAAACGTAATGGCGGTGGTGGTGGCGGTAGAGGACAACGCATGCATCAAAGGCGGCAGCAACAGCTTTTGCAACAACAGCTAAAACAGCAACAACAAATGCTAGCAGATGATGCTTCAGTTTCTATTACCACTTCAGTTAAAAACGATACCAAGGCAACAATAACCAAGCAACAACAACAACAACAGCAGCAGCAGCAACACTTGGCAAATAATAAAGCTCAAACAACAAACGGCAGTAATAGAACAGCAGAAGAAGCGACACAATCATTGTCTACATCCCAGTCCTCAGGAGCATCAGTATCATCATCTGGGTCCTCGTCCTCCTCCTCATCGAGTGATTTGAAATCTTTAGAAAATACCAATAAAAATGTCAACAACAGCAGCAACAACTCAAACCCGATACAACATTCAAATGGCACGGATGTTAACACTAGCACGACACAAGTGTCATCCTCCCTCGCCTCTTCGTCCTCATCGAGGAATATTAGCCCGGGAACATCTTCAATGACCTCTTCAAGTAACAATGCAGCAGCCGCTGCCGATTCAAGTAACTACCAGAGTCAAAATCAAAGACAGACAAACAGACAACGACAACAAATGCGTTCGACAACAACATCAACAACGGCACCACCATCATCATCGCGACAGCAACAACAAGATGTATCAGCATCTTCCGAGGAAGAAACACCAAACGGTGGTGGTGGTGGTGGTCTTCGCATTAAACCGGAAGATTTATTAGAATTACAAGAGCGTATTACAAAGGAAATACTCAATTCAAAATTACAGGAAAAGGAAATGCTCGAATTGCAGGTAAATTGAATTTGTTTCGCATATATTTTGTAAGGGAATTGTAGAGAGATTTTATTAAAATAAGAAATTTATATATATTTGAAAAATTGTAATGAAAAATTTTGACAATTTATTCGAAATATGTTGAAACCCTATAGCATTAGGGCCACAGAGGATATTTATATTGAATATGGCCAAAATGCGTATCTTTCCATACTTCCTTTTGTATGTGCGCACTATATATCATCGCAACGCAACTTCTACGAAGTATAGGTCGTGTTCGGATATGGGCAATATCGGTCCACTCCTTATGGTACATTTCCAAAAAAACACTTCATAGTGAATCCATCGATCATAGTTCAAATATCGTAATTTTTATATAGCACATAGGTCAGGTGCGAAAATAGACAATATCGAGCCATACCTTCTAGGATCTCCCCCACAATATTTAAAAATTGTAAATATTAATAATAATAATAATAATAATAATAATAATAATAATAATAATAATAATAATAATAATAATAATAATAATAATAATAATAATAATAATAATAATAATAATAATAATAATAATAATAATAATAATAATAATAATAATAATAATAATAATAATAATAATAATAATAATAATAATAATAATAATAATAATAATAATAATAATAATAATAATAATAATAATAATAATAATAATAATAATAATAATAATAATAATAATAATAATAATAATAATAATAATAATAATAATAATAATAATAATAATAATAATAATAATAATAATAATAATAATAATAATAATAATAACTCTCGTAATATGTGAAGTCGAAACCCGATGGCGATATTTTGCAGTAAAAGCGAAAAGCGAATATATCGGTACACTCTTTCGGGTACCTTCCCCACAAATTTAAAAAAAATTGCCATAACAAACACGAAAATCTCATATTGAGCGAAAAGATTGCCCGATATAGTTCAATATAATATTTAGATAGGGCAAAGATCAAGATCAAAAATGGGCAATGTTGAAATATATTCCTGTGACCTTCCCATTAAAGGTAATGGCCCAATTTCCTAAATTTTTTTTAACATTGAAATATTTTGATTAATATTTGGTTTTTAAGATTTTTAAACAATGTCTTATTAAGTAAAATCGAGATGCTTTTTCAAAAAAATCCCTCCTCCCAAAAAAAATACTTTAATTTGTATTCCCTTAGCCATATGGTTAGAAAGGGTATAAATCATTTGATTGGGCCTAAACGTGCCTCATCGAAATACCGGTTTTAGATCCTAGATCTCTTTGGACCAAATCCGTGTCAGGACATTTAGAGTCGATGTCCGTACGTCCGTCTGTCTAGCTGGCTGATGAGCACGATATCTCTCGTAGTGAGTAACCGGTTTGGTGCAAACTTGGTACATCGTTATATAATTGTCAAACTTAGATCGACTTCGAATGTGGACAGTATTGGTGCACTCCTCCTGGTACATCCCCCACAAAAGGTCGAGATTTAAAAAAATACTTTAAAGCACAGAGGGAGAAAGCATAATCCGCTTTTACTCTAAATCTGCGAATCCTAATGTATGCATCAGTGCTGGATCACGTTCGAAAATGGTCAGTCCACTCCATCAAGAACACCACCCCCACAAAGGGCCCATATTTTGAAAAATTTTAACTGTTATAAAATATGATGTAAGGATCCGAGTGTCTTCAAATTACATACATCACAATACAAGGTCTGGTGTGAAGATGAAATATATCGGTCCACGATTTCTGGTATCACCCCCACAAAAGGGTCAATTCAATATCCATGAAGCTCATAAAACGCGGAAATTAACATCCAATTCCATTCAGAATTGCCACATATCAGTATTTCTATCAACGCAAGATCTGTTATAAAGAAGATAGATATCGGACCATTTGTTTTGGTATCCCCCAACAAATGGTCACAATTTTGAATAACCCAAACGATTATAAAATCTGAAAGAAGCATCCGGTTCTCTTCATATTACACACATCCCATTATTTCTACAAGCACAAGATCTGCTGTGAAGATGTGGTATATCGGTTTACTACTTCTGGTATCTCCCGCACAAAGGGGCAAAATTTTGAATATACATGAAGCTCATAAAAGACGGAATGAACATCCGATGTCATTCAGACTTGGCGCATCTCAATATTTCTATCAACACAAGATCTGTTACAAATATAGTAGGGATCGGACCATTTCTTCTGGTACCTCCCCCACATAGGGTTCAAGATTTGAAAAACAAAACGCTTAAATAAAAGGAAATAAGCATCCAACTCTCTTCAAATTTCATACATACAAACATTTTTGGTAAAACAAAATCTGTTGTGGAGATGATATACAGGGTGAAATAAAAAAGCAACAAAGTCGAACGCCATAGGTTTTTCATTTTTTTTTAAATATTATTGAATAAAAGCAAGAAATATCGGAAATAGCATCAAATTTTAGAATAAGTTTAGATTTGTTCGAATTGGTCACCTTTGGCACGAATTATGGCCTTCAAACGGCCAATGAAACCGTCACACGCTGCCCGAATGTTGCTCTGCGATATTTTGGCCCATTCCCGGCGAAGCGCTTGCTTGAGGTGATCGACACTTTTGTATTTTTCAGTGCCAACCTTGCTTTCCACAATAACACAATAGTCCAACGGATTGGTATCCGGAGATTTTGGTGGCCATTGTGCGCTGGAAATGAAGCGAGGAATCTTTCATTTGTGTGCTGAGTGTGATGGTGCTGAGTCCTGTTGGAATGTCCAAGGTCTGCGGTCAAAATGTTTGCGTACCCAGGGCTTTAATACAACCTCCAGAATATTTTCACGGTAATAATCGGCATTTATTCTGATGTCACGGTCGATTAATACGAGCGGAGAGCGACCATCGCTTGTTATTGCGGCCAGAACCATAATGGTGGCCAACCGAAGGTGCACATTTTCACTTGACCTCTTTGGCAAGTAAACACGATCATTTTGTTTGTTTACAAACTGCTGGACAACGAATGTTTTCTCATCGGAGAAAACCAAATTCGGCAGTTCACCACTTTCGGTCAAGCGACGCAACTCTTTAGCTCTTTGAAGTATATTTTCTTTCCGTTGCTGTGTAAGTTCTTGCACTTTTTGGAATATCAATGGCTTTACCCCAAGCTCGTTTTTCAATATTTGCCAAATGGAATATTGCGATTTGTTCAGCTCACGAACCATTTTTCGGCCACTGCAACGCGTGCTTCGAACCATTTCTGCTGATGGTGCTGTTTTCTTCCGTCCACTTCCTTGACTTCAGGCTACGCTACCAGTATTACGGTTACGAGCGATGGTACGAGACACAAAAGATTTATTCAAATTTAAATGCTGAAGCGCTTTAACGATAGCCACTTGTGGTTTTCCAGCCAAATATAAAGAAATCACACTATCACCCTTGAATTCCATCGCGAATAGTTTCTTTCTGGAAAATTCTCAACAAAATGCTTTTATACGCTAGTAAACAATATAATGAGCAGTCACTGGAAAAATTTTAACAGCTGTCGGACGAGTGGGTTGGAAATGACAGCAGTCTGAAGTTTGTTGCAGTTTTTTTTTAATTTCACCCTATATTGTGGAGGTGGAGAGTATAAAAACACTTTTCTTAAGAAGAACGCATCGCCGACCTCATCAATTATGTTGACCTTTTTTTTTTTTTTTTTTTTTTGACAACTCTAATTTTATTGTCAATATTTTCGAAATCTTATTCTGAAGCACATTGCGACGTAGACTTAAAACCCACATTACTTTCATCTCAATTTTCCCAAAAAAGAAAATATTAAATTAGAAATAATTTTCCAACTCATTTTAAGTTCATTTAAACTATTAAAACTAAACCTCAGCCCAAATTTAATAATTTCCTTCGAAATTTAGTTTATTTCATTAATTTTGAATGGAAACTTTTGAAAACAAGCTGGACAGTTAACAAAATTTAGATTAAAATTTTCCTTTTGATGTTGAAAAACGTATAACATTCGATTTGATATAAAATTCATTTGTTGGGTGAATGGTTTTTGCCAACACACAAATTAACAAAGTTTTTAACACTTATGAAAGAGATTAACAAAGTTTATAACATATTTTTTTTTTGTGTAACACAACCTTGAGCATTGCACACGGCTGTTAGCCTTCAAAGGTTAACGTCAAACTTTTTTCACGTTAACGTGAACAAATGAAAAAAAAAAACGAAAAAACACTTTAGATGGCCACAAGCAGAACTATAGAAAAGTTATGAAATGATGATGAGATTTTCATTCTTTGTCTCAGGTCGTGGGACAGCAAAAACAGCAGGAAAGCAGAACTCTACACCGCTAATGGACAATTGAATTTTTTTCACGGAGGGAGAAAGAGGATGGGAAACGATTTTTTTACAATTACAATGTGTAAGAGCCTTGACAAAACATTCACAGGTACGAACGTGTCGAAAACGTGAACTAGAAACAACGAAATCGGTCCAGGTGACAGACAGACACTCGGTTACACAAAGGGGGAGGAATACACAGCGAACATTTATTGTTTTTATATTTCGTCTTTTTTGAAAACAAAATTTTGGACAAAACTTTATTCAAAGCTCAAAATTAAAAATCGTTTAAATTTGTTTCCCCACCCGCTGAAAATATGACAAAACTTTGTTAACTTTTTGTGATTGGGCCGCCGTGGTGGGAAAAAAGTTACCCTGGCAACATTGACGAGTCATAAAAAAGTTGAAATTGTTCAACCAACCATTAAAAAGAGGTTGAAAAAAAAATTAAAAAAAAAACCTAGCTGTAGGGTCGCCGTGTGATATGAACATGAAAACAATACCTCCGAACAACAATTTATTGTGTTGTGAAACACAGGGATAGATTTTCAATTAATTTGCGGAAAAAAATTGCTGACTCTTAAACCAAATTGATGGATTGCAGAATAAATTTCGAACAAGTAATTGTTAAAAAATACATTCTGTTTAAAAAAAATATTTTCAGCACAACGAGATACAATATATCAGATATCAAAATTACAACATAATTTTGAAATTTATCAAATATTTCTTGGCAAAGCATCTGGTAACATTAATGGTACGGTTGATATATTGAAAACATTTTTTTAATTCTAAAATTCTATAAATCTAGGCATTTTACATTATTTTGGTAGACCTATAAAAATGAGAATTTAGAAAATTTAGAATTTAGTCAATAGGGTTTTGTTAAATACTAATTACATTCACAAAATTTCAAAACATTTAATAAACAAACTAAAAAGAGTCAGTCGGTTTTGCCGACCGATGTATACAAGAAACTCGAACATTTATATCCAATTCCATATTCCATAAATTCCATATTCATCTCAGGTTTCTGGTTGAAAGAAATATTTGGATATAGCATGTTGAAAGAATTACTGACATGTTTCACAAGTTATGACAGATAAAAGTATTGAAAATAGCGACCCTTTGTGGGTGAAGGGGTTCGCAGATATACAGGGTGAAATGAAAAAACTGCAACCAATTTAAGACTGCTGTCATTTTTAAGCCACTTGTCCGACAGCTGTAAAAATTAATCCTGTGACAGCTCATTATATTGTTTACAAGCGGACAAAAGCATTTTGGTGAGAATTTTCCAGAAAAAAAAATATTCGTGATGGAATTCAAGCGTGATAGTGTGATTTCTTTACATATGGCTGAAAAACCACAATTGGCTATCGTTAGAGCACTCCAGCATTTTAATGTGAAAAAATATTTTTGGCTCGTACCATCGCTCGTAACCGTGGTAGCGTAGCCCGACGTCAAGGAAGTGGAGGGAAGAAAGCAGCAACATCAGCAGAAATGGTTCGAAAGGTAAAGAAGCGACTTGATCGAAATCCGCGTCGTGGTGGACGAAAAATGGTTCGAGAATATCGAAAAATGAGCTCAAGGTAAAGCCATTGAAATTACAAAAAGTGCAAGAACTTACACCGCAACAGAAAGAAAATAGACTCAAAAGAGCTAAAGAGTTGCTTCGCTTGGCCGAAAGTGGTGAACTGTCGAATTTGGGTTTCTTCGATGAGAAAACATTCGTTGTCCAGTAGTTTGCAAACAAACAAAGTGATCATGTTTACTTGCCAAAGAGGTCAGGTGAAAATGTGCATCTTCGGTTGGCCACCAGAACTCAAGCGCCGGCCATGGTGATGGTGTGGGCCGCCATAACAGCCGATGGTTGCTCTCCGCTGGTATTAATCGACCGTGGCATCAGAATAAATGCCAAGTATTATCGTGAAAATATTCTGGAGGGCACGAAAACATTATGGCCGCAGACCTTGGACATTCCAACTCCGACTCAGCACCATCGCACTCAGCACGCGCAACCCTGGAATGGTTGCAAAATGAGGTTCCTCGCTTCATTTCCAGCGCACAATGGCCACCAAAATCTCCGGATACCAATCCGTTGGACTATTGTGTCTGGAGTATTTTGAAAAACAAGATTGGCACTAAGAAATACCAAAGTGCCGATCACCTCAAGAAAGCGCTTTGCCGGGAATGGACCAAAATACCACAGAGCAACATTCGGGCAGCGTGTGACAGTTTCATTGGTCGTTTGAAGTCCATAATTCGTGCCAAAGGTGACCAATTCGAAGAAATCTAAACTTATTCTAAAATTTGATGCAACTTTCGACATTTTTTGCTTTTTGCTTCAATAAAACAAGTAAAAAATGTCGGTCGGTTGTGCCGAAAGATTTATACCCTCAGCGAATGTTCGATTATTAAAAAATATTTTCACTTCTGCTATGATTATTCAAATGTTTAACCCCTTATGCAGTAGGTTCCGAAAAAATGGGAATACGATATAAATAATGCGAAGTGCTAGGTTTGGACTGTGTTGTGTTGATGGAAATATTGGGATTTACCAAGTCTTTAATGGAATCGGATGTCAATTTTCACTTTTTATGAGCTTCATGGATATTCAAACTTTTGAGACTTGGTGGTGGAGGTACCAGAAGGAGCGAACCGATATATCCCATCTTCACAGCGGATCTTTTGTTAGTGGAAATAATGGGATATGTGAAATATAAAGAGAACCTGATGTTTACTTAGGATTTTATAAACTTTTTGGTTATTCAAAACTTTGACCCTTTGTGGTGGAGGTACCAGAAGGAATGGTCCGATCTCTACCGTTTTTTTTCAGATCCTGTGTTGATAGAAATATTCAGATGTGTCAAGTCTAAATAGAATCCGATGTTAATTTCGTGTTTTATGAGCTTAATGGATATTCAAAATTTCGACCTTTTGTGGGGGAGGTACTTGATGGAGTGGACCGATATATTGTCCACTCCTGACCTAGCTCTGACGCAAATATTGGGATTTGCAAAGTTGGAGCGAAATCGGATTATCGTTTCTCTTTCTGTGCAAAAAAAATATATTTTTGAAAAGTTCGACCATTTGTGGGGGAGGTACTAGAAGGAGTGGAGCGATATATTCCATCTAAACACCAGACCATGGGTTAATATAAATATTGGGATGTGTGACATTTGAAGACAATCGGACTCTTACGTCACATTTTAGAAGAGTTGTAATTATTTAAAATTTTGAGCCTTTGTGGGGGAGGTACAAGAAGGAGTGGTCCGATATTGTCCATCTCCGAACTTGATCTAAGTTTGACAAAAATATGACCCAAATATTAGGATGTGCAAAGTTAGATCAAAATTGGACTATCCTTTCTCTTTTTGTGCAAAAAATATATTTTTTGAAAATTTCGATTTTTTGTGGGAGATGTACCAGAAGGAGTAAACCGATATTGTCCATCTCCGAACTCGATCTAAGTTTGACAAAAATATCACGATGTACCAAGTTTGTACCAAATCGGATACTCGTGCGTACCAACCAGACGGACAGACGGACGAACATCGCTAGATCGACTCCAAATGTTCTGAACCGGATTTGGTCCAAAGAGGGTCTAAAACCGTTATTTCGACTAGGCACGTTTTGACCGTATCAAATGATATAAACCCTCTGTAGCCATATGGCTGAGCGTATAATTAAAGAAAATGTAAAAATTATGGCGTTTGACATTGTTGCAGTTTTTTTATCTCACCCTGTAACTGCTAAACCAATGCTGGTTTAGCTTGTTATTAACAGATTACTAAATTTAAATTATTTTTAATTTAGATTTCCTTTAAACCCCAAATTATATTCCAAAGTTTCGTAATAAAAATATTCAATTTACCTTTAAAATTCTCTAGTCTTTAAAACTCTCCCCCACAACTTAAATACCTGTGGCACATGGAACAGATTTATTTCCCTTGTCTCTTTTTACTATTAAATAAATATTTCAGCAACAAAAAAAAAAAAACAACTGCATGCTCGTTTTTGTGCGTAATATAATACTCATTTGTTGTTGTTTTTCTTCTTTCTCCATTTATTTTTCATTTCAGGAAAAAATCAATCGGGAAATTTTAAATTCGAAAGTTTTTAATATGGATGTTGCCACAAATGGTGGTGGCAGTTCAAGTTTCAGTGCGAACGGTAACAGCAACAACAATAATAATAACAACAACAACGGTGGTGGTGGTAAACGCAAAAGGAAACGTAAAAATCAACGTGCTGTCAACGGTATGCTGGTCGATGTTGGCGAAGGTGGTCCATATGCCAATAGCAACAGCAACGGTCCAATTGGCACATCAGGTGGCAGTAATGGTGGCGGTGGTGGTGGTGGCGGTTCTTCTGGCAAATGGAAAAATTCGATTGCAGCCAAAGCAAGAAGTTTAATGAATTTGCACAATAATGAAGCCGGCAGGAGGGTAAGTTGTCACGAAACATGTAAATATTGAAAATAACTAAAACCAGGCAAAATGCAGCAGTGAAAGGAACGAAGGACAGGCAGGAGCGGTGAGAGCATTAGCAGTTGCTGCTGCTGCTGTAGAAATTTTTGTTGAAAAGTTGAATTGAAATTTGCTTGCCTTTACAAATGGCAATGTTGAAATGAAATGTTTTCCCTTTCCAGCATTTCCATGTTGTTTGGTCCATGCTGTGTGGGATATGGGTTTGAGCTCGTTTTGAGCGGCAAGGGGAAATGACCAAATATTTGTATCCAATGGATGGAAATTGAATGCAAATAAAGCCAATTTCGTAAATTGTAATCAAATTACTTTGGAATACAACAAACCAACAAATATGCTATTTAATAGAGTTGACTGTCTAACTGAATGAGTGAGCGAAGGAGTGAGTGACTGACAGGCTGGTTGGTTGGTTTGTTGTTTGACTGAATGATATGTTTGTTAAATAACATAAACATCAACAGCCAATGTTGCCAACACACATCGTAGCTGAAACGATTTTCTCGTTAAAGGGACATGTGTAGTTAGTTATTTGAGATATTTGGGAAAGAGGGTACACGAATTTGGAAAGACATTTTTTCAGGATTTCCCTATGGGACCTTGTAAGTAAATATTTTGTTTGAGATCAAAATTTAGTATCACAACACAATATATAACTCGTAGATGTTTTCAAATATTTAACCAGGTTTCCTTAAATTTTCAATTCTACCCTAAAGTCCTCTTGATCCCCTGCTTCTTCCCCATTGGGTTTGACGTGTAATATAGCTTCCAATTGATTGAAAATATCCTTGTTATTAATTAAACACTTATTTAAATTTGAATTCAATTGAATTTAACCTAACAGGATATCCTCTTAAATTTCATCACCCCAAAGTATCGGTTTAAATACTCTGGGGAATTTAAAGGATATCCTACCGATGTAAACGTATTAATACATTGACGGATATAAACCAATGGCATCCATTTTCCCGGACATCAAACACAAACACACCAACTCACCTATCGCTTCTTTTTTTGCACGTGTATATTTTTGTTGTTGTGAGTAACATTTCTGATTTGTGTAAGTGTGTGTGTGTATTTCATATTTTTCCTGTTGTTGAATGTTGTCATTGCATTATTATTGTAACCTAAGGCAAACTTTTCTTATTTCCTTTGGCTTGAAGCTATTCTCTGTGTGTAAATTGAAACAGATTAAATTGCCAAATAGCAATTTATACAAAAATAATAATAGTACACACACACATACACACACTAGGAAGCAAACATTCGCCTCCATACATACATTTATTTACAGGAAATGTGAATATAGGCAAACATATTTTATTTACAATCAGAGCACAACGCATTCATACAGTACATTTAAATATGTACAGTGGGGTGAACAAACATACACATATTTGTAGAATATACAGGGTGTACCGAAATTTTGAGATTTTCACAATAGTAATACAATTTGCAGGAAAGTATAAGAGAGAACTATTAGTGGTTTCCCGAAGAGTATTTTTGATGGAAATGCTTTAGATATTCGTGATATATTCCTCGATTTTTGGGGAATTATTAAAAAAGTTTTAAATCTGTGTTTGAGAAATTCCCATTACTTACACGATTATTAGAATATTTTTTCAATGACAATATTTCGGTTTAAAAAGTATGGAGTGATATACACAATTTCTCAAAATTTTGAGAAAAATCTAAAATCCAAATTAGATCTAGAAATATTGGTATGTGCTAATTTAGTTTCGCAAAGAAACCCTATATACTATTGGTGAATCTTATTCCGAATTTCAGAATTCTAGCTCTATTCGATTGCTCAATACAACGTAATCAATTTCAGCACCTTTTGGTACTTTCAGTACACTTATAGTTAAAAGACCTAAAAGCTCGATCTAAGTGAGACCGTTGACATATAAACCTTGGCATTGATGTCGCCTTTCATATGGAGTTTGCAGAACCAAAATAGGTTCACCTATACCAGATAACATCAATGACTAACACAATGCAATTTATTTTCATATGTACATATAGGAAATATTCTTTATAGACCCCTTAGATTATGTATTTTCTTGAGATGGATAACTTGCTAGGTCGCCAATCAATCTTATTTTGTGTAAAGGCTTAAAATTTAATATCTTGTTGTTGGTACTTTAAATCGGTTATATCGGTGCATTTCTGGCGCCTGTCGGTTTTAACCATACATACATTTGGAAATTGTCATTTTAAAATTGAATCTATGTGAAGACATAAACTCTCCCAGATCCCTTCCCATAGCTGTATATCCTTATTTTTATACCCTCCACCATAGTATGGAGTATATATTATGTTCGTCATTCCGTTTTAACTCTTCAAAATTAGAATTTTATTTTATATATATTATATATTCTTGACCAGCATAAGATTCTATTTCGAGTTAGCCAAGTCTCTCCATCTATGCAAAATCACTCTAGCTTTCGAAAGACATTAAGTAGTTTGATAAAATTTCTCTAATACGCATTATAAGTCCGTAGAAATTTTGGCATTAAAAATGGGACATGTAGGTCCACATTTTTAGATAGTAGTCATATAACTGCACTACCAGATTTAAGGTGTTTTTGGTCATATTTTTGAACAGAATTTTCTGCAAATTAGCAGTCTGTGTACTCTCATGTAAGAAACATTGAATATAGAGTTCGTAGTAGGCACCGCCCTCTATGGCAGATAATTGGCTGTGGAGGTCCACGTTTTGTATAGCCCCGTACCACCTGATATTCGAAATTTTTAAAACTTTAGCGCATTTTTCAAAGGAACTTTTAAGGTCGTCTCGAAAGAGAAATAAACATAGGCATTATTTAACATTCTGCAAATTCCTCCCAAATGGTGAAAGGTATTAAAGGTTCGACCACACCGAACTTACTTTTTTACTTATATATATTTTTTTTTGGAATGAGAATACCCTTACTGAATATTTTTAGTAGCCGTCTGCTGATTTAAGATGTCCTAAAAGCTTTGACTAATTTTCCCCAGCCCAAGTGCCTGCAATTTGACATTCTGAAAATCTAATAAACATTTAAGAAGAACCAGGATTTTTAGGTTTTGGATTTTACAACGTAGTTACAAGTTACTGTAACTTTTACGACCGTCTTATGAATTCGCCCAGTTTTCAAGCAGATTTAGATATCATTTGATATATGGAGTTCTCATTCAGTTGGTCAATTCTGAGATCAGTTTACGTTTTCGTATTGCTTTTTTGACAGTATCGCCAGATACTATATAACAGTACAGCCCGACTTTTTTTATTTTTCCCACATTTATTTATAATTTTCTATTTAAACTTTTTTATTGTTCGACACAGTTCCATGTTGTAACATAGTCTTTATAGTACCGCACCACGCAAAATTTAGAATTTTGGGGGCTTTTGCAAAATTTTGCAATTGCACAAAACAAAAATTTGCAAAATTGCTCTGAATTTTGGTTATGTTTTCGAATATATTTATTTCCTAATGATGAAATGTACCAAAAGTTCGGCCCGCAGAAATTATTGTCATTTTGCCACACCCTGTATTATGTAAATCTGATATTGAATCATATGGCAAATATTTACATATTCAATATTTTAGTTTTTGTTTGTTACAATATTCGTAATATTATTTCCATTTCACTTTACCAAAAATAAAAAAAAACTCTCTCTCCTCTACGATTTACCATTACTTTGTCCATTGTCCATATATTTGTCGGTATGTGTGAATGTTTGTCGTTCTCCTACTGTTTGCTTTCTGTTGCTGCTTTTTATTTTGTTGCTGTGTTGAATTTTATTGTATTTCTTCTCCAGTGTTATTGAATTATAGAAAATTATTCAACAGGTGGATGAATGGTTTTTTACTTTGTGTGCCTTTTTGTGGGTTTTGGGTGTTCTTGGTAAAGGAAAGTAGGAAAGTAGGTTGGTGGGTTGGTGGGGTGGTGGTGTTGGGCGTTTGTCTTGCCACAAAACAATTTTCCTAATGTTTTCTTTTGAATGTCGATTTATTTATTTTTTCTTTTCTTTTCGTTTTGTTCATTTCTAAATCCAATTTTTGTATGTCTGTAAATACCTTTATTTGTGGCGAGCTTCTTTTTTGTGTGGGTGGGCAAACAAAGAATGTCCTTTATATTTCTATATTGAATAGAATTGTTTAAGAGTTATTCTCATGTAAATACTCTTATATTATTGCAATTGGCTATAAACAGTAATCTTTGATTGTATAACAATTCCTTTTTACCTTTGCGAAAAATTTTATTCAATGGCAATGATAGTTATTTGAAAATTGAAAGGATAAATGAAAAGTAAATAAATTTTGCTAGCATGAATGCATGCATGGTTTTGAGAGAGATTGTGTATGTGTGTGCGTGTAGGATTGTTCTTTGATTGTTACATAAAGTGAAAATGTGGTTATTTACAGTAAAAGAAACATAGGTGTAGAAAATAATCGATATCTAAAGATATGCTAAAGAAAATCGGAAACATTCCATTGGGCTGAATTTTGAATTTTCGGCATCAAACGCCATAATTTTTACATATTTTTTTTTATAATTTTATTGAATAAAAGCAAAAAATATCAAAAATAGCATAACATTTTAGAATGAGTTAAGATTTGTTCGAATTGGTCACCTTTGGCACGAGTTGTGGCCTCCAAACGGCCAATAAAACCGACACACGCAGCCCGAATGTTGCTCTGCGCTATTTTGTCCTCTGCGACAGTTTGGTATTTTTAGTGCCAACTTTGCTTTCAAAAATACTCCAGACACAATAGTCCAACGGATTGGTATCCGGAGATTTTGGTGACCATTGTGCGCTGGAAATGAAGCGAGGAGCCTCATTTTGTAACCATTCTTGGGTGGGGCGTGCTGAGTGCAATAGTGCTAAGTCCTGTTGGAATGTCCAAGGTATGCCGCCAAAATGTTTGCGTTCCCAAGGCTTTAATTCACCCTCCAGAATAATTTCGGGATAATATTTGGTAATTATTCTGATGCCACGGTCGATTAATATGAGCGGAGAGCGACCATCGGCTGTTATGGCGGCCCACACCATCACCATGGCCGGCGCTTGAATTCTGGTGGCCAACCGAAGGTGGGCATTTTTAGCTGACCTCTGTGGCAAGTAAACAATAACATTTTGTTTGTTAACAAACTGCTGGACAACGAATGTTTTCTCATCGGAGAATACCAAATTCGGCAGTTCACCACTTTCGACCAAGCGAAGTAAATCTTAAACTCTTTTGACTCCATTTTCTTTCAGTTGCAGTGTAAGTTCTTGCATTTTTTGGAATTTCAATGGCTTTGCCCGAGCTCATTTTTCAATATGTGCCGAATGGAATATTACGATATGTTCAGCTCACAAGCCATTTTTCGGCCACGGCGACGCGGATTTCGATCAAGCCGCTTCTTCACTTTTCGAACCATTTCTGCTGATGTTGCTGTTTTCATCCGTCCACTTCCTTGACGTCGGGCTACACTTCCAGTGTCACGGTAACGAGCGATGGTACGATACACAAAAGATTTATTCACATTTAAATACTGGAGAGCTCTAACGATAGCCACTTGAGGGTTTCCGGCCAAATATAAAGAAATCACACCGTCACGCTTGAATTCCATCACGAATAACTTTTTTTTTCTGGAAAATTCTCACCAAAATGCTTTTGTACGATTGTAAAAAATATAATGAGCTGTCACTGGAATAATTTTAACAACTGTCGGACGAGTGGTTTAGAAATGACAGCAGTCTGAAGTTGGTTGCAGATTTTTCATCTCACCCTGTAAGAGAACATATCATCTCGCCCCGTAAGGCAACATATCAAGAAAGGCGTAGGAAAATAGGACGACAAAGTTTTATAATTTTTTTATGTTTTGCATTAATGGTTCTTAGAGTCATAATTCTATTTGAAAGAACTTTAAATATCTTCTTAAACTTGAAATCAATGATTTCATCTTAAATAACAATTAATAAAGAGCGTGCCTCAACAAAATTTTATGCAAAATAAAAAAAAAATATCACTCTTCCGGAATTCCCACAATCTTGGCTCTGATCAATGCCAACTGCCAAAAGCAATTTCATTGAATCTATTTTAAGAAAAAAAAAAAAAAAAACATAACCAATATATTTGCTGCCAACAATTTTGCCAGCAAAACAAATGGGTTGAAATGTGAATGTCCGTAAACGTTATGTGTTTTGGCAATCGAACATATAACGCAATATTTTGCCATATGTATATCATCTATTGCGGTAGACTAAGAAACAAAAAAATTGAAAACAAAAACGCAAAAGAAATTGAGCCAAAATATTACAGATTTTGATGTGACTCCTGTAGTTTTTCTGTCTTTGTCATGTGAATGACACTTCAATTGGTCGTCGGGCCAATAACCCTATCAAATGTCAAGTTTTTTTTCTTTTGGATTGAAGCAAAATGTTGAAGGTGGTTGCTGTAATATAATTTAAAAGGGGATAAAGATTCACAAACAAAATTGAGGGCTTTTGTCATTTAATATTCATGGAAAAAAATTAAATAATATATTTATTATATCACTTTTGAAGGGCAATGAGACCTAAAACTTAAAGACTTTCAGATTTTTTAAACAATGTACAAGAGTTGTATAATTTTTTTGTAATAGACCCTAAAATCGGGAATAGTTTTAATGGCCCATTAGAGTTGAAATCGCATATTTCTAAAACAATTTTTAAGGGTTATCAGAGTTATAACTCCCCGATTTTTAAGGACTTTCAGATTATTTTTAAGTCTCCAACTATTGTTCCATTTTTTAATTCGATGTGCAACGAATGGAATCTTTTTATACCCAACACCATATAGTGGTTGGGGTATTATGTCTTTGTGCACTTGTTTGTAACATGGAGAAGGAAGCGAGATAGACCCATACTTGCTTTTAAGGATCTTCATAGAATCACTTTCCGAGTCGATTTATGAATGTCAGTCCTTCCCTCAGTCTGTCCATGTATTTTTGTGAAGAAAATGCACGTCGAATTTATGATCCTACAATATATGTTTGGCCCAAGAAAAACCCCTATAAATATTGGCGAAAATTGGTTCAAATTTATACAGATCTTCCATACACATGGTGAGATAAAAAAAACTGCAACAAAGTCAAACGCCATACTTCTTAATTTTTTTTTTTTAATTTTATTAAATGAAAGCAAAAAAATTGGGAAACAGGATCCAATTTTAGAATAAGTTTAGATTTGTTCCAATTGGTCACTTTTGGCACGAATTATGGCCTTCAAACGGCCAATGAAACAGTCACAAGCTGCCCGAATGTTGCTCTGCGGTATTTTGGCCCTTTCCCGGCGAAGCGCTTGCTTGAGATGATCGATACTTTGGTATTTTCTAGTGCCGACCGTGCTTTCCAAAATACTCCAGACACAATAGTCCAATGGATTGGTATCCGGGATTTTGGTGGCCATTGTGAGCTGGAAATGAAGCGAGGAACCTCATTTTGTAACCATTCTTAGGTGGCGCATGCTGAGTGCGATGGTGCTGAGACCTGTTGGAATGTCCATGGTCTACGGCCAAAATGTTTGCGCTCCCAAGGTTTTAATACACCCTCCAAAATATTTTCGCGATAATATTCGGCGTTTATTCTGATGCCACGGTCGATTAATACGAGCAGAGAGCGACCATCGACTATTTTGGCGGCCCATACCACCACCATGGCTTGACTTGAGTTGTGGTGGTCAACCGAAGGTGCACATTTTTCAGCTGACCTCTTTGCCAATCGGAGAATTCTACAGTTCACCACTTTCGCCATGCGAAGCAACTCTTTAGCTCGTTAGAGTCTATTTTATTTCTGTTGCGGTGTAAGTTCTTGGAATTTTTGGAATTTCAATGGCCTTACCCCGATCTCATTTTTCAATATTTGCCGAATGGAATATTGGGATATGTTCAACTCACGATCCATTTTTCGGCCATTAGGACTCGGGTTTCGATCAAATCGCTTCTTTACTTTACGAACCATTTCTGCTGATGTTGCTGTTTTCTTCCGTCTACTTCCTTGAGATCGGGCTACGCTACCAGTATCACGGTAACGAGCGATGGTACGAGACAAAAGATTTATTCACATTTAAATGCAGAAGTGCTCTTACGATAGCCACTTGCGTTCCACCCAAATATAATGAAATCTAACTATCACGCTTGAATTCCATCACGAATAACTTTTTTCCGGAAAATTCTCACCAAAATGCTTTTGTACGCTTGTTAACAATATAATGCGCTGTCACTGGAATAATTCTAACAGGTGTCGGACAAGTGGCTTAGAAACGACAGCAGTCTGAAATTGGTTGCAGTTTTTTTCATCTCACCCTGTATATATTTATCCCATATATGATTTATTTGCACCAAATGGTTTATATCAGCACAAATGGACTGAATTTTGGCACATCCGACGGAATTTAGCCCAATAGCAAGTGCTTCGAATTTTGGAAACAATCAGCTCATATATTACCATAGCTCCCATATACATATCAGATACAGCTCCCGGACAGCTCGAAAATACCTATGCAAAATTTTAATGAAATCGGTTCAGATTTTTATATAGCTTCCATATACCGTAAATGTAATATAAGCTTAAGTTGTATAGATTTTTCGTATTCAACCCAATTTTTCCATTTGGTGAAACTCGGTCCGGTAATGTTATTTGGTTCATAGTTGGTATGATCTACTTCACATAAATTCCCAATATACTTCATATAAATACGCATAGGGGTGATATTTCCTTGCTGGTTTAAAATGTGAAATGGCTCATCTTCACATCGGTTTTTTTCACATATATTCCAATCGAATTAAGTTATTTTGTGGAATTTCCAATTTTCACATTCTTGTTGTTGTCTTTTATGAATTTCTAATATTTTCTGACACAACAGCATTCAGTCAGTCAGTCATTCCAATGAAGTGCATTTGATTGGCCAATATTGGAGAGCATTCACTTCAGTTGTCAATATTTCATTAAAATCTAAAGTGATTGCAGTTTTGATCTCTTCATCTGTGCCAGAGAGAAGAAAAAACGATTCTAATCCCAATATTTCGTCTTCTTCTCCAGCAGCCGATTCCCCCGCGACAAGCAATCCTGCAAATTGAACCAAACAGCTATGGCATAAATATTGCTTCCGTTATTTTTTGTTTTTTCTCAAATACAGCAGCTAATGGTTATGGTTGGCGGTCCTTGTTTCTGTTATTGTTGGTCACCAAAAGTGGTTGCCAAACGGATGTTGTATTTTGTTTGATTTGGTATTTCATTTCATTGTTGTTGTTGTCGATGTCGATGTTATTTTTCATAAAGGACTCTCGCGTTATTATGATTTGTTCTATCCTTTTTTTTGGGGATTTTTTTCTGTTGGTACATGGCAAGTTTCTTTGAGGATATCGTGTCAACATATGTCGGAAGCTTTTTTTTGTTTTTTTTTTTCATATTGTCATTGTCCATTACGGAAACGATTGTGTGTTTGTCCTTTTCCCATGACTTTGTCTATTTTAGTTGGAAGGTTTTTTCTTGTGTAAATGCTGCTAAACATTTTCATTGGCGTCAGTTTATCTAAACTGTGGATGTTTTGTTGGAATTGTTTTTTTTTTTTTTTTCTCAATGTGTGTAGAGCCAACTGCCAGATATGTTTTCGGGGGGAATTCATTTGATGATGATGAAGATTGTTGGATAGATATCGAGTTACTTTGGCCACAACCATAATACTGTCGCATGTTGGAGAACCAAAAAAACAACTGAAAGTAGTCAATATTGGAGGAGACGCAGCCAAATTACTTTGGATGCATTGCATGTTTTGTTTGGTGTCAATTTGTGTTCTATTATTGGCCAATGATCCCCAATGAAAAGATTGACGGTATGACCATTGTTGGTGTCTAGAAATTGAATATGTTTACGTAACTATTACTTTGGATTACCAAATAAAACATTGAAACTAAATTCTTGAATTTTTATACCCTCCGTCAAAAAAAGTATGGAGGGTATATTAAGTTCGTCATTCCGTTTGTAACTCATCGAAATAATCATTTTAGACCCAACAAAGTATATATATTCTTGATAAGCGTAAAATTCTAAGACGATTTAGCCCTGTCCTTCCGTCTGTCCGTCTGTTGTAATCACGCTACAGTCTAAACGAATTAAGATAGAAAGCTAACATTTTGCACAGATCTCTCTTTTGTCTGCAGGCAGGTCAAGTTCGAAGATGGGCTATATCCGTCCACGATATCGTATAGCCCCCATATAACGGTACCCCCGATATTTGGTATTTTGATGATTTTATCCACATTTTTCAATGGAATTGTCTGAAATTCCACAAAAGGAGTCCCTTGTGGGCATTTTACCCCCTCAAAAAGAATTATCTATATAGGTCCACAATATCGTATAGCCCCCATATAACGGTACCCCCGATATTCGGTATTTTGATGATGTTAGCCACATTTTTCAATGGAATTGTCTGAAATTCCACAAAAGGAGTCCCTTGTGGACATTTTACCCCCTCAAAAAGAATTGTCTACATAGGTCCACGATATCGTATATCCCCCATATAACTGTACCCCCCGATATTCGGTATTTTGATGAATTTACCCACATTTTTCGACGGAATTGTCTGAAAATCCACACAAGGAGTTCCTTGTGAGTACTTTACACGCAGACATAGATTTGTCTTTATAGGTCCACAATATCGTATTTCCCCCCATATCGGCACCTTCCTATATTAGATATTTTAAAGATTTTAAAAGAATTTTTAATGGATTATATTTTTTTCTGAAAATTTTCTAATTCGTTCCAAATGGTGGAGGGTATTCAAAGTTCGGCCCGGCCGAACTTACTGCTTTTTACTTGTTTATAAATGTATTCGGGGAAAGCCATAATACTCACAGCATTTACTTTTATATTCAAAATCTGACTTTTAATCATGTTTATATTGAAGACATTAAATGAAAGTTTTAACTTGACCTGAAGCCTTATGAAAACTCAAACTGTTGACCCTTGTTGACCCTTTTGTCCATTTTCTTTACTTTATATGAGATAAGTGATAATTTTTAGAAAATATGTGCGTAAGATACCAGATATAGTTGACCGATTTGATCCACTTCATCATATGTTGAAAAAAAAATATAAAGTAAACCAAACATTTAAAACATTATGAGAATAATTGTTAATCAAAATGTTAACCTTTTGTGGGGGATACAAGAAGTATTACGTATTCACATCAGATCACTGGTGAAGAGAAATATTTGAAAGAAACTCCTTTGTATCTCAAGTTATGAGAGATATAAGTATTGAAAATTATGACTCTTGATGGAGGAGGAAACAGAAGGTATGGACCATTGGCTATCATCTTCATGCCAGATCATGCGTCAGTAAAAAGTTCGAGATGTGTGAAATTTGAAGAGAATTGGATGTTTCTTTCCCATTTTATAAACATTTGGTTGTGGGGAAGGTACATGATGTAGTGGGCCGATATTCTCCCTTTTCCCAACTGACTTAGCACTGATAAGAATATAAGGATTATGCAAATTGATTGATTATGATTATGAAATTGGATTATCCTTTCCTCTTCTATAAAGAAAATTATTTTCCTTGAAAATGTTCAACTTTTGTGGGGGAGGTACCAGAAGTAGTGGACCGATATTGCCCATCTCCGAACTCAATTTAAGTTTGATAATATTATTACGATGCACCAAGTGTGGACCAAATCGTTTGCTACCTTCGAGAATTATCGTGCACAACAGTCAGACGGACAAACGGACGGATTTGGTGGAGGATATTCAAAGTAAGGCCCGGCAGAACATACTGCTTTCTTACTTTGTTTTTAACTAAAGGTTTTAAAAAAGAGAAAAAAAAAAAGACCATACAAAAGTATTTGGATTCAAACGTATTTCATTTTAAACTACAAACTTCAGTAAGATCGTTAGAATGCAGTTAGAGTTTTCAAAAAACAATATAGTGGCTGGAGCCGTTATATGGGGGACATATCAAAACGGGAGCCAGTATAGACAACTTTATACTACAATGATTGTAACCTGTTGCGAGTCTTAAATACCAAATTTGACATAATTTCGTGGGCAACTGTGACTAGGATGATTAGAATATCGCATATCGGTCTATATATGAAATACCGAACCGTTGTATAGAAACCATTGATCAATATGGACAATGTTTTAGCACCGGTTGTAGAACCCATTATGAAGCACAAATACCAAATTTCACACAAATCTATTAGAAAATGTGGCTTAAAACGTCAAAATACCGAACATCTGAATAGAACCCATTATGAACTACAAACACCAATTTTTAGACTAATCCGTGGGAAAATGTAGGTTAAATACGGAATATCAGGAGGTTTCCTTACATGGGGGCTATAAGAAAACGTAGACCTATATATAAAATGTTCCGCCACCGGAGCTAGAACCCATAGTTCAGGCCAATTTTTAGACAAAATTGTGGAAAACATGGACCTATATTAGCAATGTTCGGTCACCGAAGGTGGGACCCATTACTAACAGCAAGTACCATTTTTTAGACAAATCCGTGGAAAAATGTGGCGAAAACCATTAAAAAGACCGAATATCGGGAGGTACCGTTATATGGTGGCTATACGAAAACTTTGACCTGTATATACAATGTTCCGCCACTGGATGTAGAACCCATGACGAACTACAAATACCAATATTTAGAAAAATTGGTGAAAAAATGTGGCTTAAATCATTAATATACCGAATATCCCAATACGTGGGCCGATGTATCTCATTTTCAATACCAACCATCCTGGGCACAATATAAACTGCTTTGCCAAAGTCTAAAACTCTACGTCAAATATTGTGGGCTGTATCGTGTTTTCAACAGACAGACGGACACTGTTAAATCGACTTAGAATTTTACGCTGATCATGAAGATATATATTTTATGGGGTCTATGACGAATATTTAGAGGTTTTAAAAACGGACAAATTTGGTACACCATCCTTTCCAAGGTGGAGGGTGTAAAATACTAATTTTTGTGCTTGAAGTATAATCCACTATAACAGCCCTAAAAATGCAAAAATTATTGTCCTAAAGTCGTTGGAATATTTTTTTTTTTTTTGTAACATCTCTCCAATTCTTTTATAAAATATTCATATTTTTTATTTCCTAAATATGTCATCGGGAGTACTTTAAGTAATTTTCTTCAAAAAATCTGCGGTTGCGGACTATAAGTGAAATATAGCCCCTAAATGTCTTTGTCTTTGAAATGGTTTTCTTAAAAAAAAAAAACAGGATTATTAGCCAAATTACACTTGAAAAATGTATATTTTTATACCCTACAACACTATGTGTTGGGGGTATTATAAGGATTGGTGCAAAAATTATGTAACACCACGAAATATTGGTTTCCCACATAGGAAAGTATATATGGATCTTCCTATCTCGCCGAGCTGAGTCGATCTAGCTATGTATGTCCGTCCGTCCGTCTGTCAGTCTGTCCATGTTAATTTGTAATCACTCCACAGGTCGCAATTATGGTCCGATCTTCACGAAATTTAGAATGGAGGTGGGGCTAGGGTCAGAATAGAACCCTATTTCTTTTGGAGATAATCGCATAATATTTAGGGGTTGAAATGGACCAAAAACTGAAAAAATTTCTGATTTTGCAGTTGCTCTACAGGTCGCAATTATAGACCAATCAAAGCGGAAGTTAGCATGGGGCTAGAATTTAGGGCGGGGAAGAAGCCTACCAATTTGGGTGGTCATCGGATAATATTTAGCGGGTAAAATAGACCATATTTTTTTGTTGAAAAAATTCAAAATTTTTCATTAAACCGCGAATATTTTAAATCCCGGCAAAATCACAAAGCCATGACAAGTTTACTTCTGATCTTTACATTGATGTTAAAATCCAACAAATCGGATATATAGCAAAATATGTGCGATATATATGCCTATCAAAGAAGATATGCTTGAAAGATCTCATATATGTCGAGAACGGCTGAACTGATTTCGACAGTTCTCATTAATTCAGAATGGTCTCTTGGCAGCAAAGAAAAAACGTCTAAAAAATCGCATAAAAATATCTCTCTAATGATGAAAATATTGATTTTGTAATATTTTCTCATATTTTTTCAATTTTGTCATATTTTTGGCATATTTTCATTTTGAATTAAACATTTGGTAATATTTCTACAGCTAACAAAACTAAGTAGTTAGGATATCAAGATATCATATACAGATCGCATTTATGGGCCGAAATTTTGCATGGGGATAAGTTGAGGGTCAGAATAGAAGCCTACTCTTTTTGGAGATGATCGCCATATATTTAGGGATTGAAATGGACCAAAAACTGCAAAATTGTCAGCAGGTCGTAATTATCGCCCGGTACTCACGGACATTTGAATGGGGGTCACCGGACATTGCAAAAGCCAAGCAGTTTTGGATGGCCATCCAAAAATATTCAATGTGTGAAGGAGTTTGCCAACTTTTGTAGACAAAATACGAAAATGTCCATTCCAGTGACTTTTTGGAGAAATCACAAATACGGGAAAGACGCACTTCTGACTATTTCGTTGAAGAATATAGTCAAATGTCTGTATCTCATATAGATGCGTTTCAGTCAAAAACCAATAATACATGTTAATCTTTTGTCACTTCTGAGAGATTATAGGTCTTTGGGAAATATTGGTTCCAGATCTAGGAAGACCATTTACGTGCAACATCTACCAATAAAGTGGAAATGAGCAAATTAGTTTAAGTTGCTATTATTCGAAAATTAGAGAACGAAACCTGATGGTTTTCTTTTATAATTTGTCACAATATCTTGTGGAATTCTTTCGAGTATCTCGCCTATATAAACAGTATCGTTTGCCTTTGCTTACTTGTTTTTTATTTAGTATTATTTGTATAATTGTTTTTAAAATAATTTTCTTTAAAATCAATGAATTTGTCCTAATTATCTCCTATATAGTTTACTTATATATATTTCGTTACCTACGATTATAAATTTACAAGTACCCTTAGTTGTTTCATCGTTAGCCCTAATTCAAATGATTTACCTTTGCTCTTGTTTGAAGCCTCAAATATTGAAATGTCTTCAAGGTTTTCATATCATACACATGGTGTCATAATTCTATTTTCTTTATCTCCAAATCATGTTGTCAATTGTCGAATTATCTCGAAAAAATATATCTTTGTTTGAGATTTAAATTCCACAGCTGGAATATTTTTCAAGCCAAGCTGTCAAAACATTGCTGGCCCCAAAATTTTTCAATTTTATGATTTTTTTGTTTCAATTTTTTTTTATTTTTGTTGCTGCGACATGCCCCCTCAACCATAACATTAAACTCCATTACCACGTTCTTCCATAAAGTTTATAAATTACTCATGATTTTATTGGACATTGATTAAAATCCATTTTACACGATTTTTGCATATTTTTCTTGGGTAAATTTTTCAATTCTTTTTTTTTTTATTAATTTGTCTTGAGTGGAAAAATGTCTTTTGATTGTGATTTTTATGTCCTATTGTTTATAAACGACTTTGCTGTCATTATTCAATTTGTCCACTTGAAATGTTTCCAGTCGTAGCGGTTGGCTAACTGCATGGCCGGCTGGCATTGAAAGGAAAAATGTTGATTTGTCCATGTCATGAGATGTGTGTGTGTGTGCGCTCGCGTTGTGCCTCTCAATGGGAGCGCCTGCTGCCGTTAAGTGGTTAATCTTTTGGCCATTTGTAAATTGTTAGATATGTCATGATTTGTGTCAGCAACGTTTGTTAGCAAAATGTTTTCGTCTATGTTATCATCAATGTTGAAAATGTTGTAAATTGATTTAAACTATTTGATAGGAATGAATTATTGAAATGAAAAATTAAAGACCAAATCGTTACCTAAATACCCATGTGTTTGGAAACAAATTTTTCTTTGGGATCTGAACTTTTTTCCTTCACTACTTTTTCATTTCAATACTAAATATGTGATGTTCCATAACCTTATTCCAAAATACTCTTCATGCAATTATTATATTTTCTCTTATCTCTTTAATATTCCATTTTGCTCAAATTTAAGCATCTTGTCAATTCCACTGCCTTTATCCTCCAGCAAATCCCTTCCAATTAAGTGGGTCAAACAGAAATGAAACACGAAACACTTTCACACAACCAACAATAAAATATCATGAAATGGATATCTGTATTAATTTTTATTTCCTGGAATCAAGTCTTAGTCAATGAATTTTCCCTCTGTCTGATATATGATCTAATGCGAGTGGAGAGCAAAAAAAGAAATTCTCAATTGTTTACTGGATGGGTGGTTTGGTGGGTGTATCAGTATGTGTGTGTTGAGGAGGATGTGCTGGGAATATCAACAACTTGCCTCAATTATTTATTTATTTAATACCCTACGCATTTTTTTTTTTTTTTTTTTTTGTACATGGTAAAGCAATACGGCTGAATTTATTTTCAGGTTCATTCTTTCGCTGACTTTTCATGGCAATTCATTTGGAAGTTAAGTAACATACAAAAGCTTAAGTGAGGAAAATCAGTGAAACGATTTTATTTCACTACATAATCACCTGGCTTTTGAGATAGAGGACAACTTGAAATATTTACGTTTTTTTTTTTTTTTTTTTTTTTTTTTTTCTTATTCAAGGAAAATTAGATGTCCCAGTAAACTTTTTGGTTCAAAAAGAAAAAAATACTACATCAACAGTTATTTCAAATAACAAACGTCTATTTCCAAAATTGTCCTTAAATGTTGATTTCTTTAAGAAATTGGCGAATAAAGTTTCGATAGTCCTTTTAATAGTTTTCTTAGAAAAATTAACAATTTTAACTTCTAGGATCCTTGAAATAATTTTCTTTTTAAAATCGACGTCTTTATCGACCTGGTAATAATTTTCATAAAAATCCCAATTATTGATCTAAGTGCCTTTGAAATAAAACGTCATAAAAAGATCGAATCAAAAGATATGTTTTTGTAAATAGCCTTTTTAAATTGAAAATTTTTGCTCAAAGATCTCTTTAAAAATAGTTCTTAAAATTATTTTAATAAAAAAGACAGAACTACTTTCCTATTACTCCTTCAAATATTACATATGATATTTTTAATAAAAATTCGTGTTTTATTTTCCGGTTTGACTCCTTTAAAAATTTATTTAATAATTTAATTAATTTATATATTTAAAAAAAAATAATAATTTTCCTTTCCTTTAAATTCATGCTTTCTCAATAAAAAACAAAATTTTATCCCTCATTTTTTTTTTTTTTTTTTTTTTTTTTTTTTTTGAAAATCAAACTTTTATTGATCAGAATGTCCTTCAAAACATCCCTCAAATGGTCATCAGAATGTCATTCAACAAAATCTTTAAAATAATCAATTTTTTTATGAAAATGTCATTCCAAAATTCTTTAGACAAAAAATTTGTACTGTCCTTCATTTAAAATTCATTTAAAAAATCAGCGTTTCGGTGATCTGATTGTCATACAAAGAAATCTTTAAACAATATATATTTTGTCTTTCAAAAAATCCTTAAAAAATTGCGTTTCGTTGATCCGAATATCCTTTAAAAAGTTCTTTAAAGAAATCCACTTTTCATTCATCTGAATGTCTTTCAATAAATTATTAAAATTCCACGATTTGTAGATAAGAATATTCCCAAAAAAAATCTTTGAAACAATCCATACTTCAATGATCAGAATGTCCTTCAAAAAATTCTTTAAAAAAAATCCATACTTCCAATAAAATGTCCTTTGAAAAATCTTAGTCTCATTGATAAGTATGTCCTTTAAAAAAAATTATTTAAAAAAATCCCCGTTCCCCTAATAATAATATCCCTTAAAATTTTCATTTAAAAATCCATACTTCCTTGATCAGAATATCCTGCAAAAATTCTTTAAAATATCCAAGTTTTGTTGATCAGAGTTTCCTTAAAAAATTCTGCGAAAATCGACGTTTTGTTGATCGGAGTTCCCTTCGAAAAAAAAAAACTTTTAAAAACCAATTTTTTTAATCGGAGTTTCCTTTTAAAAAATCTTTAAAAAACACGTTTTGTTGATCGAAGTTTTCTTCAAGAAAAAAAAAAACTATAAAAAACCCACGATTCGTTTATCGGAGTTCAAAAATTCTGTGAAAAATTCACGTTTCCTTTAAAAAATACTTTAAAAATCCAAGATTTTTTAATTGGAGTTTTCTTTAAAAAAACACATTTTTCTTCAAAAAACTTTAAAAAATCATCGATTTGTTGATCGGAGTTTCCTTCAAAAAATTTTTCGAAAAATCCACGCATTGTTGGTTGGAGTTTCCTTCTTTAAAGAATCCTTTCCTTCAAAAATTCTTTTAAAAATCCATGGGATCCAGAAAGAAGTTTACTCTATTTTTATTTTTTTTTTTTGTTTGTTTTAAATTGCGTTCTCTTGTTTTTTTTTTTTTTAAAGTTCACTTTTTGTTGATTAGAATGTCCTTCCAAAAATTCTTTAAAAAATCTATAACTCATCCTTCAAAAAAAAAAAAAATCATTAAAAAATCGCGATTCCTTAATCCAAATATCCTTAAAAAATTAATTAAAAAACACAGGTTTCGTTGATCAGAATGTCCTTCAAAATATTCTTCCAAAAGCCATACTTTCTTTATTAGAAGAAAAAATTTCGTAGACAAGAACGACCTTCGATTTTTCTTTTAAATCCTCATTTTGTTTATCCAAATGTTGTTCAAAAAATTGTATGAAAATTCACGGTTGTTAGTCCTAAAAACTCTAGAAAAATCCTTGGTAATTGCTCAGAAAATCCTTAGATAAATTCTTTTGCTTAGTGCGTTCTCTGAACAAACTTTATAAAAAAACAGCAATTATTAATAAAATAGGCCCTCACAAGCCAATTTTTTATGTGTTCAAAATTATTTCTCAGAAAGTCTTTAAAAAAATTGATCAATTGATCAGAAAGTCACTTAGAAAATTCTTTAAAAATTAACATCTCAAAAGTCCTTCAGAATCTATAAAATTCGCAAATGAACCCTGCAAACATTGTTAGAAAATCGACGATTATTGCTCTGAGAGTCCTTAAAAAACCTTCTTAAAAAATTCAAGACTACTCTTCAAAATTGAGGAGAGTCATTTGAGAAAATATTATAAAAAAATATATGACTTTCACTCAATGAAAAATATACGATTTTCCTCAATTAGTCCTTTGTAAAACAAAATATTTAAAAAAATTCACAAAAATCCAAAATTTAGGCATTACGAATTTCTCATGAATAATTTTGCTGGGTTTTGTACTTTTGCCCTCATTCAAATCGCAAAATGATACACAAAACGATTTTCGTATTTTTTTCTGCATATTTCGTTTCTTAAGTATGAGCAGGAGTCTTTGCTATATGTCAAAAGACACATTCTCAATCCCTCCCAAAAAACAGGAAAATAAACTGAATTTCGATTTCTTATTCAAGTTGTCTTTTAAAGGATATAACATTACAAAGCATACCAAGTGGAGTAGAGTTTAACAGAGCACAAAAGCTGAAACAGAATCACGCCTTCACACAAAGTCGTATATAAAACCACAAAAAGCTCTCACACTTACGCAATGATGGAATAACATTCGCAAAGCAAAAAAAAGAAAATACTTGCTGTGATATTGGTGATGGTGAGAAGACGATGGGAAAGAAGAAAAAAGGAAACAATTTAACATGCTAACACATTTCGACACAGATACAGTGCACACGTTCATGCTCTCAGTAGATCCCCATAAAATTTGTCACGTTTTTCCGCACACACACTCACAGGGAGCTAGTCACATGTGTGTGAGAACGCATACGTATGTAGCGCGCAAGAATATGCATTGCAACACAGTTGCCGGGATAAGGATTCGTAAATTCCTTCTTCACAATTTGGCTGAGGACATGTGTGAAAACAGAGCATATTCATAAAGCAATACCTTAGAGAAAAGGGGAGAAAGGAGATTTCCTCAACCATTCGCCCTCTGCCATTAGAACTTAGTCACACAATTAAACATATGTTTCCAAAAAAAAAAAAAAAAAAAAAATCACACCCTCTCCCATCCACACTCAGGCAGTGATAGCAAAAAACGAGTCCCAATCTAAAATATTGGGTGTTGAGTTTTATTTTCGTTATTAAGTCAATCGTAAAGGATAAACCTGAACTATTAAATGTTACATGAAATTGTTATTATATTTGCTTTCTATACACAGCGGCATTATAAATCCTCACACACCTACGAAAACGTGTTTGTGTGTGTGTGCTCCGTCTTTGCCTTTGCATTTTTTTTGCCATTCAATTCTGATACAAATGAGTGGGAACACATTAAGCCATGGAAACGTTTCTATGCCTCAACAACATCTGAAGTTTAAGGTTGAAGATAAAAAGCCAAATATGGTAGCTGAATGAATACATTATTAAAAATATACATTCATAAGTTACGTGAATTATGTTTAGCAGAGTTGTAAAGGTATGCGTTTATCTGTTGTTGGGTCACAGTGGGATACAACAACGATTTTTCAACGAAACCGAAACGATACTGCATATTGCTAGAACCACATAATATACCTCAAAAATGATAAATATTTGATAGAAATATAATAAAAGTATGCTCTAGAAGTGCTAAATGAGCAAACTCGCCGATTGTTTTTCAATGGACAACAGAGTTAATAATTTCATAAGCAAGAGTTTTTGGTTTCCTCCACAATGAATATTATTTTTCCTGACAACAAACATGTAAAAATGCAGTATGTTCGGCCGAGCCGAACTTTTTATGAAATTAAAAAAAAAATAAATACTGTTAAAATCTTAAAAATACCAAATATCTTGACCTGCATAGGCAACTTCCTGTCACAGGCTGTAGTGGCAATTACGAACTGTAAATACGAAATTTGAAACAGTTCCGGTGAATAATGTCGTTAAAATCATTAAACTACCGAATATAATAAGGTACCGTTATATGGGGGCTATTCCTAAAAGTGGACCTAATATAGCCCATTTTCATTAATTTCAAAAATTTTCATACCTGCAGACCAAACATCGTCTTCCAACATCCAATTCCCACATCCAATTTTTTTCCAAGTTCTCAATATAAAATTTCAAAATTTGAACTCTAGCCCTTAATCCAATACCAAATTTAGTGACATTTAGTTCGCATTTTCACAATAATCTACATCTCCATCCTAGACACCAACAGTGATCCAAATTTAGTACTATTTAGTACTTTTTGTACAAATATAGTACGCATTTTCAAAACCACCCCAGATCACAACACCAATTGCCAACAGAGACCTCAATATCAAATTTCGGGATTCCAGCTCTATCTCTTCACTCAATACCCAATTTCGTGCCACTTGGTACTTTTCGAACAATTACAGTACACATTTCCCAACTACCATCATACCTTAACTACGGACACCAACAGAGACATCTATATCAAATTTCAGGTTATTAACCCTTCGCTCAATACCAAATTAAGTACTTTTCGTACAATTATAGTACACATATCTCAATTCCCGATATCAAGAAGGACCTCACTGTCAAATTAGAAGATTTCAGCTCTATTCCTTCATCCAATACCAAATTTAGTTTAGTCTCAATTCCAGTGATCTTAATATAAAATTTCGGGATTCTAGCTCCAATATAACGAATTTAGTACTTTCCGTACAAATATAGAACGAATTCCCAAACCTTCGCCAAATCTAAAACACAGATACCATCAGTAATCTAAATATCAAATTTCAGAATTTTACCGCAATCCCCTAAACTAACACCAAATATAGTACCATTTAGCAATTTTCGCACATTTGCAGTACACATTTATGAAACCACCTTCATATGTCCAGAACAGCGACCCTAATACCAAAGTTTAGATTTCAAACACTATCTGTTCACCCAATAGCAAATTTTTCCAAATATAGTATTATTTAGTACTTTTTGTAAGCTTTTTGTACAAACACGTCTTTATCACCCTAGTACTCTACGGATCAAATCCGTTTTGCGACATTCGGAGTCGATATAGGGGTGTCCGTCCGTGGCTTGAGCGCACGATAGCTCTCAAAGGAAGTATCCGATTTGGCTCAAACTTGGTACATCGTAATATTATAGTCAAAAATAGATCAAGTTCGAAGATGAGCATTACTGGCCCACTCCTTCTGCTGCCTGTCCCACAAAAGGTCAACATTTTCACAGAAACAAAACTTACCGTACAAAACGCGGAAGGATCATCCAATTTTGTAAAAACTTCGCAAATCCCAATTTTATCAGTGCTATGTCAGGTGCCAAAATCGACAATATAGAACCACTCCATCAAGTACCTACAAAGGGGCAAAATTTTGAATAAAATTATAAAATGTGATTGTAAAATAAGAAATAAGAGTCTGATTGTCTAAAAATTTCGTAGATCTCAATATTTTTATCAACACAAGAACTAGTGTGGAGGTCGGATGCATCTGCTCACTCCTTCTGGTACCTTCAACATTTTGAATAATTATAACTCTTAGAGAATGCGAAGCATCGGATCCCTTCCAAACTTCGCATATTCCAATATTTTTACTAACACAATTTCTGGTGTGACGATGATACCATCCCTTCTGGTACCTCCTTCACAAAGGGTCACAATTGTCAGTATTATATATCTCATAACTTGCGAAACATATCAGCGATTCTTTTTAAATCTAAACCTCTAAACATACCTCTTTACCATTATTTTTATAAATATTAGATTAAGTGGAGTACCTCGGTCCGCTATATATGGTACCTCACGTATATTTCAACATTTTACAAATCTTATTACATATCTTATGAAATGTGAAAGAGGTGGTCAATATAGTACAAATCTAGCGCGCTGTAATATTTATTTCAGACTTAGGTCAGAATCGAAATGGAAACACCTCCATAAAGGGCCAACAGTTTGAATAATCATAACGAAGGGCTGGCGGTATACGTCAGTCTGAAACCCCTACTGATACTATTTTTCTCAACCACCGCCATTCTATGGAGGGTATATTTGTGTTTGTAACTCCTCGAAATATTTATGATAGAAATATTTAGAATATATATTCTGGATCAGCAAAAAGTCTAAAACGATTTAGCGATGTCCGTCTCTCCGTCCATCTGTCTGTTGCAATCACGCTATTTTCCAAACCAATTGAGATAGAAGGCTCAAATTTTTCACACATGTGTATTTTCCCAGTAGACCCATTAAGTTCGTAAATGGGCCATGTCAGTCCACGTTTTCATACAGCCCCCATATAACGGTACCTACCATTTTCAAATTTCGAATTTTTCAAATTTCCTATTCGAAGTTTGTAATGGATACTACAGCCTATGCCTAAAAATTTCATATGCAGGTCCACGTCTTCTTATAGCCCCCATATAACGGTACCTCCCGATATTCGATATTTTCATGATTTCAGCGACATATATGACAGAAATTTTTGTATGCAGGTCCTCGTTTTGGTATAGCCCCCATATGACGGTACCTAGCAATACTCGGCATTTTTATTATTTATGCGACATTATTCACCGGAATTGCAACAAATTTCGTATTTAAAGTTCCTAATGGGTACTACACCCTATGACAAAAAAATCGTATGTAGGTTAACGTTTTCGTATATCCCCCATATAACGATACATTCCGATATTCGGTATTTTGATAAATTTAGCGACATTATTCACCGGAATTGTTTCAAATTTGGTATTTGAAGTTCGTAATGGGTGCTACAGCCTATGACAAAAAATTTAATGCAACCTATGCGTAACCTATGCGTAAAAATTTCGTATGCAGATCCATGTCTTTGTATAGCCCCCATATAAGGGGTTTAAATTGAGAGGTATATTTCCACGTTTTTTTTTTTTTTGTTTTTGCAAATTTTCAAGTTCCTTATGCATTTGTCCAATCTTTATAGTCATATGTCTTTGTTTTAGGTTATTTTCAGTTTCTATGTTTTTTTTTTCAATTTTCAATAAAATTTCCGTCGATTTTCTTGTAATTTCCAATTTAGTTTTCCTCGTGCAATGCCTATCACCCATGTAAATCTGCCTCACATCAATGCAGTCTTTTACTGTCGTCGATACATATTTATATACACGAGTACATAAATATTACTTTCCTTACACCCCCCCTCATCACACATTGTGGAAAAAAGTGTAAATCTGTGTGTGTGCGTGTTGGTGAAATAAATTCACATTACCCAAGTACTTATTAATGTGATTTCATTCGCATTCAAATGTTTGTCACCCAAACGTATTAAGTTGTTCTTTTATGCAACATTTGCGTTCATTTCAAGCTTAAAGGATATTCAATGGCTTCAATTATATTGGTTTGTAGACAAGCGTGTCTACGCCATAAGAGCAGACAGAGTATGTATACAAGAACGAATGAATAAAGTTGAGCATTTGCACCCTTTGCCTACCAAATCACATGTTGACTGCTAAATATATTTTTTTTTTTTTGAAAAATAGAAAAAAAAATATATAAATTCCCTAACATGCTGACAAACACGTAGCAGCATAGAGCAGCACTCTAGCCAAATGGTTTCCAAATACTACATATATTCTTTTGTCTCCTCAGATATTGCAAATATTTTTCACAGACTTGTTCTTCATCCCTCTCTGCTATGCCATCTGTAACTGTAACATTTTCTTTCTTTTTTTTCCAAAACTGAGTAAGACACAAAAAGTAAAATCCATATTTCACATTTTTGGCCAACATTTTTTGCTCCGCTCTCCTTTTTTTTATTCCATTGTCATTTCTTAGCTATTTTCCAACCATTCAACCCTGACAATGTCTTTTCAATGCATTTTTGTTCTTGCCCTGTCTTCTACCGATTATTTGTTTCAAAGAAAATCGAAAGAAAGAATCTTTGTGGATGTGGAAGAAAAAAATCACCACTTTCTGTTACCCTTGGTGTGGTATGGCAATGAAGTTTTACAAATGCCTTGCATATTGTCTCGCAAAAATGCATAGATTGTTATTTTTCGGTATGGCGGTATGCATGTCTGAGTCTTTCGGTACTGAAGAGCAAAAACAAAAACGAAATCATAAATTTCCCTAGGATTTCATATTTCTTTGACATTTGTCGTAAACGCTTACAAGCGAGACGATAGTTTAATGTAGAACAAAAAGAGAGGAAAATGGGAAAATGCCATTGATAAAACTATCACACAGTTTGAAAATGAAATCACCAGAACAGCATGAATGGCAAACGCATTTTCTCCTTTATTGGACTTTAATACTTTTGCAGGAGAGGGAGGGAAACATTCTTTTTTTCCACAAATGCATGTGAACTTTGAGAGAAAGTTGTCCGAACTGTAAATGGTCATAATGAATTGTGAATATGAATCAATGTTGCCAAGATAGTGATCTTAGATTGTTTGGTGGGATGGCAGGTTTTATACAGGTTGCCATAACGGAAGGGACCAGCACTACATAAAAAATAAGAAATTGACTGACTGACTTAACAATTCATCAACGCCCAGACGAAACGGATGAAGCTAGAATCTGCAAAATTTTGAGTAAGGGTCACCCTTGGTCCGAAGGGGTCAGATAAAGTTGGGTTTTGGGAAATTCGTACTAGAACGGTACGAAAGTATTTGAGGAGGCATTAGAGCTAGAACTCTTAAATTTGGAATGAGGGTCACTAATGGAGTGAATGATAGATGTACCGAAGGGATTTTAGAAAATTCGCTCTATAAGTGTACGAAAAATAGTAAAATGTGAATGGTGAGACCTAAAAACTTGAAATTTTGAATGGAATTCGAGGTTGAGAAGTAGAGTCGATGTAAAGAGGTAGGAAGTGTGTAATCATGTATACGAAAAGTATTAAACGGTACTTAATTTAGTACAATTTGAATTTGAGGGAAGGGATGGAGCTGGAATCCTGAAATTTGAAATTAAAATTAGTGGCAGAGTATAGCGTTGGGATATGGAGGTAATTTTAGAATTGTTTACTTATGTGCACGAAAAGTACCAAATATTACTAAATTTGGTACAATTTTGATTTGGGTGAACCGATAGAGATGGAATTCTGAAATTTAAAAATAAGATTAATATTACGTTTTTGGACTGAGGAATAGAGGTAGTTTTGTAAATTCGTACTTATTTGTATAAATGGTACAAAATTTGGTACAATTTAAATTTTTTGAAGAGCCAATAGAGTTTGTAACCTGAAATTTATAAATAAAATTACTATTGCATTGCAGGACAAAGGAATGTAGGTAGTTTTGTATGTATGTATGATTTTTTGTACTTATCTGTACTACAGGGTGAGATAAAAAAAAAACTCCCACAAAGTCAAACGCCATAATTTCTACTTTTTTTAATTTTATTGAATGAAAGCAAAAAATGTCGAAAATAGCATTAAATTTTACAATAAGTTTAGATTTGTTCAAATTGGTCACCTTTGGCATGAATTATGGCCTTTAAACGGCCAATGAAACCGTCACACGCTGCCCGAATGTTGCTCAGCGGCATTTTGGCCCATTTCCGGCGAAGCGCTTGCTTGAGGTGATCGACACTTTTGTACTTTTTAGTGCCAACCTTGGTGGCCGTTGTGCGCTGGAAATGAAGCGCGGAACCTCCTGCTGGAATGTTCAAGGTCTGCGGCCAAAATGTTTGCGTGCCCAAGGCTTTAATACACCCTCCAGAATATTTTCGCGATAATATTCGGCATTTATTCTGATAGTCGATTAATGAGAGCAGAATGACCATCAGCTGTTATGGCTGCCCACGCCATCACCATGGCCGGCGCTTGAGTTCTGGGGCCAACCGAATGTCCTCATTTTCAGCTGACCACTTTGGCAAGTATACACGATCATTTTGTTTGTTTACAAACTGCTCGCCCTTTCGACCAAGCGAATCAACTCTTCAGGTCTTTTGAGTCTATTTTCTTTCCGTAGCGGTGTAAGGTATTCCACTTTTTAGAATTTCAATGGCTTTACCCCGAGCTTCTTTTTTTAATTTTTGTGGAATGGAATATTGCGATATGTTCAGCTCACGAGCCATTTTTCGGCCACTGCGACCTTGGACATTCCAACAGGAACCTCCTGTTGGAATGTCCAAGGTCTGCGGCCAAAAGGTTTGCGTGCCCAAGGCCTTTAAACACCCTCCAGAATATTTTCGCGATAATATTCGGCATTTATTCTGATGCTACGGTCGATTAATGCGAACAGAACGACCATCAGCTGTTATGGCTGCCCACGCCATCACCATGGCCGGCGCTTGAGTTCTGGTGGCCAACCGAATGTCCTCATTTTCAGCTGACCTCTTTGGCAAGTACACACTATAATTTTGTTTGTTTACAAACTGCTCGCCCTTTCGACCAAGCGAATCAACTCTTCAGGTCTTTTGAGTCTATTTTCTTTCCGTAGCGGTGTAAGGTATTCCACTTTTTAGAATTTCAATGTCTCGGGGTAATCCTTTTTTTAATTTTTATGAAATGGAATATTGCGATATGTTCAGCTCACGAGCCATTTTTCGGCCACTGTGACGAGGGTTTCGATCAAGTCGCTTCTTTGCTTTTTGTACCATTTCTGCAGATGTTGCTGTTTGTCCTCCATCCACTTCCTTGACTTCGGGCTACGCTACCAGTTGGGAGTTGCGAGTCTCCAAGTCTCTTAATATAAACTGCATATTCCGCATACGAAGTTGCGCCATTTGCTAGTACCTTTGATAAACTATTACTAGAAACCTCCGAATGTTATCAAATTTTGCACTAAAAGTAATTCAAAACTTTTAAACTTCACGACGATTTTTTCTTAATTCCGTAAATCTAAATAAATTCCGAACTTCAAATGCCAAAGTCGCTACAATCATCAAAATACCGAACGTGGACCTGCATGACCCATTTTCAATACCAAAAGCCCTGCAGTTATAACTCATTTCGTTCGGAAGATATAATGATTTCCACAGACGTACGGACATCGTAGTATCGACATAGAATTTTATGCTGATCGGGAATATATATACTTTGTGGGCTCTAAAATGTATATTTCGAGGTGTTACAAACGAAATGACAAACTTAATACACCCTCCATACTATGGTGGAGGGTGTAAAAATCAAATCGCATTAAAGTGTCATAAATGAAACGACTGCATTTACTCTATTTGTGCAGATTTTCCACTCTCCAATTTACATTTGAACGAACAAGCAAAAAAAAATCAAAAGAAAAATTACATTTTCCCTAAATCTTTGCTTCCAGATTTTTTGCATACCCATAAATTTCCTTCCATAATAGCCAACATGAAATACATCTTTTAAAACAATGCAGAAGAAAGCAAAAATTCCACCATTATAAACTTATTTTATGCAAGTTTAGCGAAAAATTCTCTTCTTTGATTTCCTTGCTTCTTTTCGTTCTTCTTTCCTTTCACTCATAAAACGGATACTTTTTTTAGTCTCAAAAATATTCACATAAATTTAATTTGTTATTGAATTTTCTCTTCTTTTTTCGTTTCGTTTTTTTGCAGGCGGTTATTAAGAAGACCCGCATAACATGTAAATGTCATGGCGTTTCCGGTTCATGTAGTTTGATAACCTGTTGGCAACAGTTGTCATCGATAAGAGAAATTGGTAAGTTTTTGCGGTTTTTATGGGTGTGTGTGTGTGTCGGTGTGTGAGTGTGGCAGGAAGGCAGCCAACCAACGAACCATTAAATTATGCAGCAATGTAATGACAAACTATGGATATTGAGATGCATTTCATGCTGCTGCAGTTGCTGACTTAAAAGTTAACTGACCCACATCTATTTGCATATTTTGATAGGAAGCAGAAGAAGAAGGAGCAGGAAATTCCTCAAATTGTTAGGGCAATGTTAGAGGGACAATGTCAATTAAAATAAACAGAATGTCATTCTGTTGCCAATTAAGCAGACAATTTCCAGAGAATACTTTAGTGATTTACAATTAGTAATATAACAACAGTAGGGGGTTTCGTGGAATTTATGCCATACTGGATGCAACACATCGAAAATTAATAGATACAAAATGTCCTTTAAGTAATCTTGAAGTGAAAAGGAAATGTTAGGGGGTATTTATAAAGTCATTAGGTATAATTTCATACGAAATCAAATTAAAGTGTACTACCGGCAAAATTCCTAAGATTTCCAATTAAAACAGTTTTTTGTTGATTAACTCTTTTATAAACATTTGTATAACACTTTCATATTATGTTACTTAACATAAATAAATGAGGATAACACAGTGTAGAAACAATACAATCTTATCGATATGTTACATTGCTTCGAGGTGCATGTCTTTGATAAGGATAATACAGGTTGTGTGCATATCTCCGCTGAGTTAAGATTTATCGTACAATTCAATCGTAGTCCGCACTAAATTAACTGGTTGAGAAGTTGGAAAATGTTGCCAATTTAGTATTTAACTAATCCGGATAGAACGGAAGTTAACCCTTTGGTCTCCAAAATATTACCACAGGCAACTTGTTTTTGGTCTTGTTCATAAATAAAAAGAAAAATCGAAAACTTTCTGTTTGTCAAATTTTTAACCATTTTATTTATAATTCAAAGACAAAAATGTGTTTGTTATGATTTTTAGTGTACAGTCCAAAATATTTAATTCGTACCCTCCACTAAGATTCTTGTTGGACTTGCAACACCTTGAAGTATACATTTTACTTAACTCGAAGTGTACATATTCTCTATCGCCATAACATTCTATGTGGATTTGGCAATGTCCGTCCTTCTGCGGAATTCACGCTAGATTCCGAACGAAATGAAGTCCTATGACAGAAAATATCCTGTACAGGGCCACATCTTCATATAATACCCATATATATTGGTTCCTCCTAACATTCGGTATTTTGTCACCGCAATTGTTTCAAATTTGGTATTTGGAGTTGACCCAATATTGTGATGATATTAGCTACCAGTTTTCTTTGGAGTTCTTTATAGGTAACTCCTTCCCTGGCATATAATTGGCTGTAAAGGTTCACGTTTTCATATAGTGAGTGAAATGTATTATTCCGAAAATAAAACAAGAAAAAAAGCCGTAAGTTCGGCCCGACCGACCTTTCAAATACTAAATTTGAAACAATTCGGTGAATAATGTCGCTAAAATCATCAAAATATCGAATATCGGGAGGTACCGTTATATGGGGGCTATACTAAAAAGTGGACCTACATGGCCCATTTTCAATACCAAAAGTCCTGCATACATAATATACACTTTAGTAAAATTTTATCAATCTACTTCATATCGTTCGGAAGCTAGAGTGATTTCCACAGACGGATAGGCGGACGGACATCTCTAAATCGACATAGAATTTTATGCTGATCAAGAATATATCTACTTTTTATGGTCTAAAATGTATATTTCGAGGTGTTACAAACGGAATGACAAACTTAATGTACCCTCCATACTATGGTGGAGGGTATATTATACATAGGCTCGTTCTTATATATATATATAGCACCATCTTTAATTTTCCGTATTTTGAAGGTTGTAGCTGTTATAAATAGGTATATTTTTTAATTTTTCCAGCAAAGACAGGCGCTTTATATGCCCATCGATTTAATTTGGTTTCGAAGCCTTAGACACATTTCCGAAGTGCGAAGTTTTTTATTTTCAAGCGCCTTGAGAAAAAACCTCACCCCTAATGTTTTTAATATACAGGTTCCTGAACACATTTCTGCGCCCCCCAAAATGAAACACATTAAAAAAAGTGCAAAAATAGAACCAATTCGGCTGGAAAGAACTTATAACCAAATTCTAAGAAATTGAAATTTCTGTTATATGGGAGCTATGCCTATATTGCCTTTTTTTCAAAGAACCCGAACAAGAAAAATACAGCTGATCAATCATGGGCCTTGATTGTTGTTTGAGAATGTTTGATCTACCCATTAAGAACTGATATGTTAAATTGAAGCTGAGTGGCTTGGAAAACGGTACCGAAACTTTTGCAATACCTAAAAGGATTTCTGAGAGTATTTCTCTTTGAAAAAATAAACCAACACTGATTTTTTTTTTTTTTTTTTTTTTTTTGCAAGGAAAAAATATATCCTCAGGGAACCCGTTTTGGAAAATTACTTCTAATTTTGTCAAAAGTGATTTGCATTTTTGAAAAACCAAAAATCATGTGGCATAGCCAAGTTAATGTACTCTATATCTTATTGTGGAAGGTATACTCTCAGATATTCTGAGGAAGTATGTTTTTGTAAAAATAAGTGTTCAAAAAGATGATCCCTTTTGAATTCATGAATACAAAGATAGATTTTTTCAAACAAAATTTTTATACAATTGCAATTCTGTTCTTTTGCAACCCGACCAAAATTTGGTACTTTTTATCTAGCAAAACGAATAATGGCAACTCCGCCTACTTTACACGGTCTTATCGACATTTATAATGCACTCTAAAAAATCCAACTTTTATATTTTGTACATTTATTATGCATATTTTTAGGGTTCATACTAAAAATAATGATTTATGTCTTGGCTAGCCATTTTAACGGCATTACCAACATTTCGAACAGCTATTAATTTTACCTCGTTTATTTCCATCATCCCTTAGGTGACTATTTGCGTGAAAAATACGAAGAATCCACAGAGGTGAAACTAAACAAACGTGGGCGATTACAAGTCAAGGATCCACAATTTAAAGTACCCACAGCCCATGATTTGGTGTATTTGGATGAAAGTCCTGATTGGTGTCGAAGTAACAAACAGCTACAATGGCCGGGTAAGTGTATCAGAATTTGGAAATCCTCAATAGGAAAAACTTATTTATTGTGGTCTTCTCTTTCAAAGGAACACATGGTCGAGTTTGTAACAAGACATCAAATGGCCTGGATGGCTGTGGTATCCTGTGTTGCGGCCGGGGTTATAATACCAAAAATATTGTGGTGCGAGAACGATGCAATTGCAAGTTCCATTGGTGTTGTCAAGTTAAATGTGATGTTTGTGTGAAAGTGATTGAGGAGCATACGTGTAAATAATTCTAATTTACTCTATGGACAATTTTTAGTTTATTATTTTATTTTGCAAAACTAAATTTAAAATGTAAAAAACAACACTCACACAAAGAAAATTATGTAAGGAAATTTATTAATTTTTAATAACATTTGAATTTCGTTTAAGATACATAAAGGAAAAGCTTAAATTTAAAAATTAGCTTATAAAAACCACTCACAATAATTATTTTTTGGAGTTTATTTCAAGCAAGAAAGAAACAAGAATGCAGAAAAAAACTAATTTATTTAACAACAAACATATTATCCTAATAAATAAGTTAAAAACAAAAAATAAAATATATTGTGACAGACAGACAGCAACAAAAAAATGTTATATTTCTTGATAAATATTGCAAAGAAAATAAAAATAAAACAAAAACATAAAATTGAAATATAATTCCATACCCTCTAAGCTAGACTTAACTGTAATTTTAAGCATCACGTCCCAAAAAAAAAAAAAAAAACAGACCAGCCCCACATTGTATTTATTGAAAACCCGAAGGAAAAAAAGAAAATACTGAAAATAAAATGATAATAGTTTTAGTAAAATGCTAAATAATATACATATATTTAAACGATAATTATAAAACTTGAATTTAATTTGAAATTTTGTAATATACTTATTCTAATTTTTAAGATTGTAGAATGTAAAACGAATAAAAGAAAAGAAACGAAATTCAAGGCATTTCGAAAATGTAATCGAAATATTTGCATTTATCAGCCACCCACACAAGCACACCCATCCACATACACATAGACACATGAAGCAGCTCGAATAATATATTCTTTTAAATTACAATAATTCAATTTTTTTTATTAATTTATGTTAAAAAAACTTAAATATTTTATCTTAATAATTAAACTACTTATATATTTATTTAAAATAAATTTTTTAGTTGATTTTTTGTTTTTATATTTTTATATACAACAATTTTTAGGTTAGTTTGCTTCTAAGTGACATGGAAGAGTTATTTTTGGCATATATTCACTATAAACATACAATTTAGTACATTTCATATTCATTGGTAGTTTTTCAATTTTTTTTAATCCATACTCAGGATAATTTTTAAATTAGCCTAAAAATTCATACAAAAAAGGGCATGGCGTATAGATTGGTTTTGTTTATAGCGAAAGTGACTTAAACTCATTTTTATAAAAATAAACAGACATCCGAAGAACTCGCTCGAATTTCTACAGAGATTGAAACTAACTCCATTTCGAAGGAGAGTACTCCTGAGAGCAGAAAAAATAAGCAAATTCAATTTTCGATGTCGCTCGAATATGATTGTGGATATTGTCTTTGCTTTTGAGTGGGAGCAAAATTCGTTCAAAATCGAGTGGAATCTACTCTTACCGAGCACTTTTTTAGTTTTTGTCATACCGTTATATACCATATATTCTATGTATGTAAGTGTATTTTTGTGCGCAGGATCACCCCCCCCCCCACTTTCCAAATCTTCTACAATACAATGCAACATAGATTGCTGTTACAGACACACACAAATCAGAAAAAAAATATATTTATACCCTCCACCATACATAGTATGGAGGGTATATTAAGTTCGTCATTCCGTTTGTAACTCGTCGAAATAATAATTTCAGACATAATAAAGTATATATTCTTGATCAGCGTAAAAATCTCCTGTCTGTTTGTTTTGATCACGGTAGAGTAAAAACGAATAAAGATAGGAAGCTAATGTTTTGCACAGATCAGTCTTTTGTCTACAGGCAGGTGAAGTTCGAAGAAGGACTATGTCAGTCCACGATATCGTATAGCTCCCACATAACTGTACCCCCGATATTCCGTGTTTTGAAGATTGTAGCTAACATTTTCAATGAAATTGTCTGAAAATCCACAAAAGGAGTTCTTCTGGGTATGTTATGCCCTGGAAGAGTATTGTATATATAGGTCCACGATATCGTGTATCCCCCATATAATGGTACCTCCCTATATTCGGTATTTTGATGATTTTAGCTATATTTTTTAATGGAATTGTCTAAAAATCCATGCTAGCAGTTCTTTCTAATTTGGATTTTACAAATTTTAGGGACACTATTTCGAATTTTGTATTTAGAGTTCCTAATGGGAACTACAAACAGAAAATTGTCTACGCAGGTCCAATTTTTTGCAATATTGGTTCATGATAGCAAGTATCCCTCTTACCTCATATTATATAATAGAATTATATTAAATTCGTTATTTAGAGTGTGTAATGGGATGGCAGAACGTGGTCTATATAGGTCTACGTTGTCGTATAGCTCTCATACAACGGTACTTGATGTTTTAAGTAACATTATCAACGGAATTGGCTATTTCAGCTTAAAAGAGTTTATAGATTTCAGAACAGTGTTGGCATGTTTGTTCGGAATACCATAGTATTTTGCTGTTGCAAAATAGTTAGGCTTAATTCCATTATTGTTGTTTTTATTAAAAACAATGTTTGTTTATTAGTGGAGAACGATGGTAATGTTTACCAGGGTGTAAGACAGGGAATACCTAGGTTTCGGAAAGAGCCACCAATCCTCATCAGTTCCCTTGTTTTTTGTCTGGGATATTCTGCCCATTAGTTTTCTCCATTAGACTTGACATATTTGCGATGTTTATAATTCTATGGGATGGTTTTATCATTTCTTTATCGAATATTTTGCCAAAAAAAAAACACTTTTCCATGTCTCTGGAATTATTTCAAATAGATACGTATGTATATATTAATGTGTGTGTATTCTTACCAAATTTTATTTTAGTTTATGTATTCAAATAAATTACAATGAACTCTTAGGTTGGTTCGTTTAGAGATTTTTTTTATATTTAATATTAATTTGTTAAATAAAATTGGAAAATTAAAAAAAAATAATAAAGAAATGATTCTCATGAAAAAATAAACAAAACAAATGCTTTCTTATTTAAATATAATTTAAACAAGTAACAAAACATTAAGTTCGTCCATGCCGAACTTTATATACCCTCTACCATTATCTAATGAAAACTTTTTTATATAGAAGTATCTGGATTCAAACGTATTCCACTTTAAAGATCGGTTGGAGAATGCGGTAAAGTTAAAAAAGATAAATAAAGTGGGTGGAGCCGATTTATGGGGCCATACCAAAACGGGCACCAATATAGATAATTTTATACTATTAAGATTTGTATCTATTGCGAGTCTTAAGTATCAAATTGTAAACAATTCTGTGGGTAAATGTGACTAGGTTTATCAAAATAACTAATATCGATGGATGCCGTTGTATGGAAACAATGGACAATGTTTTGACACCGGTTGTGGAATCCATTATTAACTGCAAATACCAAATTGTGCACCGGTCCATTCGAAAATGCAGCTCACATCATCCCGAATGCCAAGCGGTACCGTTATATGTGCGTGGAAAACGTGGCCTCACATATACATTGTTCTGCCACTGGAGCTAGAACCCATAACGAACTACAAATACCAATTTTTAGACAAATCCGTGGAAACAAGTGGCTAAAATACGAAAAAGTGGAAACGCAATAACAAATTGAATATACCCTCCTTGAAAAAGTGGCGGGTATAAAAATAAAGTTTTCATAGTTTTCTGGGCATAGAAGTCAAACATGACTTGAATTTGTGTAAGCTCTTTGAAAAAATCGTATATGTGTAGAAGACAAAAGGTTCCATATAAAGGGCATTTATGTATGGAAGACTTACAGATGGTATTCATACCCATTTTTCATTGATCGTCTACCTATAAAAAACTTTCTATAAGATTTCAATTCAGTGAATACGGATCTTTTGTACACAAAAAATATATCTATAGATGGTACGTCAAGCTATACCGACAATATACAACGACATACAAAGTCTTATCGACACTAAATATTTCCCTTTTATTATTTTTTGCAATCTTTCTGATATCTTTACTTTAAAGGCGCTGGCAAAATGGACTCGATATCCGTTATTTCACGCCACACGTCACCGTTAACATAAGAAGCACAATGAGAGGTGCAGTGACGATGAAATTCTCCAAAAAGTCCAAATGGATACTCTCTCCAAAATTTCGATATCTTGGCTATCAGCATCATTGTAACGGTCTTCTGACCGGATACATTACATACGTTACATTAAGAAATTTAAAATATTCGAGGATTATTGGCAATTTTCGTATTTTTATACCCTCCACCATAGTATGGAGGGTATATAAAGTTTGTCATTCCGTTTGTAACACTTCGAAATATACATAAAATTCTATGTTGATTTAGCGATGTCCGTCCGTCTATGGAAATCACTATAGCTTCAGAACGAAATGAAGTAGATTGATACAATTTAACTCAAATGTGTATTAGGTCTGCAGGAGTTTTGGTATTGATAATGGGTGATATAGGTCCACGTTTTGATATGGCCCCCCATATAATGGTACCTCCCCTTTTTTCGGTATTTTGGTGACTTAAGCGACATTATTCACCGGAAATGTTTCAAATTTGGTAGTGGGTTCTGCAGCATATGCCGGAAATTGTCTGTGCAGGTCTACGCATAGCCCCCATATAACGGTACCTCCCGATATTCGGCATTTTGATGATTTTAGCGACATTATTCAACGGAATTGTTTTAAATTTGGTGTTTGAAGTTCGTAATGAATACTACAGCCCATGACAGAAATTTGTCTGTGCAGGTCCACGTCTTCGTATAGCCCCAATATAACGGGCCCCCTATATTCGGAATTTCGATGATTTTAGCAACATTATTCACCGAATTTGTATACCCTCCACCATAGAATGGAGGGTATATTTAGTTTGTCATTCCGTTTCTAACACCTCGAAATATACATTTTAGGCCCCAAAAAGCATATAAATTCTTGATCAGCATAGAATTTTATGTCGATTTAGCGATGTCCATCCGTCTGTACGTCTATCCGTCTGTGGAAATCACTCTAGCTTCCGAACGAATTGAAGATTTTAGCTACATTTTTCACCGGAATTGTTTCAAATTTAGTATTTGAAGTTCGTAATGGATAGTACAGCCTAAGACAGAAAATTGTCTGTGCAGGACCACGTCTTCGTATAGCCCCCCTATAACGGTACTTCCCGATATTCGGTATTTTGATGATTTTAGCTATATTATTCACCGGAATTGTTTCAAATTTAGTATTTAAAGTTCGTAATGGATACTACAGCCTAAGACAGAAAATTGTCTGTGCAGGTCCACATTTTGGTATAGCCCCCATATAGTACCTCCCAATATCGATGATTTTAGCTACATTATTCACCAATTTTTTTTTTCAAGTTTTGCATTTGAATATTGTAATAGCTTATGACAAAAGTTGCCTATGCAGGTCCACGTCGTCGTTTAGACCCTAATTTGACGGCTATATTCGGTATTTTTAAGATTCGAGAATTTTTAACGGATTTTACTTTATTAAAAATTGCCAAAATCGGCCGGCCGAACTTACCCGCTAAATATTGGCAGTGGACCATACAAATTGTAGGCTTCTGTTCAGCCCAAAAATCTAGCTGTTGATCAACTGCAAAATCATGTCATTTTCTGTTTTTGGTCCAAAAAAAAAAAAAAAATCACAAACCAAACCAAATTTTATGATGATCGTGCCACATTTGTACCCTGTAGCGTGATTATAAATTAACATTAACCGACGGACCAACATACATAGCTAGATCGACTCGCTCGGCGAAATAGAAAGATCCTGTGTGTCGGACCAACATTTCGAGGTGTTACATAGTTTTTGACCCAATCAAACGCATAACAACAATCAACAACGCTCTTATCGACACTGAACTTTTATTGGTGATGGCCATTTTATGGATGACGCGAAAAAATGCGTAGAGCGTTAATTCTGCTATGGCCTGAAGTGTGTCGCTGGTTTTCCTTTTTCACTGATCAGTAAGCTCGTCCCTAAAGAAAAGCAAACAAGTATAATCATTATTCTGCCGATTATGACGCATCATTGAGAACTCAATAGATTTAGAATATCTTCAATTTCTAAATAATCAAATTTAAGATGAGTGCAAAATTACTAAGATAAATCTTTGCGAGAGGAATAAATCGGGAATATTTAGCAGATATCATCACAGGGTTTTTGCTAATCTATAAAAAAAAATATCATAATGAATCTAGAAACAAGCCCGATTACTGGGGAATACATAATATAGTAACACATGTTTAAAATTATTCTGCAAATATTTTGATTACATTTTCATGTGAATCCATAAAATTTATCCTATATGTATTGTCAAGAGATATAAGCTTAGTTTATTTTTTAAAATTATACACAATTTTTTTAAACCCTTATGTTTTAAATTAAATCGAATATTATTTGTTTCGTTTGATATTTTTCTGATTACTTGTGAGTAGAAAATAAGAATATTGCCTCAAATGTAAAAAATGAAAATCAAATGCAAATCATATAAACAAATTAAATGAAATGGAATAAGACGTCCTTCAAAAATATACCTAGGATTTAAATATTTGATTTATTTTTATAATTCCAATCATTTTTTTATTAAAGATACTTATTGGATTTTCCTATTACAGACTAACACACTGAAATACTTTGTCGACAGATTTCGTACTTAGAGGGAGTAAAATGACACATATTTTAGATGTTGCACTTCAATTTTTAATAAATTAACGATAGTTAATGTAGGCAAATTAAATGGTAACTGGATAATTAAAATATTATTAAATCCCGAGAGCATTATAATGTTATTGGTATAATAATATTAATAATCTTACATAGGAGACATTTCATCTTCCACAATAATTTGATGGCTATGAATAAAATGCCCAATAACCAACATTAATCAACTTTGGCATGATTATTATATAGTATAACGATATCTGCCAAATATTCCCATAAAATGGAATTTTATGTATAATAATAAAAAGGCAATTGAATTGGAATCAGCTGATTAAAATTGTTTTCTGAATGTAGCCGACTTCGGCCAGTATTCTGTATGTATTTTAAGGATATTTACTTATTTTGCCTTGGAAGTGAATTAATAAAATGTTTGCATCCAATTTGTCTAAAAATAAGGAAAAAATATAAACAAGTAAGCAAAGGCTATATTCGTGCGGGGCCGACGTTGTGATACCCTACAACACTACAATATGTGAGAAGCCCCTTTATGCCCAAATCCATTTTGGAAGATTTCGCTGTTGAAATTATGTCACGGAGCGCTGCCCAGATATTAGCCTTAGCATTTTGAACAGGGACATTTGCCCAATATTTACGCATTCCGCCGTGCTGTTAGTTGTTGTGATCCATTTTACAGCTAAATGTAATCCAATGGTCAACCAAAATTTACGTGTCAATTGGATCCAATTGTGTGATGCGGAATTTTTTTCTGTTTTTAGTCCATTTTGACCCCTAAACATATTGCGGACAACCAAAACCTGTGCTGTAAGGTAAAAAAATATTACAATATATACACTTCAATATTAAGTCAAATTGAAAAAATCGCATGCGAAAAAATGAAATAATGTCACAAAATTCTACCAAAATCTATATTAATATCAGTATTGGCATCTTTTTTTAGATTTTATTCTCTTATGCAAATAGGGGATTCTGAATTGACAAAATTTGTCAAAATCGGTCCAGCCAGGGGATGTTATATACACATTGTATATATTTCGCTATATATATCCGATATACTTACTATCGGCATCTACGGTAAGAATTGACCTGTTCGTCTATTTGTGATTTCACCGGGATTAAAAATATTCGCGGTTTAATGGAAAATTTGACTTTTATTTAACACAAATGTTATGGTCTATTTCACCCACTAAATATTACCCGATGACCATCAAAGCCCTAAGCTCTAGCCCCGTCGATTGGTGTATAACTGCGACCTGTAGAGCAACTGTAAAATCAAGAAATTTTTCAGTTTTTGGCCCATTTCAACCCCTAAATATTATGCGATCATCTCCAAGACCAAGAGGCTTCTATTCTGGCCCTACATTCTAAATTTCGTAAAGTTCGGGCCACAATTGCGACCAAATTAACATGGACAGACGGACGGACGGACATACATAGCTAGATCGACTCAGCTGGGCGAGATAGGATTATCCATATATACTTTCCTATGTGGGAAACCAATATTTCGAGGTATTACATAATTTTTGGCCGGCCCAATCAAAAAAAAGGGGAAAAACTGTTGCATGTAATTTTAATAATTCTGACGGAGGACCGGCAGAATTTTATTTAAACTCTTTTACCTCCTTATTATGCCATGGTTTTAAACCTTAATGTTGTCGTATTTAAAATATGTAACGGTAATAGTTTAGAATTATACAAGTGAGCAAAGGTTATTCGTACGAGACCGACCATGTGAAACCCTACAAAACTATAATATTTTGGAAGCCTTCTAAGGTCCAAATCCACTTTGGTAGATTTCGTTCTTTGAAATAATGCCCTGTACAAATTTTACCGTAGGTCATTCTCCGGGGGTATACGTTCTCTGTCGTATTCAAAACAAATTCACACTAGAGATGTGGTCCATTTTACCAGCTAAAAGGTGTTTTTTTAAGGCCGATAGAACTTGAAATTGTAAAAAATAACACAAAAAAATAAATTTTAATCAAAAAATTTTTTTTTTTCGAAAGATCAATACGTGGCATTATCATTTGAAAATGATTTCGGGCATATGGGCACCGCGTCTGTTTTTGACGAAGTGCATTCTGGACGTCGAGCACTGCTGGCCGTATGTCACGAATAACACGAACAATTCTGGCCTCCAAGGCGTCAATTGTTGCAGGTTTATCAGCATAAACCAGTGACTTCACGTAGCCCCACCACAAACCGCACGACCTTGGAGGGCAATTGACAGGTACACTTCTCGAAATCAACTTATGTCAATAAGTCGATGGTTACGTTCGCCGTATGGCACGTAGCGCCACCCTGTTGAAACCACATCTCCTCCAGATCAATTTCATTCATATTTTTAAACAAAAAATCATTGATCATGGTGCGGTAACAATCTCCATTGACCGTAAAGCGAGTTCCGGCCTCATTTTTGAAGAAATAAGGTCCGACGCTGCCACCAGCATGAAAACCGCACCATACGGTGTAATGGAGTCTGTAGGGTCTCTTGTAGATTGGTCTCACTCCATATGCGGCAATTTTGCTTATTAACAAACCCGTTAAGCCAAAAATCGCCTCTTCGCTGAACACAATTTTGCGATGTCAGATTCAAATAAAAATTTCCAAAAAGCATTTGTTTGGCCCAAGGACGAGCATTATATAGTTTCGTCCGATTTTATAAGTATTGTGCAGCAAATGTGTAATATCAGTTCGAATAAAATGAATTTTAGCACACGTGGCCAGGTTCTGTCAAGAAGTATTTTGGCGAATATCGGCTTAGATTTAGATATAACTCCCATATAAATATTTTCGCCCGATTTCAATTTTGTGTGTAATACTCGTCCAAATCGAATGAATTTCGGCACATCCGATTAAAATTTAGCCCAGAATCAAGTATTTAAAATTTGGCGAAAGTCGGTTCAGCTATAGGTATAGCTCTCATATATAAGTTTCATCTGATTTTGTGTTTAAGTTCCCCACATTCGTAATATGTGCTCCACAAAGATGATATTCGCTACTAGACTTTTACATACCTCTGCCAAATTTTATGGAGATCGGTTTAGATTCCATGTATATATTCGTTCGAAGTCCAGTATATAGCTCGCCAAATATGTACAATTAGATCAAATGGGATAAATTTAGGCAGAGACAACCAAATTTAGCTTAAAATCAAGTGTTTTAAAATTCTGTACAGATATGGCTATAGCTCTCATATATATGTTTTATCCGATTTTATATCTAAGTCACCCATATCCGTATAATGCACTCCATAACAAAGATATTCGTTATAATATATTGGGTACATTCTGAAAATGACTGTTCCAAGTTTTGGGAAGATGGGTTCTGATTTGAATACGACTTCCATATTTATTTCCCTCTAATTTGATGAAAATAATATATCGAGGATACCACATTTGATCAAATAAAGTAGCTTCATTTGATTTTAGAAACGATACTTAGTTCGAGAGGTCAAATGCATCATAAATTTACATACGATTAGTATATAGATTAGGATATAGCTTTTATAGGTTAGTTTTAACCTATTTCAAGTTTGCAATATGAACGTTTATTTGCCTCTACCAAATAGTCATAGTGGTGTTGGTCAGTCAGCATCGCCCGACTTTTGTGTTTCCTTGCTGGTTTTACATTACAGTTATTGTCTATGGTACCAGCTACAAATTGTCCGATTATCCATCAAAATTGTAGGCATCTGCTCCAAACGCGTCGATTGGTATACAATTACGACTTGTAGAGCATTCACTAGACTAGACTTCCATGCTAAATAATGAGAATCGGGCTATAATTGGATTGACAGACGGACACACATACATAGCTAGATCGACTCACCTCAGCGAGATAGGGAGATCCCTATGTAACATTTTATATGCACGACCAATATCTCGAGGTGTTACATAATTTTGACCTATTAAAACTTATAATACCCCCAACTTATAGTATTGTAGGGTATAGTTACATAAGTAAGTTGGATCGTTCACAGACATTCAAAAATGTTTAAGTCCCCCGGTATATTTTATTTTCCAGACATGTTAGAAAAATCTTATCCAATATAGGTCAATTTGCGTTCAATAAAAAGTTAAACGATTGCACAAGGCTCAAAGTAGATAGGTTTGTCTAGAAAGCTGACGTTCTTCAGCCGCAGTGGATATAGTATTGGTGTACGAGAATCTTGATATGAGCAGAATCATCTACTTCCCATGTAAATGGCACTCTTATGCCATAAGGGTAACCTACTTTGATTTTTTAGATAGGTTGACGTTTCGACGGGATTGTCTACTCCTTCATTATAAGAAGTCAACAAGGGCACCACTTCTTCATTCCACACATGACTTTCCTATTTATGGCAACTAGATGGGATTCGCGTAGACAACTTAAAATGTCTGCATAAGTTTTTAGACGTTGTTAAACATAATTCAACTCTAGAAATATCACATATGTCGAATCTTTGGACTCAGTGTGTTCAGGCCAGTCTAAATTGGTAAACATTTTTATGTTACAATTTATATTTAAAGTTCTGCATTTGAATTATTAGTTTTTACACAAATATTTATATATAAGTTTTTCAAAATTCATCAAAAATATTTTGACTGTTTTTTGTAGATATTTTATGCAATTATTTACAATAGTTTTAGTTGGAAAAATATGTAACTTAGTTTCGTAGAATGTACCATTATTGTAAGTAACATTAGTTAAGCCTTAGATATACCAATAGACTGGAACCATTGGTTTGAGTTGGTATGTAGAATGAGACGGTAATTTATTGTGAAAAGGTAAATCAAGAGTCCGAAAAAAATAATTAATTTAAAAAAAAAAACAGCTACGAAATTTCAGTGATGATCAAAAATATATGAAATATGAATATCAGAATCTGAAAATAACAAATTGTTTTATTTCGAAATCGTTATTAATAGCTTGAGTGGAATAAATTTAAATGCAAATGGGTAAGTAAAAGTAAAGCTTTGATCTAACTCGGCACATGGAAAATATTGACCCACTTTTTCTTGTATCTTCCTAACAAGATAATAATAAAATAAGCTCTGCTTTTCTTAAAACTTTCGCATATTTTAATATTTGCGGCAACACTTAGGTCATGCAACAATGTGTGCTATGAATATTTCCACTCCTTCTAAAACCTCCCTTAATAACTTGTCATATACTAAGGAGATATAATTATTGCCAAAGGGACCGATACTTTGTAACTTGTTGTACCATCTTTCATACAGGGTGAGATATAAAAACTGCAAGAAAGTGAAAGGAAATATTTCTACATTTTTTAAATTAAAATGTCGGAAATAGCATCAAATTTTAGAATAAGTTTAGATTTCCAGATAAGATTTAGAGTTCCAATTGGTCACCTTTGGCACGAATTATGGCCTTCAAACAGCCAATGGAACTGTCACCCGCTGCCCGAATGTTTGGCCCATTCCCGGCGAAGTGCTTGCCTGAGGTGATCGACACTTTGGTATTTTTAGTGCCAACCTTGCTTTCCGAAATACTCCAGTTACAATAGTCCAACGGATTGGTATCCTGAGATTTTGGTGGTCATTGTGCGCTGGAAATGAAGCTAGGAACCTCATTTTGTAAGCATTCTTGGGTGGCGCGTGCTGAGTGCGATGGTGCTGAGTCCTGTTGGAATGTCCAAGGTCTGCGGCCAAAACATTTGCGTGCCCAAGGCTTAATACACCCTCCAGAATATTTTCGCTATAATATTCGGCATTTATTCTGATGCCACTGTCGATTAATACGAGCGAAGTGCGACAATCGGCTGTTATGGCGGTCCACACTATCACCGTGGTGGGTTGGAGTAAACATGATAATTTTGTTGGTTTAGAAACTGCTGGACAACGAATTTCACCACTTCGGCCAAGTAACTCTTTAGCTCCTATGAGTCTATTTTCTTTCTGTTGCGGTGTAAGTTTTTGTACTTTTTGGAATTTTAATGGCTTTAACTCGAGCTTACTTTTCAATAGTTGGCGAATGGAATATTGCGATATGTTTAGCTCACGAGCCATTTCTCAACCACTGCGACGCGGGATAATGAGCTGTCACTGGAATAACATTAAGAGCTCTCGGACGAGTGGCTTAGAAATGACAGCAGTCTGAAGTTGGTTGCAGTTTTTTCATCACCACAAAGTGTATATATTCTTGTCCGTGCCTATTTGGCAGTTCGCCTTTTCGTCTGTGAAAATATTAAATTTTGATAAAATTTTACTCAGAGTCCGTATAATTTTTGGTATATAGGTCCACATTTACGAAAAAACTCCATTACATAACTGCCACCGATTTAGGGCATTTTGGAGGTTTTATCCACAATTTTTAAATAAATTTTGCGGGCAGTTTGCATTACAAATTAGTAAAAAATACCCTTGCTAAAAAGCTGTCTATATAGGTCCACTTTGAGGTATATACCTCAATAAACGGTACCTTCTAATAATCGGTATTTCGACGATTTCAAGAAATTTTAGTTTCTGTTACAGAAATTTGTCTATCAAGTTTCGTATTTTCTTTCAGCTATAATAAAACGGAACCTGCCAACATTCGAAATTTTATGATTTAGTCACTTTTTACAACGGATTTTTATGCCCTCCATACTATGGTTCGTCATTCCGTTTCCTACAAAGCGTACATATTTTTGATTAGCATAAAATTCTATGTCATTTTAACGATGTGGAAATCACTATAGCTTCCGAAAAAATTGAAGTTGGTCGATAACATTTTACTCAAATATGTGTTCTATCTGCAGGACCTTTGGGCTATATAAGTCCAAGTTTATATGCCCCCATGTAATGGTACCTTCCTATATTCGGTATTTTGATGATTATTAAAATCTCGTTTTTACAGTTTCTAATGGGTTCTACAGTCTATGAGAGAAAATTGTCTATGCAGGTCCATGTCTTCGGGTAGCCTCGGTACCTCCCCATATTTCGTATTTTGCTGATTTCAATGACATTATTTACCAAAATTGTTTTAAATTTGTATTAAAGTTCCTAATGATTACTAAAGTCTATGACATAAAATTTCCTATGAGGGTCCAGGACTTTGCTTCGCCCTCAAATATTTGTACCTCCCTATATTCGGTATTTTAACGATTTTAGCTGGATTAGCTGATATTTTTCAAGTTTTGTATTTGAATATTGAAATGTTCTCTGACAAAAATTGCCTATGCAGGTACACGACTTCGTATACACCGCAAACAACAACTCCTTATATTCGGTATTTTTAGGATTTTAATATAACTTTCAACGGATTTATTTTTTTTTTTTTTTTGAAAATTTTCAAATTTGCTGCAAATGGTGGAGGGTATTCAAAGAAATAACTTACTGCTTTTTACTTGTTAATACCTACACTAGGTTTTAAGACTTAGAGATAGAAGCGAGATACACCCATAGTTCCTTCTGATTGTCTTCATATAATCATATTCTGAGTCGATTTATGCATGTCCGTCCATCTGTCCCTGTCTGTTTTTGTAAACAAAGCACAGGTCGCATTCATTGACCAATCAGGATGAAATTTTGCACAAATCATTCGTTTATCCAATGACCCTATTGAAAGTGGAGATAATCGGTCAATATTTATTTATTTGCTGATTTGCCTTTTATTGAGTACCAAATGCGTAATACTAGCAGAAGTAGGATTGAATTGGGTCCATACGACCAAATGTAGGCCAGATAATAAAAGCTCATCAAAGACCATAGAATTGTTGGAATCGAAAATAGGCCATATAGGTTCATGTTTTGGTATAACTCCAATACATTTACACCGTCCGATTTTAAACAGTTTTTGCTGACAGTTTTCATTCTAAATGATTTGAAAATAAATTTCTTAAAAACTGCGTTCATAGGTCCAATTTTTGGCACATACCACCTTTTGCTATACATCCTCAAATTTGGTATTTCAAGGATTTAAGCCAGGATTTGTATGGGATATGACCTTCTGTGAGAGAAATTTGTCTATCCAGGTTCGAATTTACAGCCGTTTTTTATCACAATTTCTTAAAACCACAAACATTAAACCCTGGTACTTACTCTCTAAATAGAAGAGGGTTTTCAAATTTTGGGCCAACCAAACTAAACGGTCTTTTTACTTGTTTGTAAAATAATATCTATATGGAGATTATTCCTGTTCTGTTTATGTATTTTAAAGTTTATTCATTTCATTTTTCTCGTTACGAAAATCGACGATTCATTTATATTTTTCCATAGACTCTTAACATTTATCTGAATAAATCTTATGTTACAGTGGGGGTCATCCCGCTCGCCATGGGTTTTCAATTAAGGCCGCCCGACCCCCAACAGGGAGTGAATTGCTCAATTTAACATTTCCTTACACAGTCATACAAAAAAAAAAAAAAAAAAAAAACAAAAAATCAACAAAATTCAACGAATTGAAAAACTGTGTACAAAAAAAAACTATCATAGCCCTGTTGTTGGTAGTCCAAAAAAAAAAAAAAAAACGGAAGAAAAAAATCTGTAATCTGTCACTATGCGATGTATGAATATCGTCGACGTCGACATGGAAAAAGTGTCGTTCTGCGTTTGAAAGACATGAATGTTTATAAATGTTCCATATCCGTTATGTCAGTCAGACTCAGAGTCAGTTACTAGACAACGCCACCATATGTTGTCATTCTACTTCGCCGCTGTGTGTGGCAAAGCCACAGAAAACTGCAAAAAGGAACAAAATGTAAAAAACAACAAAATTGTTCGCATATTGTAAAATAACACGCATACGTACGTCTGTACGTACGTACCCATCGCCGGAGTTGTGCCGTACCGACTGACATCTTTGTCGTTGATGAATATAAACTGATAACTTATTTCCTTTTCGAACGAAGTGTAATTTAACTGAAAACGGTGAGTTTATTGCAGTATGTAAAAGTTTAAAAATCCTGCAGAACCCTGCGAACCAAGAAGAGTGGTCTACATACAGCTTGAATTGAAAAAAAAAGTTTAATAATGATTAAAATTTAAATGGAAAATTTTAATAGTGGAATATGGAAGGAACTTAAGGTATTGTAATGAGATATTAGGACAGTCTCTTCTCTTCTTACAGCGAGTTCTTGCTACGAGTACACACACTTTATGGACTCAATTATATTCAAGTGTTCTATATCATTCAAGACATAAAAATAGATGAGATAAAAAAAAAACTACAACAAAGTCAAACGCCATAATTTTTACATTTTTTTTTTAATTTTATTGAATAATAGCAAAAAATGCCGGAAATAGTATCAAATTTTAGAATAAGTTCAGATTTGTTCGAATTAGTCACTTTTGGCACGAATTATGGCCTTCAAACGCTGCCCGAATGTTGCTCTGCGGCATTTTGGCCCATTCCCGGTGAAGCGCTTGCTTGAAGTGATTGATAGTTTGATATTTTTTAGTGCTAACCTTGCTTTCCAAAATACTCCAGACACAAAAGTCCAACGGATTGGTATCCGGAATGGATCTGGAGAATGATCAGCATTGTGCGCTGGAAATTAAGTGAGAAACCCCATTTTGTTACAATTCATGGGTGGCGCGTGATGAGTGCGATGGTGGTGAGTCCTGTTGGAATGTACAAGGTCTGCCGTTGATTTTAGCGATACTATTCACCGGAATTGTTTCAAATTTGGTATATGAAGTTCGTAATGGATACTACAGCCTTATACAGAAAATTGTCTGTGCAGGTCCACGTCTTCGTATAACAACCATATAACGGCGACACAATTCACCGGAATTGTTTTAAATTTCTTATATGAAGTTCGTAATGGACTCTATAGCCTATACAGGTCCAGGTTATAATATTGTTCCCATGTAATAGTCCTTAATCCGATTTCAGGTTTAGTGAGCTATTATTTGGCTAATATCAGTCCAAATGGAGTGAATTTTGGAACGTTCGTTTCCATTTTGTGCAACTCGGCTCCGACTTGACGTTTCCTTACTGGTTTATATTCAGAAACTGAATATACTGACTTGTTGATTTATTTCGAACTTCAAGTATTAATATCAACATTAGAATTTTGTATAAAGACACTGTAAGATTTCTAGAATTAATAAAACAAGTAAGCAAAGGCTATAGTCGTGCGGGGCCGACTATGTTATACCCTACAACACTACAATATGTTAGAAGCCCCCTTATGTCCAAATCCATATTGGAAGATTTTTTGACTAGGGATATTTGCCCAATATTCACGCACTCCGTCGTGCTGTTAGTTGTTATGGTCCATTTTACAGCTAATTATAATCCAATGGTCATCCAAAATGCTAGAATTTTTCCCTGTCCTTAACTCTCTTCACAGGCGTGTCGATTGGCTTCAATTGTGTGATCGGAAAAACATTTCTGTTTTTGGTTAATTTGAACCCCTAAATATTTTGCAATCACCTAAAAAAGCAAGAAACTCCTCTGTATCTTCAAATTGAGACTCATCTATATGATTTGCTTGTCTACGATATTTGTCTATATTTGTCAACGAATTCAGCATAAAAAAGCCAGAAGTTCGCCTTTTGTGTATTTCGGATATCGCCTGTAAGTAATGCTGGTATTATTTCACGCAAAATTCGTGGTCCATTGTACCCGATGTCCTAAACTCTAACTTTATGCGAGCTTTCGTGTCCTTTGGTTTCTATTTGTGACCTTTATAACGGCTGCAAAATCAGGAAAAAGTTTAGTTGTTGGTCCATTTCAACCCCCTAATATGTTGCGGACATCTTTGAAAACAATAGGCATAGTTCTTCTGAGCCTAACCCTACCCTTGTGAAAATTTTCGTGAAGATCGGACAATATTTGCAATCCTTATATAATAATCCCAACATGTGTTGCAGGGTGAAAAAATATTACAAAATATTATAAGTCAAATTGAAAGAATCGCATGCTATAAAAATTATGAAAAAATAAAAAAATGGCACAAAATACTACAAAATCTATATTAACGCCATTATTGGCATATTGCGATTGCGATTTCTTTAGATTTTATACTTTTATGTCAAGAGGGCATTCTGAATTGACAAAATTTGTCAAAATCGGTCCAGCCATTCTTGAGATATAAGCATTCTAACTAACATCCCTTTCCTCTGTATATACACATTGTATATATTTCGCTATATATAACCGATATATTTACTATCGGCATCTACGTAACGGTCAGAATGGACCTGTTCGTCTATTTGTGATTTCGCCGGCATTAAAAATATTCGCGGTTTAATGGAAAATATGACTTTTGTATAACACAAATGTTATGGTCTATTTCACACACTAAATATTACCTAAGCTCTAGCCCCATGCTAACTTCCGCTTCGATTGGTCTATAATTGCGACCTGTACAGCAACTGCAAAATCAGGATTTTTTTCAGTTTTTGGTTCATTACAACCCCTAAATATTGTGCGATGGACAGACGGACGGACATACATAGCTAGATCGACTCAGCTCGGCGAGATAGGAAAATCCATATACACTTTCCTATGTGGGAAACCAATATTTCGAGGTGTTACATAATTTTTGGCCGAATCAATCTTATAATACCCCCAACACATAGTGTTGTAGGGTATAAAAATGCTAACTCAATAATATTACTAACCTAATATTCGATATTGTTGTTGGAAATATATTGTTTTGGGCGGAAGGACCCAAAACAATAGAAATATAACATCTTTAAAGGATTTCTTCCCTAATTGTGGAGGGTAACATTTAAAACACCTCTGACTTGTCAACCAGTTACTCGGCACTAAATTATTGTTTTATAATCAAGTATAAAATGTTCATTGGGTAATTATACAGAGCGAATTCTATAGAAGAGCAGGAGACAATTGTTTGAATAATTTTCAGTCAATAACCTTCAACGCATGGGCATATGATATTTTGAGGCCCTTTAAACGCATTTCCATGAGAAAATACCTATCTTCATTTTATTGTATAAAGTTTAGAACAATATAGGGTCACCCCTATGTAAGAAGTAAAACGATTAAGGAACTAACAGTCGGATTTGTAGAAGTATGTGTACCCTCAATCTATTAAAAATTTTAGATTTAATCAAAAATTCAGAACAAGCTTTCAGAAAATTAAATTCATCTCAAAATTTAAAAAAGAGTCATAAAGAATACTTACCACATTACTCATTAGAATTTGGAATACTTTTTCTGATTGAGTATATAAGTACTGTATGTCGAAAATTGTACACGATTTTGTATAGATCCCTTTGTGGCAGCACGATATTTTGCGAATATTTTGAAGCGTAACAAAATTTAAAATAATCTGGTATTTAAGGTTCGCACTGATAAAATCAACACTGCACAAAAAAATCAAAATCGGAATTTGAAAAATTGAAGAGGCCCTTTTAAAATCCTCTGTCCAGCGAGCTTGTAATTTGTTGTCAACAACAAGAAAAAATTCATACGACAAAGTTTCAGCCTATGTGTCGTACTTTTGACACATCATATCCCTATGTATTCTAGATTATTTTTTTCCTCTTTATTTTTTTGAAAACTTGTGGCAAAAGTTGCCAAAGTAAAAAAAATATACTTGGTAAATAGGTGAGTTTCAAGTCAATAGCATGAAAAACGTGAAAAGGGCAATGTACTTTCTGGCATGGAACTGTTATAGCAATACACAAAGAAGACAGTTGTAGACTGTTGCAGAAAGTTTATCATAAACAATTGTTATATATTCTCGTGAGTACGAACTGCGGTTGGCAGGAGCACGTTTCTTATTGACTTGAATATTAAAGCGAACAAAGAAAATGTACGCCGGCATTTTGGGATAGGAAATTGTCTGCGTAGGATAACATTTGGTTATTAAACTTCATATAAAAGGGCTTTCCGATTTTTGATACATAAAATACATTTTTATTTTTTTATATAAATTCATAATTGATGTCGGTATATTTATACCTTCTTTCATACAGGGTGAGATGAAAAAACTGTAACCAATTTCAGACTTCTTGTAAGAAACTCGTCCGACAGCTGTTAAAACTATTCCAGAGACAGCTCATTATATTGTTTACAAGTGCACAAAAGCATTTCGGTGAGAATTTTCCAGAAAGAAAGTTATTCGTGATAAAATTCATGCGTGTGATTTCTTTACATTTGGCTGGAAAATGGTTACCGTGATACTGGTTGCGTAGCCCGACGTCAAGGAAGTGGACGGAAGAAAACAGTAACATCAGCAGAAATGGTTAGAAAAGTAAAGAAGACAAGTAAAAAAACATTAAGTTCGGCCGGGCCAAACTTTTAATACCCTCCACCTTAGGGTAAAAGAAACATTAGAAGAAATGTGGCAAAAACCATTAAACCGAATATCGGGAGGTACCGTTATATGGGGGCTATACCAAAACGTGGACCTATAATTACAATGTTTCGCCACACGAACTAGGACCCATTACGACCCATAAATACCAATTTTTAGACAAATCCGTGAAAAAATGTTGCAAAAATCATCAAATTACCGAATATCGGGAGGTACCGTTATATGGGGTCTATACCAAATCATGAACCCATACATGTAATGTTTCGCCACCGGAGCTGGAAGCAATTATGACCCACAAATACCAATTTTTAGACAAATCCGTGAAAAAAGTGGCAAAAAAAACTAAAATATCGAATATCGGGAGGTACGTTTATATGGGGGCTATACCACAACATGGACCTATGAATGCAATGTTTTGCCACACGCTCAGGGACCCGTTATGACCTACAAATACCAATTTCCAGACAAATCCGTAAAAAAATGTGGCATAAATCAACAAAATACCGAATATCGATAGGTACCGTTATATGGGGACTATACCAGAACGTGGACCGATATATCTCATTTTCCATACCAACCATCCTAGACACAATGCAAATAGCTCTGCTAAATTTTGGCGCTCTACGTCAAATAACGTGGGCTGTATCGTAATTTCAACAGACAGACGGACAGACGGACCTCTCTAAATCGACTTAGAATTTTATGCTGATTATGAATATATATACTTTATGGGGTCTAAGACGAATATATAAGGATATTACAAACGGAATGACAAAGTTAATATACCCTCCTTTCCAAGGTGGAGGGTATAAAAATGAACCGTAAGCTGAACATATCGCAATATTCCCTTCGGCAAATATTGAAAAATGAGCTCGGGGTAAAGCCATTGAAATTCCAAAAAGTGCAAGAACTTACACCACAATAGAAAGAAAATACACTCTAAAGAGCTAAAGAGTTGCTTCGCTCGGCTGAAAGTTGTGAACTGCCGAATTTGCTTTCTCCGATGAGAAAACATTTGTAAACAAACAAAATGATCGCACTTCGCTCGTATTAATCGACCGTGGCATCAGAATAAATGCCGAATATTATAGCGAAAATATTCTGGAGGGTGTATGCCACGCATTTTGGCCGCAGATCTTGGAAATTCCAACAAGACTCAGCTCCATCGCACTCAGCACTCGCCACCCAAGAATGGTTACAAAATGAGGTTCCTCGCTTCATTTCCAGAGCACAACGGCCACCAAAATCTCCGGATACCTATCCGTTACACCATTGTGTCTGGAGTATTTTGGAAAGCAAGGTTGACACTAAAAAATACCAAAGTGTCGATCATCTCAAGCAAGCGCTTCGCCGGGAATGGGCCAAAATACCGCAGAGCAACATTCGGGCAGCGTGTTACGATTTCATTGGCCTTTGAAGGATATAATTCATGCCAAAGGTGACCAATTCGAACAAATATAAACTAATTCTAAAATTTTATGCTATTTCCGACATTTTATTCTTTCATTAAATAATATTTAAAAAAAAAAAATATGTGGACTGTAATTTGGGTTTGAGGTGTTATCGTAGTGCGTGTAAAAGAATAATTAACGTTGACTATTCTCAAGTCATTTTACCTCATTATGAGGTCGACAAAACTAAATGGCACTCATCGAATGACACACTTTTCTAAGCAATGCAAATTCGAAATTTCATCTCAATGGAAATTGAATAGAAAATTTAGGTTTTTAACTTTTAAATTAAAGCCCATCTCAGAAAGCTATGATATATATGTCATGGATATTTAGTTCTATTTAGTCAAGTCGTTATTTATAATAACAACTTATATGAACCAGATCTGTAAATTATTATGTTTAAAAAAATAAACATAAAAGACCATAACCACACATATGAGCCAGATATGGGAATTTTTACTCTTTAAAAGTATGCATTAAAGACTAAAGGGCAACGCGGACCTGACCAGCTAGTATTTGATAAAACAACTTTGTTTTTTTTTTACAACAATTTTGGGAGTAAGCCTAACTATTTTGCAACAATAAAATTTAATTCAAAAATTTTATAATAAAAATGTATATATTCTTCCAAAGATTTTTGTCAAAAAATCTTCATTTGATGAAATCTGTGTTTTTGTTCTTATTATCTATTGACAACCCATTAATACTTTCTCACTTTCTTTAAGGCTTAATTTTTTACATATTTTTTTCTGGATTTCTTCACATCATTTAAATATTTACCACGTTCAAGTTCTAAACAATTCTATTTGACTTTTACTTTGGCATGGACCTCTTCTCCCCAACCACTTTCGTAAACTCAAAAAAAAGTTCCACAAAACCATGTCGATGTCAAGCGAGTGTAAACTTTTTTGTCGGCTCATTTAAAAACCAAGAACTGAGAATACATTTAAACATGATGCGCCCAAAAAGGATTCTGGTTTCCTTGTTTTTTTGCAAAGTATCACCATTACCTAGTTATTAAAGAAAGAAAACAGCAGAGGAAATCTACAAAATATCTGACACAAATGTCTCAAACACATGCACACTCACATATTCACATACAGACATTCATGGACTTCGGTGTGTATGTGAGTATGTGGATATGCATCCTACGTGCTCTAACCACAGCATGTATTTGGCAGTGCTCTGGAAAAGTTTTTTAATCCTTTAAGATGATTTGTGGAGACAAAATAAAAACCAAGGCTAAAACTCAAAGGGAAAAGTAAATCTTTGTAAGTTGATATGAATGAGAATCGAGGTATTTAAAACTGGAGCTTTTTTCTAAGCAAGTCAAACTAATGTGATGAAAAATTGAAATATATATAAGAGAAAATCCAAACGAAAAAGAAACGGCTATATAAAAAATATACTCCAGTATATTTGGAGATACTTTGCCATTACATTTGCCATTTTTCGGCCACTGCGACGCGGGTTTCGATCAAATCGCTTCTTTACTTTTCGTACCATTTCTGATGAAGGTGCTGTTTTCTTCCTTCCACTTCCTTAACGTCGGGCTACGCTAACTTTTTTTCTGAAAAATTCTCACCAAAATGCTTTTGTACGCTGTCGGACGAGGGGCTTAGAAATGACAGCAGTCTGATGTTGGTTACAGTTTTTTCATCACACCCTGTATATCATTTGAAACGGCCAAAACGTGTCTCATCGAAATAAAGATTTTAGACCGTAGTTCTCTTTGCACCAAATCCTTTTCAAGACATTTTAAGTCGATCTATCGATGACCGTCCGATAACACACGTAAACTCTCGAAGGGAGTATCCGTTTTGGCCCTAACTTGATACATCGTATTATTATTGTCAAACTTAGATTGAGTTCGGTGCTGGGCAACATCGGTCCACTCCTTCTGGTACCTCCTACACAAAATGTCAATATTTTCAAAAAAAAAAAAACAAGTAAGCAAAGGCTATAGTCGTGCGGAGCCGACTATGTTATACCCTACAACACTATAATATGTTAGAAGCCCCCTTATGTCCAAATCCATATTGGAAGGTTTCGCTTTTGAAATTAGGATTTTGACTAGGGAAATTTGCCCAATATTTATGCACTCCTTCTTACTGTTCGTTGTTGTTGTCCATTTTACAGCTAAATATAATTAAATGGTCCTCCAAAAAGCTAGAATTCTTCCCTGTCCTTAACTTTCTTCTCAGGCGTGACGATTAATTTCAATAGTGTGATCGGAAAAATATTTCTGTTTTTGGTTAATTTGAACGCCTAAATATTTTGCAATCATCTCCAAAAGCAAAATGTCCCTCTGTATCTCTAAATTTAGACTCATCTATATGATTTGCTTGTCTACGATATTTGGCTATATTCCTCAACGAAATCAGCATAAAAAGCCAGAAGTTCGCCTTTTGTGTAACGCCTGTAAGTAATGCTGTTATTTTTTCACACAAACTTAGTGGTCCATTTTACACGCTGTCCTAAACTCTAACTTTATGCGAGATTTAGTGTCCTTTGGTTTCTATTTGTGACCTTTATAACGGCTGTAAAATCAGGAAATTTTTAGTTGTTGGTCCATTTCAACCCCTAATATATTGCGGACATCTATGAAAACAATAGGCCTAGCTCTTCGCAGCCCAACCGTAACCTTGTGAAAATTTTCGTGAGGATCGGACGATATTTGCAATACTTATATAATATCCCCAACCTGTGTTGTAAGGTGAAAGAATATTACAAAATATTATAAGTCAAATTGAAAAAATCGCATGCAATAAAAAAATGTGAAAAAAGTAAAAAATGTCACAAAATACTAAAAAATCTTTATTAACAATATTATTGGCATATTTTTCTGCGATTTTTTAGATTTTATACTTTTATTCCAAGAGGGCATTCTGAATTGACAAAATTTGTCAAAATCGGTCCAGCCATTCTTGAGATATAATTTTAGCTAACATCCCCTTCCGTTTTCTATACACATTGTATATATTTCGTCATATATATCCGATATATTTACTATCGGCATATACGTAACGGTCAGAATTGACCTGTTCGTCTATTTGTGATTCCGCCGGGACTAAAAATATTAAAAATATTTAATGGAAAATTTGACTTTCATTTAACACAAATGTTCTGGTCTATTTCATCCACTAAATATTACCCGATGACCAATTGGAAGGCTTCTGCCCAGCCATAAGCTCTAGCCCCATGCTAACTTCCAATTTGATTGGTCTATTATTGCGACCTGTAGAGCAACAATAGGGTTCTATTCTGACCTTAACCCCACCTCCACTCTTAATTTCGTGAAGATCGGGCCATAATTGCCACCTGTAGAGTGATTACAAATTGACATGGACAGACGGACGGACGGACATACATAGCTAGATCGACTCAGCTCGGCGAGATAGGAAGATCCATGTATACTTTCCTATGTGGGAAACCAATATTTCGAGGTGTTACATAATCTTTGGTCTAATCAAACTTATAATACCTCCAACACATAGTGGTGTAGGGTATAAAATAATAATAATAATAATAATATAATAATCATAATAATAATAATAATAATAATAATAATAATAATATAATAATAATAATAATAATAATAATAATAACAAATCATAACAACTAATCAATAATAATAATAATATAATAATAATAATAATAATAATAATAATAATAATAATAATAATAATACAATAATAATAATAATAATAATACTAATAATAATAATAATAATAATAAATAATAATACTAATAATAATAATACTAATAATAATAATAATAATAATAATAATAATAATAATAATCTAATAATAATATAATAATAATAATAATAATAATAATAATAATAGAATAATAATAATAATAATAATAATAATAATACTAATAATAATAATAATAATAATAATAATTAATAATAATATAATAATAATAAGAATAATAATAATCATAATAATAATAATAATAATACTAATAATAATAATAATAATAATAATAAGAATATATAATAATAATAATAATAATAATAATAATAATAATAATAATAACTAATAATAATAATAATAATAATAATAATAATAATAATAATATAATAATAATAATACTAATAAAATAATAATAATAATAATAAATAATAATAATTACTAATATAATAATATAATAATAATAATAATAATAATAATAATAATAATAATAAATAATACTATAATAATAATAATAATAATAATAATAATATAATAATAATAATAATTAATAATAATAATAATAATAATAATAATAATAATAATATAATAATAATAATAATAATATAATAATAATAATAATAATAATAATAATAATAATAATAATAATAATAATAATAATAATAATAATAATAATAATAATAATAATAATAATAATAATAATAATAATAATAGATAATAAATAAATAATTTACTCCATAGAAAGGGAGAGGATGACCCCATTTTGCTCCAACTTTGCGAATGCGAAAATGGACGATATCGGTCTACTCCATCCAGTATCTCCACCACAAAGGGTCAAAATTTTGAACAATTATAACTCTTACTAAATGTGATGTAAGACTCCGATTGTCAAATTCAAATTAACCCAAGGTCTGGTGTGAAGACTCTTTCCGGTATCTCCCCCACAAAAGCGTCAAAATTTTGAATATTCATGAAGCTCATAAAACACGAAATTAATATCCGATTCCATTCAGACTTGGTACATCTCAATATTCCATAAACGCAAGATATTTTATAAAGATGGTAAAGACCGGGTCATTCCTTCCTCCCCCTCAAAGGTTAAATGTTTTTTAATAACCAAAACTATCATAAAATCCCAAATGTGCGCCCGGTTTTCTTCATATTTCCCACATTATATTATTTCTACTAAAACAAGATCTTATGAAAAGATGGGATATATCGGTCCACTACTTCTGGTACCTCCCCCATAAAGGTTCAAAATTTTGAATGTCCATGACGCTCATAAAACGCGAAATTAACATTCGGTTCCATTCGGACTTGGTTCGTCTCTATATTTCGATAATCACAAGATCTGTTATTAAGATGGACAGATCGGACCACTTCTTTTGGTATCTCCCTACATAGGTTTCAAGATTTTTGAAAAACAAAACACTCAAAAAAGTGTGAACATTTCCAATAAATATATATCTTCTACAGCTTGCGAAACATGTCGGCGACTTATTATATCTTGCTAAATCTAAATATTTCTCTTAAACGGAAATTTGACATAAAAATGGAATTTTTATTTCACATAAACTTGGATATAAATGTTCGATTTCCTTCAAATTTTGCACATACCAATATTTGTATCTGTATTAGATGAAGTATAAAGATGGAATACTTCTATCCACTATAACTGTTACCTCACGCATATTTCCACATTTTCCAAAAATGTGCACATATCTCATATAAAGTACAGGGTTGCCCACATTCGACGGACACATCTGGCAACGCCATAACTTTTGACAGAGATATCACATCGCTTAATGACATACCGTGTTTGAAGTGTCAGTCCAAGCAGATTTTTACCATGAACAAATACACGCCACGCGAGCGCTCTGAAATTTACATTCAACAGAAGAAGTCAACTGTGAGAACTCAACGTGCTTTTAAAACATTAAAAAATGTGAGAAGTGCGCCTTCTAAGAACACCATTAAGCGTTTATACGAAAAATTTTCGACTGGTAAGGCTCTTTCTAATCCGAAGAGGCCATATAAAAGTCGACCAAGGCGATCGGGCGAGAATATCGCTGCCGTACGAGCCAGTGTTGAGAGGTCCCCAAGAACATCCCAAAAACGCCGTTCTCAGCAGTTGGACATGGCTCGGTCCACTTTACAACGGATTATTCGCATTGATTTGCATTTGTTCCCGTAAAAAATTAAATTGACGCAAAGAATGTTGCCTGCGGACAAGGCTCGTCGATTGGAATGGGCCCAAAGGGCCCAAAGGTCCCTCGAATATGGGCAACCCAGTATAGAAAGTAGTAGAAGATATAGTCCAAATCTGGCACGTTGTAATATTTTTGTCAGTCTTAGGTCAGATACGAATTGGTCAAAATATTGGCCAACTGCAAAGGGTCAACAGTTTGAATAATTATAGCTCAAGGCTGGGATTATACATCTGTCGACAAAATTGACTGATACTATTTTACTTTTTTTGGTGCTACATTAGTCCCACAATCAAGATATATCATTTGAGACCCTGAATCGCCAAAGTAAACTCTATATTTTCAGAAATCTCAATATTTGGCATTCCTATTTCGTTTCAAATATTTCTATAACATTATTTTAACTTTTCATTGTATTACAAACAATGACAAAAAAAGTACGAAATTCAAAAAAACAAACTACTACCATTTCACTAAAAAAAACAATAAAAACAAATACCAGAAATGAAATAAGTTTTGAATAGACATGGAGTTTTTGATGTCATTCAAGTATTCCAGGATATTTCCTGTAGGTAGTATTGCTCCATAAAGCCTCGAACAAAAAAAAAGAAGTTTTGTTGAGTAGTGCAACGAGCTTAGATGTATACAACAACTTGTTTTGTTGTTATTGTTACTACGAATTGTTCTCTACTATTAACTAAAGACAAAAGAAGGTTGAAATTTTGAGGATGAAGATCTTTCTTGGTGATATTATTTTTTATTAAGTTATACAAAATGAAATGTGTAGAGATGTGGGATGTTTGTTTTATTTTTATTATTTGGGGACCTGAACGTGCTCATGTGTACAAAGGTGAAGTCCTGTTTTGGAGCGGCATAAGTTTGACTTGCAATGGGTTTCTTCTTGTTATGAAGAGAAGTTTTGTCAACTGAAATTGCATATAGATGAGTAAGTTGTCCTTTTTTGTTTTCATTTTGATAGCCAACTCCATTGAGCAGGAGATGCACTTCAGTTTCAAAACCAGTAAAGAAAGTCCTAAAGTCAGGCGGGACCGACTTTATGATACCCTATATCACTTTGCTATTTTAGTAGAGGTCCACATAACAATTAAAAGATTTTTTGGGATAATTTAATCATACAAGCTATGATTGTAATTGTAATTTAAAGTTCAAAGGACTAAATATGCCGAAGCATGTGTATCTTTTAAATTCGGACTTGTATTGCCCATTTGGTGCAAAATTAGTTTGAAATCAGAAAAAGATATATATGGGAGCTATATCCAAATCTGAACCGATCTCGATAAAATTTTGCAAACATATTTCTGAGCTGTATCTGATATATTTCCCTGAATATCGTTGTTACGGAGTGCATATTACGGCTGTGGGTAACAAATACAACAAATCGGATGAACAATATATATGGGAGCTATAGCTATATCTGAACCGATCTTCACCAAATTTGACATACTAGCTTCTAGACTCAATTCGATCGTAAGTGCGAAATTCCATCCCATTTGGAGAAATATTAGACGTTTGGTGCACAAAAAAAAAGTAAATCGGACAAAGTTATATATGGGAGCTATATCCAAATCTGAGCCGATCACGATACAATTTAGCAAAGGTATTTCTGAGCTGCATTTGATACATTTCCCTAAATATTGTTGTTACAGAGTGCATATTACGGCTGCGGTGGACAAAAAAAATCGGATCGAATCGATTTCGATCAAATTTAACATACTTATTTTCAGGCCTAACTTGATTTTATGTGCAAAATCCCATACTGAATAATAAATGCGACCTGCATTTTGTTCACAAGAATACATGGGCAGACGGACGGACGGACGGACGGACGGACGGACGGACTGACAGGCATAAATCAACGCAGAAAGTGATTCTATGGAGATCCTCAAAAGTTACAAACAAATGCACAAAGACATAATACCCTTACCGCTATGTGGTTTAGGGTATAAAAAAAGGATATAACACAGCATAAATTGGTTAGCTGTTATCAGAAGGACAAACATATTGTATAGCTTCTGACAGTAAGCAGAAATATAAATTATATCTATAAAATATCTTATTTTTATACCCTCAGCCATATGGCTACAGATGGTATATATCATTTAATACGCCCAAAATGTGCCTCATCGAAATAACGTTTTTAGACCCTAGGTCTCTTTGGACCAAATCCGTTTCAGGACATTTAAAGTCGATCTAGCGATGTCCGTCCGGCCGTCCGCCTGTCTTTGTATTTGGCTGGCTGGTACACACCATAACTCTCGAAGGGAGTATCCGATTCGATCCAAATTTGGTACATCGTAATATTATTGTCAAACTTAGATCGAGTTCGGAGATGGGCAATATCGATCCATTTCTTCTGTCAATATTTTCAAGGAAAATAATTTACTGCACAGAAAAAGAAAGAGAAAGGATAGTCCGATTTGGCTCCAACTTTGCCAATCTTAATATTTACGTCAGTTGCGGAAATGGACAATATAGGTTCATTCCATCAAGTATCTACCCCACAAACGGTCAACATTTTGAATAATTACATTACATATAAAATTTGATGTTGAGTCCGATTGTCTTCAAGACTTGGTACATCGCAATATTTCCCTCAACACTAGTTCTGTTATAAAGATGGTAGGGATCGTATCATTCTTTTTGGTACCTCCCCCACATAGGGCTCATGACTTTGAAAAACACAACACTCAAAGAAAGCGAAATTAGCATTCAAATCTCTTAAAATTTCACTCACAAAAACATATTTGCTAACATCTCAGAAGCCTGAGATGAATATGGAATTTATGAATTTGCATAAAATTGGATATAAAGATTCGGTTTACTTGTATTTTTTTACTCCCAGATATATTTATCTGTATGACATGAAGTATGACAAGTAAAAAAGCAGTAAGTTCGGCCGGACCGAACTTTGAATACACTCCACAATTTGGAATGAATTAGAAAATTTTCAATTTGAATTTGGCTTTGGAAATGCGTCTTATATGTGTACGAAAAGTACTAAATGATACTAGATTTGATATTGTGTTAAGGGATAGGGCTGAAATTCTATCCTATTGAGGTCTCCATTGGTATCTGGAATTGAGATTTGCACGAAAGTATTAAATGATACTAAATTTGGTTTTGGGTGAAGGGATATAGCTGCGGTTCTGAAATTTGATTTGGGTGTCACTGTTGGTATGCGGTGGTGGTTTTCCAAATGTATACACAACCGAATTGAAAGTGTTGACTGAAACAATTATTCTGGCCACAAGAAAGCTAAGTTAATAAGGAAAATATCATTATCTGTGCTATTTCTCTACCAGAATTCGTAATGGATCTGCAAGCCCTTGCAATTCAATTCTACTCAGAAGTAAAGAAAAACAAGTAAGCAAAGGCTATAGTCGTGCGGGGCCGACCACATGATACCCTACAACACTACAATATTTTAGAAGCACCCTTATGTCCAAGTCCATTTTGGAAGATTTTGCTTTTGAAATTTTATCATGGAGCACTACCCAGATATTACCCTTAGCATTTTGAACAGGGACATTTGCCCAATATTTACACACTCAGTCGTGCTGTTAGTTGTTGTGGTCCATTTTACAGCTAAATATAATCCAATGGTCATCCAAAAAGCTATAATTCTTCCCTATCCTTAACTCTCTTCTAAGGCATGTCGATTGGCTTCAATTGTGTGATCTGTTATTTTTTTTTTCTGTTTTGGTTCATTTGAGCCCCTTAATATTTTGCGATCTCCAAAAGCAAGAAGCCGTTCTGCATCTACAAATTTAGACCCATCTATATGATTTGCTTGTCTACGATATTTGGCTATATTCATCAACGAAATCAGCATAAAAAGCCAAAAGTTCGCCTTTTGTGTATTTCGGATATCGCCTGTAAGTAATGTTGGTATTTTTTTCACACAAAAGTAGTGGTCCATTCTTCCTTTGGTTTCTATTTGCAACCATATAACGGCTGCAAAATCAGGAACATTTTTAGTGGTTGGTCCATTTCAACCCCTAAATATATTGCGGTCTTCTTTAAAAACAATATATCTTGTGAGCCTAACCCTACCTTTGTGAAAATGTTCGTGAAGATCGGACGATAGTTGCAATCTGTATATAATAACCCCAACCCGTGTTGTAAGGTGAGAAAAAATTACAAAATATACATTTTAATATTATAAGTCAAATTGAAAAAATCGCATGCGATAAAAAATATGCAAAAATAAAAATATGTCACAAAATGCTACAAAATCTATAATAACACCATTATGGGCACATTTTTATGCGATTTTTTTAGATTTTATTCTCCTATGCCAAGAGGGCATTCTGAATTGACAAAATTTGTCAAAATCGATCCAGCCATTTATGAGATATAATCATTTTAGCTAACATCCCCTTCCTTCATATATATATATATATATATATATATATATATATATATATATATATATATATATATATATATATATATATATATATATATATATATATATATATATATATATATATATATATATATATATATAGTACATATTTCGCTATATATATCCGATATATTACTTTCGGCATCTACGTAACTGTTCGTCTATTTGTGATTTCGCCGGGATTAAAAATATTCGCGGTGTAATGGAAAATTTGATTTTATTTAACACAAGTGTCATGGCCTTTTCACCCACTAAATATTACCCGATTACCATACTTAATCTCTAGTCACATGCTAACTTCAGAGTCGATTGGTCTATAACTGCGACCTGTAGAGCAACTGCAAAATCAGGAAATTTTTCAGTTTTTAGTCCATTTCAACCCCTTAATATTGTGCGATCATCTCCAAAAGAAATAGGGCTCTATTCTGACCTTAACCCCACCTACATTTAAATTTCGTGAAGATCGGGCCATAATTGCTTGGGTGGCGCGTGATGAGTGCGATGGTGCTGAGTCCTGTTAGAATGTCCAAAGTCTGCGGTCAGAATGTTTGCGAGCCCAATGGTAAAGTATTCCAGAATATTTTCGCGATAATATTCGGCATTTATTCTGATGCCACGGTCGACTAATACGAGCGGAGAGCGACCATTGGCTGTTATGGTGGCCCACACCATCACCATGGTCGGCGCTTAAGTTCTGGTTACCAACCGAAGGTTCACATTTTCACCTGACCTCTTTGGCAAGTAAACACGACCATTTTGTTTGTTATCAAACTGCTGGACAACGAATATTTTCTCATCGGAGAATACCAAATTCGGCAGTTTACCACATTCGGCCAAGCGAAGCAACTCTTTAACTCTTTTGAGTCTATTTCCTCACTGCTGCGGTGTAAATTCTTGCATATCTTTCCTATGGAATATTGCGATGTGTTTAGCTCAGGAACCATTTTTCGGTCACAGCGACGCGGGTTTCGATCAAGTTGCTTCTTTACTTTTTGAACCATTTCTGCTGATGTTGTTTTTTTCCGTCCACTTCCTTGACATCGGGCTACGCTACCAGTATCACGGTAACAAGCGATGGTACGAGACACAAAAGACTTATTCACATTTAAATTCTGGGGTGCTCTAACGACAGTCACTTCTAGTTTTCCAGCCCAATATAAAAAGAAATCACAGTATTACGCTTGAATTCCATCACGGATAATATTTTTTCTGGAAAATTCTCACCAAAATGCTTTTGTGCGCTTGTAAGGATTATATTGAGCCGCCACTGGAATAATTTTAACAGCTTTCGGACGAGTGGCTTGGAAATGACAGCAGTCTGAAGTTGGTTGCAGCTCTTTCATTTTACCTTGTAACCCGAAATCGGTTGAAGATATATGGGAGCTATATCTAAATCTGATCCGATTATCCCAAATTTCGATAGGGCTCGTCCTTGAAAAAAAAAAACAAATATTGTTTGCAAAATTTAATCTGAATCGGATAATAAATGCGATCTGCATTTTTTCACAAGAAGGCTTCGACAGACGGACGGTCTCACATGCATAAATCGGTCTCACGTGCATAAAAGTGATTCTATGAATATTCTCAAATGTATCTCGCTTCCTTCTCTCTGTTACAAACAAATGCACAAAGACATAATACCCTTACAACTATGTGGTGTAGGGTATAAGTATGTCAAACGGACAGATTTAAAAATATATATACTTCGTTTCAAATATTTATAGAACAATAATACAGGCCTTGTCCAATTATATTCTTTGACATTACCTTTGCTAATTGTAGTATCTTATTGTCAATATTTAACAGCATCCTCCACATGTTGGCCACAACAAATATGTCGCCATACAAATTTATTTTGAGCCAAAATATTCTCGATATTTATTAAGCACGAAATGTTCCCCCAATTGTTCTTTTGTCACTTTAGTTTTTTTGGTAACTGAAAAAAAGTACATAGTTCGCTTATTTATACAATAGCCCAATTTCTCCTGAAATCACCAATCCAATAAATTCGTATTGTGTATTCAAATTTCAAGCAAACAGCAGACCACTCTCTCTCTGACTGCTCACTTGTACTGCCATAGGCCGATTCGAACAACAACACCAACTACAGAACCACCAACACTAGGGAGGGAATTCCAACAATGAGAGCAATAAAATCTGAAAAACATTCGAATTTCTATTTTAGTACCCAGCTGGAAATTGGGATAATTTAAAATGCATACCATGCTATTTTCAAAAAATGGAGAAAAGCCAACATAACTGCCTTACTCTCTGTCAGGCTGTTGGTTAGTCAGTCAGTCAGTCATTCACACACCAACACTAATCCATTCACCGTTTGCTCCATTTAGTCAACAGCAGGGATGATATGCAAACCAAAAAATGAACCACAACAAACTAGTCATATGAATAATAATATGTCACTGATGAAAGGGTAGACCTCCGTGGGGCAATGATTCAGGTGAGATATGATGGCGAATTAAAAAAAAAATAAATAATAATAAATAATTATATTGAATTACTATATATATATATACATACACACACACACACACACATATATATATATATATATATATATATATATATATATATACCAAAAAAAGTATATATATTCTTGATCTTGTTGTTGCAAAATGGTCAGGCTTTATCCCTTTATTGTTGTTTTTATAAAAACAACGTTTGTTTATTAGTGGAGAACGATGGTAATGTTTACCAGGGGGTAAGGCAGGGAATACCTAGGTTTCGGAAAGAGCCACCACTCCTCATCAGTTCCCTTGTTTTTTGTCTGGGAAATTCTCCCCAGAAGTTATTTTAAACATTCTAAAAGTCGATTTACCCATGTCCCTCGGTCTATACGTCTGTCCGTCTCTTGTAATCACGCTATCTTTCGAACGAATTGAGATAGAAGGCTAAAATTTTGCACACGTATTTATTTTTCCAGTAGGCAGGTTAAGTTCGTAAATGGGTCATGTAGGCTCACGTTTTGATATAGCTCCCATATAACGGTACCTGCCGATATTCGGTATTTTGATGATTTTCGCGACATTATTCACCGGAATGGTTTCAAATTTGGTATTTGAAGTTCAAAATGGATATTACAGCCTAAGATATAAGATTGTCTGTGCAGGCCCACGTCTTCGTATAGCCTCCATATAACGGTACCTCCCAAAATTCTGTATTTTGATAATTTTAGCCTCATTATTTACCGGAATTGTTTCACGTTACGTGTTTAGAGTTCGTAATGGGAACTACAGTCTGTGACAGAAAATTGTCTATGCAGGTCCAGGTCTTTGTATAGCCCCATATGTCAGTACCTCCCTATATTCGGTATTTTGACGAGTTTAGGTACAATACCCACCGAAATTGTTTGAGATCTCATACTTGAAGTTCGTAATGGATGCTATAACCTGTGATAGAAAATTGCTATGCTGGTCCAGGTCTTCGCACAGTTACGATATAACGGTACCTCCCTATATACGATACTTTGATAATTTTAGCTACATTATTCACCGTTTATTTCAAGTTTCGAATTTGGATATGGTAATGGCTCATGACAAAAAAGGCCTATGTAGGTCCACGTCGTATAGACCCCAATATAACAGAATTTCTTAAGGATTTTATTGAAAATTTCCAAATTCGTTCCAAATGGTGGAGGGTATTCAAAGACCGGCCGAACTTACTGCTTTTCAACTTGTTTTTTTTTTTAAATTTTATTGAATGACAGTAAAAAATGTTGGAAATAACATCAAATTTTAGAATTATTTTAGATTTGTTCGAATTGGTCACCTTTGGCACAAATTATGGCCTTCAAACGGCCAATGAAACGGTCACACGCTGCCCGAATATTGCTCTGCGGTATATTGGCCCATTCCCGGAGAAGGGCTTGCTTGAGGTGATCGACACTTTGGTATTTTTTAGTGCAAACCTTTCTTTCCAAAATACTCCAGACACAATATTCCAACGGATTGGTATCCGGAGTTTTTGGTGACCATTATGCGCTCGAGGAACCTCATTTTGTAACCATTCTTGGGTGGCGCGTGATGAGTGCGATGGTGCTGAGTCCTGTTGGAATGTCAAAGGTTATAATACAACCTCCAGAATATTTTCGCCATACTATTCGGCATTTATTCTGATACCACGGTCGATTAATACGAGCGGACAGCGACCATCGGCTGTTATGGCGGCCCACATCATCATGGCCGGCACTTCAGTTCTGGTGGCCAACCGAAGGTGCAGGTTTTCAGCTGACCTCTTTGCCAAGTAAACACGATAATTTTGTTTGTTTACAAACTGCTGGGCAACGAATGTTTTCTCATCGGAGAAAACCAAATTCGGCAGTTCAACACTTTCGGCCAATCGAAGCAACTCTTTAGCACTTTTGAGTCTATTTTCTTCCTGTTGTGGTATATTCTTGCACTTGCACTGGAGTTTCAATGGCTTTACCCCGAGCTCATTTTTCAATATTTGCCGAATGAAGTTTGCGATATGTTTAGCTCACGAGCCATTTTTCGGCCACTGCGACGCGGGTTTCGATCAAGTCGCTTCTGTTTTTCGAACCATTTCTGCTGATGTTGCTGTTTTCTTCCGTCCACTTCCTTGACGTCGGGCAATGCTACCAGTATCACGGTAACGAGCGATGGTACGAAACACAAAAGATTTATTCACATTTAAATGCTGGAGTGCTCTAACGACATGTACCTGTGGTTTTCCAGCCATATATAGAGAAATCACGCTTGAATTCCATCACGAATAACTTTTTTTCTGGAAAATTCTCACCAAAATGCTTTTGTACGCTTGTAAACAATATAGCGAGCTGTCACTGGAATAATTTTAACAGCTGTCGGACGATTGGCTTGGAAATGACAGCAGTCTGGAATTGGTTGTAGGGTTTTCATCTCACTCTGTATTTATAGGAGGAGCTATAATCGTAGACTTCTGTGGCATAATTTTTAAGGAGTATTTTCAGATTTACAATCGTAGACTTTATAAAGAATTTTTTAGAGGATTTTTAGAGCGGATTTTGAAGCATTATATTTAAGAAGTACTTTCTTGAACGAAATAAGCTGAATTCTTTTGAAATTTCGCAAATTTTCATATTTCTACTAACACCAGGTATGGTGTGGAGATATTGCCCTAGCCTTTCAGGTACCTTTTCCACAAAGGATCACAATTAGAAATACTTATATCTTTTATATCTTGCGAAATAGATTAATTACTCTTTTCAAACTTGGTATATCTAAATATTTCTCTCAACCACAGATCTAATGTGAATGTGGAATTTATCGGCTCACTTCTGCCGGTACCTCACCCTCAAAAATCTAAAATTTTGATTTATAATTATACTCTACAACACTATGTGTTGGGGGTATTATAAGTTTGATTGGGCCAAAAATTATGTAACAACTCGAAATATTGGTTTCCCACACAGGAAAATGTATATGGATCTTCCTATCTCGTCGAGCTGAGTCGATCTAGTCGATCTATGTATGTCCATCTGTCCGTCTTTCCATGTTAATTTGTAATCACTCTACAGGTTGCAATTATGGCCTGATCTTAACGAAATTTAGAATGTAGGTTAAGATTTCGGCCAGAATATAAACCTTTTGCTTTGGAGATGATCGCATAATATTTAGGAGTTGAAATGGACCAGACAATGAAAACTTTCCTGATTTTGCACTTGCTCTACAGACAGACCAATCGACGCGGAAGTGTGCAGGCGGCTAGAGCATAGTACTGGACAGAAGTTTTCCTATTTTAATGGCCATCAGGTAATATTTAGTGGGTGAAATAGACCATATCATTTTCGTTAAATAGTCAAATTGTCCATTAAACCGCGAATATTTTAAATCTCGGCGAAATCACAAATATATGAACAGGTCAATTCTGACCGTTTCGTAGATGCTGATATTAAATATATCGGAAATATACAGTGAAATACATCAAATGTGTACATACAAAGGAAGGGGATGTTAACTTAAATGCTTATATCTCAAGAATGGCTAGACAGATTTTGACAAATTATGTCGATTCAGAATGGCCTCTTGACATACAAGAATAAAATCGCATAAAAAGATGCCAATAATGATGTTAATTTTTTTATTTTTATTTTTTTAGTTTTTCATATTTTTTATCGCATGCGATTTTTTCAATTTGACTTAATATTGAAGTGTTTTGTAATATTTTGTAATATTTTTTCACCTTAAAATACAGGTTGGGGTTATAATATACAGTCTACAATTATCGTCCGATCTTTGGCATTTTGGATTACCATTGGATTATATTTAGCTGTAAAATGGACAACAACAACTAACAGCACGTCGGAGTGCGTAAATGTTGTGCAAATGTCCCTGTTCAAAATGCTAAGGGTAATATTTGGGCAGTGCTCCGTGACATAAGTTCAAAAGCGAAATCTTCCAAAATGGATTTCGACATAAGGGGGCTTCTAACACATTGTAGTATTGTAGGTTTCACATGGTCGGCCCCGCACGACTATAGCCTTTGCTTACTTGTTATTATTAAAAATAAATGTATAATATTGCCCAACTCCTCCCGAACCTCCCCCATAAGGGCTCAACATTTTGTATAATCATAACGGATGTCAAAATATATTTAAATAAACGGACGGTAATACCGACTGGTACTTTTTAGCTTGATCTTTCGCTGAATTTGCATTTGTCTTATACTGTCTAATGGAGGAGAAGATCTCCGCTGTTTGTTTTACTTTCAAGACAAATGCATTTCCTAAGTTCTGCTTTAAGTGCCTGTTTTAGACAGATCATCAGATAGATACTCTATACTACAATTTTATTTCCCACAATATGTGTACTGCTGCCTGAACTTAACTTTATTTAGGCAAAAAAAAGTGAGTAAACTTCAAAAGCCCCACTTATAGCCAGAAAATTCATCATGTACATCACGCTTCCTTTGCACAGCAAATAGAGGAGTACAAATATAAACCACAAAACCATTTTTCGAAAAAAGTAGCCACTCTCAGAAAATTCACTTTAGTAAAAATGTTGTGCATACAAGGGCTTTTATAACGGCACAGATACACATACACACACCCATACTCACACTCGTACACAAATACAAACTGAAGCTAGTAGAAACTAAACAACAACAATAACATCAACAACTACAACCGGATGTTGTGTTTGCGATACAAGACCACAAATTGAAAGCAATGAAATAGAAAATAATATTCAAGTGCCTCCTGCTCTCCACCTCACCACCGCATCATCACCATCGCCAAACAATTGGGAACATCATTTCATAATGCTGCAAATAGGTTTTTGGTACCGACCCACCAACGAATTGCCGGACAAACTAAACCATTTTAGCTTTGTCCACTTCTCAATTATTGAAATACTAACGAGAGTGCAAACAACCGAATAGAACTTATAGTCTGCAGCGAACGAATTCGGATTTAGACTTGCATTCGCACTCGAACTGGCAAGCAAGAAACTGGCATTATGGCTTGTGTAGAATGCTCATGATAAAAATAATAACCTGAATATATTACGACTTTTCCTGTGGCTGTACTTCCGGCTTTCGGTTTTATTTGAACAAACATAATTTTCACACACACACACACACATAAACGGCACACAAAAAGAAAGAATGGAAGAAAGTTAAGCAAATGAAAGCAAATTTTGGTATGCAATTTTCTTTGCCAAATCGTAAGTAGTCAAATTTGGTTTGGGGCCGGATTGCAATGGAGTGAGTTGTTATTGGAATTTTAAAGAGCTTCGAAGAAATATGGAGTAATTAAAGTTTCGAAAGGAAATAAAATAACAAATTATGATGTTTATACCTATAAAAATTTGCTAGTTGGCATTTTACGAATATGTGATACTAATTGGAAAGCATTTACACTTTTACATAATAATATTTTCTTGTTATACCTTACAAAAGTATGTGTTGGGGGTATTATTATAAGTTTGATTGGGCCAAAAATTATGTAACACCTCGAAGTATTGGTTTCCAACTTAGGAAAGTATATATGGATCTTCCTATCTCGCCGTGATGAGTCAATATAGCTATTTATGTCCGTCCGTCCGTCTGTCCATGTTAATTTGTAACCAAGCTATAGGTCGCAGTTATGAACAGATAATCACAAAATTGAAAATGGAAGTGGGGTTATGGTCATAATAGAACCCTATTGTTTTTGGAGATGATTGCGAAATATTTAGGGTTTGAAATGGAAAATTTACATGGAGTTTGAGTTTAGGAGTGGGCAGAAACCTACCTACCAATTTGGGCGGCCATCGGACCATAATTAGCGGGTAAAATAGACCCAAACTTTTATGTAAGAAAATAGGAAAATTTCCACTAAACCGCGAATATTTTCAACCTCAGCCAAATCAGAAATACATTAAAAGATCACTTCTGACCCTTACAGTGATGCTAATAGCCAAGAAATCGGATATATCGCAAAATAGGTACAAAATATATGTAAAAGCATTGATCTTATTTATTCTGCTTGTAAATCAAGAAACGCTGGGCCGATTTTCACAATTCCCATCAATTCGGAATGGTATCTTGCCAGAAAACGATAAAATCTAAGAAAATAGCGGAAAAATATACCAATAAATAGGTGAATATCTTTTGTCGAGTTTTTTCAATTTTTGTCATATTTTTTATCGCATGCGATTTTTTCAATTTGACTTAAAATTTTGAATTGTAAATTTTCTAAATTTTTACACCCCCAACACTACGTTTTGAGGGTATTTTATGCATATCGCAATTATCGTCCGATCCTTACGAATTTTTGCATGGGGGTAGGGTTAGGGTCAGAATTAAAGCCTGTTGTTCTTCAGATTTACATTTAGAGGTGCAAATGGACTAAAAAAAAATAATTTTCTTTAATTTTGTGGAATTTCGCATCTGAAAAGAGTTAAAGTCAGGGAAGAAGTCTGGCATATTGGATGACTGTAAAATGGACCACAACTTTCATGTGAAATTGTTTTAATTACTTAACAACACAACGAAGTGCGTATATATTGGCCACATTCTCCGGGTCAAAAAAACTAAGGGTAACCTCTGGGTGGGCTACTTTGACAATATTTCAAGAACGAAACCTTTCAAAATGGATTTGGATATAAGGGGAGTTCGAACATATTGTAGTGTTGTAGGGTATCACATGGTCGGCCCCCACGACTGTAGCCTTTGCTAACTTGTTTTATTTGAGTTTATACAAAAATCTGACGTCGAAGACAAAAATATTCCTGATCAAATTTCAATGCAAGTCACCAAATTATTCTGGATATAATCCAAAGGTATCTGTAATGCCTACAACACTACAATATGTTGGTTATGACCAAATCCGTTTTGGAAGATTTCATTTTTGAAATGATGTCATAGAGTGCTTTCCAAATGTTACCCTTGAGTTTATGACCGGGGTCATTTGCCCAATATTTTCGCATTTCGTCGTGTTGTTAAGTATTCAAAACAATTTCATACGTAAGTTGTGGTCCATTTTAAAGCAAATATAATCCAATGGTTATCCTAAAAGCTATACTTCTTCCCTGTCCTTAACCCTCTTATCATGCAAAATTCCGTGTCATTTGGTATTCAATTGTGTCCTGTAGAGCGATTTCAAAATTAGGAAATTTTTACTTTTTTGGGCCATTTAAACCCCTAAATGTACAGGGTGAGATAAAAAACTGCAGCAAAATTAAACGCCATAATTTTTAATTTTTTTTTTTTAAATTTTTTTGAATGAGAGCAAAAAATTTCGGAAATAGCATCAAATTTTAGAATAAGTTTAGATTTTTTTTCGAATTGGTCACCTTTGGCACGAATTGTGGCCAACAAACGGTCACTGCCTGAATGATGCTCTGCGGTATTTTGGCCCATTCCCGGTGAAGCGCTTGCTCGAGTTGATCGACACTTTGGTATTATTTAGTGCCAACCTTGCTTTCCAAAATACTCCACACACAATAGTCCAACGAATTGGTATCTGGAGATTTTGGTGGCTATTGTGCACTGGAAATGAAGCGAGGAACCTCATTTTGTAACCATTCTTGGGTGGCGCGTGCTGACTTCTTTGAAAAGTAAACACGATCATTTTGTTTGTTTACAAACTGCAGGACAACGAATGTTTTCTCATCGGAGAAAACCAAAGTCGGCAGTTCACCACTTTCGGCCAAGCGAAGCAACTCTTTAGCTGATTTGAGTCTATTTTCTTTCTGTTGCGGTGTAAGTTCTTGCACTTTTTGGAATTTCAATGGCTTTACCCCGAGCTCATTTTTCAATATTTACCGAATGGAATATTGCGATATGTTCAGCTCACAAGCCATTTTTCGGCCACTCCGACGGCGGTTTCGATCAAGTCGCTTGTGGTTTTCTAGCCAATTATAAAGAAATCACGCTTGAATTTCATCAGGAATAACTTTTTTCTGGAAAATTCTCAAATACGAAAAAAAATACGAAAATATCCACTAAAACTCCAATATGTTTACTCCTGGATTTATAAAACTAAAGCCTATTGTTGTTAAGGGTGATGTGAAAAACCTGCAACCAACTTCAGAATGCTGTAATTTCTAAGCCACTCGTCCGACAGCTGTCAAAGTTATTCCAGTGAGAGCTCAGTGTATGGTTTACAAGCGTACCAAAGCATTTTGGTGAGAATTTTCCACAAAAAGAGATATCCGTGATGGAATTCAAGTGTAATAGTGGATGGAAGAAAACAGCAACATCAGCAGAAATGGTTCGAAAAATTTATAAGCTACTTAATCGAAACTCGCGTCGCAGTGGGCGAAAAATGGCGTGTGAGGTAAACATATCGCAATATTCTATTCGGCAAATCAACTACTGGGATCATATTAATCGACTGTGGCATCAGAATTAATGCGAAAATATTCTGGAGGCTGTATTAACGCCTTGGGCCGCAGACCTTGGACATGCCAACAGGACTCAGACCATCGCACTCAGCACGCGCCCACCCAAGAATGGTTACAAAATGAGGTTTCTCGCTTCATTTCCAGCTCACAATGGTCACCAAAATCTCCGGATACCAATCCATTGGATTATTGTGTCTGGATAATTATGGAAACCAAGGTTGGCACTAAAAAATACCAAAATGTCAATCACCTCAAGCAAGCGCTTCGTAAGGAATAGGACAAAATACTGCAGAGCAACTTTCGGGGAGCGTGTGACGGTTGAAGGCCATCATTCGTGCCAAAGGTTACCAATTCGAACAAATCTAAACTTATTCTAAAATTTAATGCTATTTCCGACATTTTTTGCTTTCATTCAATATAATTTAAAAAAAATATATAAAAATTATGGCGTTCGGCTTTGTTACAGTTGTTTATCACACCCTGTAAAGGTGGTATTTATTGCTCGATTGATGCAATTTTCCACAAATCTTTTCTTTGGTCCAAGAACGAACACTATTGAATGAGAATCGGTCTAAATTTAGATATAGCTTCCATATATATCTTCGTCTGATTTCAATGTTATTGTGAGTCATATATGTAATATTCGATGTATTTCGGCACATTCGGCCAAATTCGACCTAAAACTAAGTTCATCAAATTTGGTGAAAATTGGTTCAGATCTAGCTAAGCTCCTCTTGTCTTGACTGCACTCCAAAATTTGGTATCAGAAATTTTTTCAAAAATCGGTTCAGATTTGGATTTTGCTCCCATATATATCTGTATCCGATTTCACGTTTTTTGTTCACAAAAAATGGTCAATATCATTCCCCAGTCGCTCATATCAAATTTGGGCGTTCCATCTTTCTACATCCACTCAACACCCAATTTAGTAACATTTAGTACTTTTCGTGTGACACCAAGAGTTATCGAAATATAATTTTTCATGGTTTTAGATCTATGCCTTCACTCAATACAAAATTTAGATCAATTTAGTACTTTACGAAAAACTTTAGTACGCATTTTTAAACCACCTCTAGAAGACTATCTTAGATATCAGAAATTATTTAAGTATTAAATTTCAGAATAGTGAATAGTTCAGATAGAAGGATAGTGATACCTTTTACCCAATACCAAATATGTTACCGTTTTGTACTTTTCGTACAATTATAGTACACAAGGTGGTTTTATCAATTCCAGATACCAACAGAGACCTCAATATCAAATTTTGGGATGCCAGCTCTATCCTTTCACCCAATACCCAATTTAGTACTACTTAGTACATTTCGGCTTATTATTGTACAACTTTCCAAAACATACTCCATAACTCAATCCCATATAACAACAGAGACCTCAATATCAAAATTGAGGATTTTTTCACCCAATACCAAATATTGTACTATTTAGCACTTTTCGTACAATCGTTGTACATATTTCAAAAACCACCTGTATACCGCAGAACTCAGTAATCTAAAGAGTAAACAGTAATCGAATTTCAGAATTTTGTCTCTATCCCTTCGTGCAATACCATAAATATAGTACTATTCAAATCAGATTCTCTGCTCACCTAATACCAAATTGTACCAAATATAGTGATATTTTGTACTTTTCGAGCACTTGAAGTACACATTTTCAAAACCACCTTCTAATCACAAATCTACCAGCAAAAGTGACCCCAAAATAATATTTGAAACCCTTCAATACATCTATCTTGCACTCCATCAGTGACTCCCATTCCAAATTTCAGAATTTAAGCTCATTCCATTTGTCCAATAAAAAGTATTAAATTTTAGTAGTTTTTGGATACCCAATTCAAATGAAAAAGAAAAATAAAATATCTGAGTCCTACTCTTTTGGCACAAAAACAGATGTAGATTTCACAAAATTGCAGAGAATTTGTTTGTACAACCACATTGAAGTCTGTTTCCTGTGCATTTTGTTATTTATGTTATTCTAGAAAATTGCACGCGGCACGTGTTCAACAAATACTTTGACAAAACTAACGCTCATCACATTTACGCCACTTATTTCTATGTTGTCCGTCCGCCCTTCTCCACCGCTTCTCCATTAAGTTTTATAGTAAATTCAATTTTTCAACGTAACCGTGTGTTCGCTGTAAACGGAAATATCAAACATAAAAATCCAACACCCAACACATTGTCACTAACGCACATCCGGCGAAGGCTCTTCGCAAGAGGAAACTTGAATTCTACGCGAATTAAGCCATCCACATTTGATGCAGGCATTCCGACGGTATGTACTCAAACAGAGCACACAATCCTTGATCTATGGCACGGATGAATACGGAGATACTCACACACTCACATTTATGTTGTCGGTTTTTTGTTTTACTCTCTGTTTGAAGGTGAGAATTCTTTGCATATCCAGGATATGACTTTGGTATAAATTATAGCAAACCCAAGAGATGGCAAAATGTTTGAGTGAGTGTTTTTTTTTTTTTGCTTTTGTGGCATAGGAAACGGAAGTTCTATACATAGCTGAGTATTAGAGTAACTAGAGTGTGTTTTTTCGTCTGCTGGTTGCAGGGAAATTTGTGGGGGTAACTTTTTAACTAAATATGAAATTGAGAGGATTCAAGAATTGTCAGGGTAACAAGTGTGGAATTAGAGAAAATATTTTTAAAAATTTTCATATTTGCACAAGTGCACTTTTTTCAGCATTTCGGTGCTATAATGTTTTAGGAGACATACAAGGTAACATAAATTGAGAGGATTCAAGAATTGTCAGGGTAACAAGTGTGGAATTAGAGAAAATATTTTTAAAAATTTTCATATTTGCACAAGTGCACTTTTTTCAGCATTTCGGTGCTATAATGTTTTAGGAGACATACAAGGTAACATAAAAAAACTGCAAACAAAGTCAAACTCCATAATTTTTATATTTTTATACCCTACAACACTATGTGTTGGGGGTATTATAATTTTGATTGGGCCAAAAATTATGTAACACTTCGAAATATTGGTTTTCCATATAGGAAAGCATATATGGATCTCCCTATCTCGCCGAGCTGAGTCGATCGAGCCATGTATGTCCGTCCGTCCGTCTATCTGCCCGTCTGCCCGTCTGTCCATGTTAATTTGTAATCACTCTACGGGTCGCAATTATGGTCCGATCTTCACGAAATTTAGAATGGAGGTGGGGATAGGGTAAGAATAGAACCCTATTTCTTTTGGAGATGCTCGCATATTATTTAGAGGTTGAAATGGACCAAAAACTGAAAAAATCCTGATTTTGCAGTTGCTCTACAGGTCGAAATTATGAACCAATCAAAAGGGAAGCTAGCATGGGGCTAGAACTTAGGGCTGGGTAGAAGCGTTCCAATTTTGATGGTCATCGGGTAGTATTTAGTGGGAGAAATAGCCCACAACATTTGTGTTAAATGAAACTGAAGTTTTCCATTAAACCGAATATTTTTAATCCCAGCGAATTCACAAATAGACGAATAGGTGAATTCTGACTGTTACGCAGATGCCTCTAGTAAATATTTCGGTTAGGGGAAGGGGATGTTAGCTAGAATGCTTATATCTCCAGAATGGCTGATTTTGACAAATTTTGTCAATTCAGAATGCCCTCTTGACATAGAAATATAAAATCTAAAAAACAAATAGCAGAAAAATAAGCCAATAGTAGTAGCATTTAGTGATTTTTTTATTTTTTTCATATTTTTTACCGCATGCAATTTTTTCAATTTGACTTTTAATATTTTGTAATATTTTTTCACCTTACAACACAGGTTGGGGATATTATATAAGTATTGCAAATATCGTCCGATCCTCACGAAAATTTTCCCAAAGGTAGGGTTAGGCTCAAAGGGGCTAGACCTATTGTTTTCAAAGATGTCCGCAATATATTAGGGGCTGAAATGGGCCAACAACTAAAAACGTTCCTGATTTTGCAGCCGTTATAAAGGTCACAAATAGAAAGCAGAGGACACGAAATCTCGCATAAAGTTAGAGTTTAGGACAGCGGGTACAATGGACCACTTTGTGTGAAAAAATGCCAGCGTTATTTACAGGCGATATCCGAAATATACAAAAGGCGAACTTCTGCCTTTTTTATGCTGATTTCGTTGACGAATATAACCAAATGTCGTAGACAAGCAAATCATATAGATGAGTCTAAGCTTGGTGATACAGGGGGGCTTCTTGCTTTTAGAAATGATTGCAAAATATTTAGGGGCTCAAATTAACCAAAAACAGAAATGTTTTTCCGATCACACAATTGAAGCCAATCGACACGCCTGAGAACAGAGTTAAGGACAGGGAAGAATTCTTACATTTGGCCTCTAACATATTGTAGTGTTGTAGGGTATAACATAGTCGGCCCCGCACGACTATAGCCTTTGCTTACTTCTTTCAGCCAAGCGAAGCAACTCTTTAGCTATTTTAAGACTATTTTTTTTTTGTTGCGGTGTAAGTTCTTGCACTTTTTGAAATTTCAATGTCTTTACCCCGAGCTCATTTTTCAATATTTGCCAAATGGAATATTGCGATATGTACAGCTGCAACGCGGGTTTCGATCAAGTCGCTTCTTTACTTTTCGAACCATTTCTGCTGATGTTGTTGTTTTCTTCCGTCTACTTCCTTGACGTTGGGCTACGCTATCAGTATCACGGTAACGAGCGATGACACGAGACACAAAATATTTATTTGCATTTAAATGTTTCAGTGCTTATCATTCGATCCTCACGAATCTTTTGACAAAGATAGGGTTAGGCTCAGAGGGGCTAAGCCTATTGTTTTAAAAGATGTCCGCAATATATTTAGGGGTTGAAATGGACCAGCAACTCAAAATGTTCCTGATTTTGCAACCGTTATAAAAGTCACACATAGAAACCAAAGGACACGAAATCTTGCATGAACTTAGAATTTAAGAAAGCGGTTAGAATGGGCCGCTGCTTTTGTGTGAAAAAATACTAACATTACTTACAGGCGATATCCGAAATACACAAAAGTCGAACTTCTGGATTTTTTATGCTGATTCCGTTTACGAATATAGCCAAATTGCTTTTGGAGATGATCGCAAAAAATTTATGGGTTCAAATGAACCAAAAACAGAATAAAATCATGATCACACAGTTGAAGCCAATCGACACACTTGAAAGGATAGTAAAGCGCAGTGAAGAATTCTAGCATTTTGGATGACCATTGGATTATATTTAGCCGTAAAATGGACCATAAAAACTAACAGCACGACGGAGTGCATAAATATTGGGAAAATGTCCCTGATCAAAATGCTAAGGGTAATATCTGGACAGTGCTCCGTGACATAATTTCAAAAGCGAAATCTTCCAAAATGTATTTGGACATAAGGGGGCTTCTAACATATTGTAGTGTTGTAGGGTATCACATGGTCGGCCCCGCACGACTATAGCCGTTGCTTACTTCAATGGAATTGTCTGGAAATCCGCACAAGGAGTTCTCTCTAAGTACTTTACCCCCAGGAAGAGAATTGTTATGTTGTTTATATGTCTTCGTTTTGGTATAGCAACCACATAACGCTACCCCGAAATATTTGATATTTCCAACGGAATTGCGTCAAATTTCGTATTTGAAGTTCGGAATCGGTACTACAGAAAATTACTCGTACTTATCCACCACCGCTATAACCCTCATATTAAAGTTTTTGAGCGGTATTTTTCGACGGAACTTAGCTGCATTTTTACTTGTTTCTCTTTCTTTCTATGAAATTTTCCATTAACGATTCTCAAACAAATTTTAATGAAATATATCTTCCAATTTCTCAGGACCAATCATAACATTAATTTAAGCCGTTAATCTTCTCAACAGTTTCCCACAATGTGCCACACATCCAAGAGTGTCGTTTACACCAACTGTAAATTGATAACTTTTATAAGTACTTTGTAACATTCTTATCTGACTTCAAATGCATTCGCTTACAGGTTACTTTGCTGCTACTTCAAACGTCTATTGCCTTTGTTTGGTATTGACTGATAAAAGATAAGACACTCGTTCATATTAACGTTCCGACCGAGACAATGCAACAACATCAAAAATTTGATAGCAAAACTTTTGCTTAAAGTCATCATCGTCGGCATTCAGCCGACCGACCGACAACTGCCAAAAGATTTTCACAACATGCATTTACAAGCATAGTTATGTTAATTAAATTTTTTAAGTCTAGTCGATAAGGCTTTGCAGCCAGCATCCGAGTCTTTATGCTATGCTGCAAGTCTTTACAACGAAGAAAAAGTTGTTGCAACTCTTGTTAGAGAAGACAGCTAAACGAAAGGTTAAAACGAAGACGGAGAACTTTTCGCAAAGCATAGTCATGCAAAGCTATTTAAATGCAAATGCAAGCGTTTGGTATAACAAAGAAGTAAACGAAGTTTGGTTTTCTTTGCCGGAAGTGTAATGTTAAATTTAGAGAATTTCGACAAGTGAAATAAAAGCAAGTAAAAACAAGTAAGCAAAGGCTATAGTCGTGCGGGGCCGACTATGTTATACCCTACAACACTACAATATGTTAGAAGCCCCCTTATGTCCAAATCCATATTTTAAGATTCCGCTATTGAAATTAGGATTTTGACTAGGGACATTTGCCCAACATTTATGCACTCCGTCGGGCTATTAGCTGTTGTAGCCCATTTTACAGCTAAATATAATCCAATGGCCATCCAAAATGCTAGAATTCTTCCCTGTCCTTAACTCTCTTCACAGGCGTGTCGATTGGCTTCAATTGTGTGATCGGAAAAACATTTCTGTTTTTGGTTAATTTGAACCCCTAAATATTTTGCAATCATCTCCAAAAGCAAGAAGCCCCTCTGTATCTTTAAATTTAGACTCATCTATATGATTTGCTTGTCTACGATATTTGGCTATATCCGTCAACGAAATCAGCATAAAAAAGCCAGAAGTTCGCTTTTTGTGTATTTCGGATGTCGCCCGTAAGTAATGCTTGTATTGTTTTACATAAAATTAGTGGTCCATTGTACCCGCTGTCCTAAACGCTAACTTTATGCGAGATTTCGTGTCCTTTGGTTTCTATTTGTGACCTTTATAACGGCTGCAAAATCAGGAAAATTTTTAGTTGTTGGTCCATTTCAACCCCCTAATATATTGCGGACATCTTTGAAAACAATAGGCCTAGCCCTTCTGAGCCCAACCCTACCCTTGTGAAAATTTTCGTGAGGATCGTACGATATTTGGAATACTTATATAATATCCCCAACCTGTGTTGTAAGGTGAAAAATATTACAAAATATTAAAAGTCAAATTGAAAAAATCGCATGCCAAAAAAATATGAAAAATAAAAAAAAATGTCACAAAATACTACAAAATCTATATTAACATCATTATTGGCATATTTTTGTGAGATTTTTTAGATTTTATACTTTTATGTCAAGAGGGCATTCTGAATTGACAAAATTTGTCAAAATCGGTCCAGCTATTCTTGAGATATAAGCATCCTAACTAACATCCCCTTCCTTTGTTTATACACATTGTATATATTTCGCTATATATAACCGATATATTTATTATGGGCATCTACGTAACGGTCAGAATTGACCTGTTCGTCTATTTGTGATTTCGCCGGGATTAAAAATATTCCCGGTTTAATGGAAAATTTGACTTTTATTTAAAACAAATGTTGTGGTCTATTTAACCCACTAAATATTACCTAAACTTATTAAACTTCTGCCCAGCCCTAAGCTCTAGCCCCACGCTGACTTCCGCTTTGATTGGTCTATAATTGCGACCTGTAGAGCAACTGCAAAATCAGGTTTTTTTCAGTTTTTGGTCCATTTCAACCCCTAAATATTATTCGATAATCTCCAAAAGAAATAGGGTTCTAGGGGCTAGGGCCATAATTGCAACCTGTAGAGTGATTACAAATTAACATGGACAGACGGATGGACGGAAATACATAGCTAGATCGACTCAGCTCGGCGAGATAGGAAGATCCATATATATTTTCCTATGTGGGAAACCAATATTTCGTTGTGTTACATAATTTTTGGCCCAATCAAACTTATAATACCCCCAACACATAGTGTTATAGGGTATAAAAAGTAAGTTTGGATGGGCCGAACTTTGAATACCCTCCGCCATTTGGAACTAATTTGGAAATTAAAAAAAAAATAAATTAAATCCATTAAAAGTTCTTATAAAGTCTTAAAATATCAAATGTACATGTTATATTGGGGTCTATACGAATACGTCGATCTGCATAGGTAACTCTTGTCATAAGCCATTAAAATATTCAAGTACGAAACTTGAAAAAATATAGTGATTAATGTAGGTACCGTAATATCGGGGTTATAAGAAGACCTGGAAATTTTTCTATTATAGACTGTAGTTCCCATTACGAGCTCTAAATACGAAAATTTAAACAACTTCAGTGAATAATGTCGCCATAATCATAAAAATACCGAATATTGGGAGGTACCGTTATACGGAGGCTATACGAAGACCACCACCGTAGTATGGAGGGCATATTAAGTTTGTCATTCCGTTTGTAACACCTCGAAATATACATTTAAGACCCCACAAAGTATATATATTCTTGATCAGCATAAAAATCTATGTCGATATAGCTATGTCCGTCCGTCTCTGGTAATCACTCTAGCTTCCGAACGAAATGAGGTAGATTGACAAAATTTTAGTCAAATATATATTATATCTGTAGGACTTTTGAAATGAAATAATTGACCATGTAGGTCCACGTTTTCGTATAGCATTCATATAACGGTACCTCCCGATATTCGGTATTTTGATGATTTTTGCGAAACTATTCACCGGAATTGTTTCAAATTTGGTATTTGAAGTTAGAAATGCATACTACAGCCTAACACAGAAACGTGTCAGTGCAGGTCCACGTCTTCGTATATCGCCCATACCACGGTACCTCCCGATATTCAATATTTTCATGATTTTTGCGATATTATTCACCGGAATTGTTAGAAATTACGTATTTAAAGTTCGTAACGGGTACTACAGCCTATGACAAAGAATTTGGTATGCTGGTCTACGTTTTGGTATATCCCCCATATAGTGGTACCTCCTTGTATTCGATATTTTGACAGATTTTTATTTATTTATCATAGGCTGTAGTAGCCATTACGAATTCTAAATACGAAATATGAAACAAACCCGTGAATAATGTCCCTTAAATCATCAAAATATTAATTATCGAAGGGGATCGTTGAATGTGGGATATACGTGGATATCGTAGATCTTTATGGACATTTCTCTTCCAGGGCGTAAAGTGCTTAGAAAGAACTTCATATATGAGTTTTTACACAATTCCATTGAAAAAATGTAGCTAAAATCGCCATATAATCGTGGATTTATATGAAAATTTCTCTTCAAAGAGGTAAAGTACTCAGAAGGAACTCCTTTTGTGGATTCTCAGAAAATTTCACTGAAAAATAGTTCTAAAATCATCAAAACACCGAATATCGGTGGTACCGTTGAATGGGGGTCTATACGATATTGTGGACTGATATAGCCCTTCATCGATGACAACAGACAGACAAACAAGGCTAAATCGTCTTAATTGACGCTGATCATATATACTCTGTTGGGTCTAAAATTATTATTTCAATGAGTTACAAACGGAATGACGAACTTTATATACCCTACATACTACGGGTCTAATAGTTTCTGTGAGTAAAAATAACATCTTTATTTTGTGGGGTTGGATTTTTGAGGTGCAAGTTTTGTAGACCAATTTCAGATTCGGAAATGGGATGAATAGATATCGGTTAGAGATTTGACGAAAAATCCTTAGTTGAGTTCCTGTAACAAAAAATGTACTTGAAGAAGATCATGCCACCTATCAACACTTGGCTTTAGAGAAGTTATAGCTTGGTTTCAGAAAGAACAAGTACAGGGTAAGATAAAAAACTGCGACAAAGTCAAACGAAATAATTTTTTACATTTTTTTTGGATGAAACCCTCACACGATGCCAAAATTATGCTCTGCGGTATTTTGACTCATTCCCGGCGGAGCGCTTGCTTGAGGTGATCGACACTTTGGTATATTTTGTGCCAACTTTGCTTTCCAAAATACTCCAGACGCAATAGTCCAAAGGCGAGGAAACTAATTTTTTGTAACCATTCATGGGTGGCGTGTGCTGAGTGCGATGGTTCTGAGTCCGGTTGGAATGTCCAAGGACTGCGACCAAAATTTTTGCGTGCCCAAGGCTTCAAAACATCCTATTTCCTCTATTTTCTTCCTGTTGCGGTGCAAGTTCTTGCACTTTTTGGAATTTCTCACGAGCCATTTTCAGCCACTGCGACGCGGGTTTCGATCAAGTCGCTTCTTTCCTTTTAAACCATTTCTGCTGATTTCTTCCATCCACTTCCTTGACTTGTATCACGATAACGAGCGATGTTACGAGAAGAAAAAGATTTATTCACATTTAAATGCTGGAGTGCTCTAACGATAGCCACTAGTGGTTTTCCACCCAAATATAAAGAAATCACACTATCACGCTTGAATTCCATCACGAATAACCTTTTTTCTGGAAAATTCTTACGAAAATGCTTTTGTACGCTTGCAAACAATAAAATGAGCTGTCACTGGAATAATTTTCACAGCTGTCGGACGAGTGGCTTAGCAATGACAGCAGTATGGATTTTGTTGCAGTTTTTTCATCTCACCTTGTATATAGGAGGCATATCCATTTCAGAATCGATTTTCACTAAATTTGACATTTTAATCGGTAATGCCAAATAAATTTGCTATAGAGTGCATGATATCACTTCGAGAAGGACTATATTAAAAAATATACATCAGAGCCGAGTTCCGCAAAATGGAAACTTATTTCACGAAAATCACTCCATTCTGGGCTGATATTAGCCATTATTTGCACAATAAGCCTGAAATCGGATGGGAACTATATCCAAATCTTAGCCGTTCTTGATAATATTTGGCAAATGTATTCCTGAGCTCTTCAAAATATCTGGTACCAAATATCATTGTTGTGGAATGCATATTACGAGTATGAGGGACTTAAAAACCAAATCGTATAAAACATATATATCGGAGCTATAGCTATATCTGAACCGATTTTCTCCAAATTTGGTGTACTTGCTTTCATACTAAATTCGGTGTGATGTACAAAAATGCAGGCCATTTGGTGCACAATCAACCCGAACTCGGTTAAAGATAGGAAAGCTATATCCAAATTTCATCCGATTATTGTCAATTTCAATAGGGTTCGTCCTTGGACCAAACAAATATTATTTGCAACATTTCTTTCTTTCTTTCTTCTTCCTGTTACAAACAAACGCACAAAGACATAGTGAGGGTATAAAAAGCTAGATTCTATCATTTGGAAGGAACTCGCAAAATGTAAAAAAATTCATTTAAAAATGCTGCTATAATTTTTAGAAATTCCGAATATCAGGAGTTACATTTATATAGGGTTATACGAAAACAAGGGTCTCTATAGCAAACTATCTGCCAAAGTAGGCCACGACTACTACGAATTCCAAGAAAACTTGATATTTTTCTCAATTGCCTTTACGGTCTTAGGTTTAATGAAAATGTAGAGCTCTATTGAAATCCATGTTTTTACATATGATGCACCTACTCTGTGTCCCAAAATTATATTTACTCTTTTCTATAACACAATTCACCCCGATTTCCTCAAAAAAAAAAAAAATGGTCCTTACAAAAATGGTATTTACAAAAAAATAAAAAAAGTACATTGAACACTCGCAATGAATTCATGCCTTGGCCAAATAAAAATTTAATGCCATAAAATCCCACACCCACATAGTTTCTGGTAATGGTAATGGATTTCCATGGTGGTACGTAGGTACCCGCTCATTGATATTGATGAACCATTACTATGATGATTGAGACAACATCAAGGATAACAATGAAGTTGATGATGTAAAGCATATCCTATTGAAGTGAACATAACTGGACAGCAGATGAGTGGAGACAGTTGAGTTCAGTTCAGAGAATGAATGAATCAGTGATTCCCATGAGATGGTGGTCGAGATGGCCATAATGGACGTTAAGCTAGCTGCTCGTCCTTAAGTGCCTGCAAATGAAAAACCAAGAAATTACATTGAACACAACACAGACAGGCAGTCTGAAAAAATATCAGAACCTGACGAACATTTTTCAGTAATGTGTGTCCTCGCATTTGCTGCAAATGGAGTGTGTACTCAAGCTATGGCTGGGCCAAAAATCCTGCACTGCACCACCTACCACCATCCTTAAGCCAGTTTCAATGTTGTCCCATGGTGTCCCTGTGCTTTAATTCCATTGTTACTACAGTTGTGTCGTTCGTCACATGTCATTACAAACTTGTTTTCTTTTTTTTTTCCGTTTCGTTTTGTATTTGAGTTCCTATGTAGGTATTTGCGTTTGTGAATCCTCCTCTTGCTACAAATGCAGGTTCAATTTTAATGTAGGAGTAGCCATGTCATCATCTTTGGAAAAACCATGTTGTTGCCTTATTTCATGATTTTCCGTTCCTTTGGACCTTGGCTCACCATTTGTAATTTTCATTTGGTGCCTCCTGCTTCTGGTGGGAGTATTACGATTACTTCCTTTGGGTTTTATTTCGAAAACATTGTAGCATACTTTTTTGGAAGGAAATATTTTTCACTTGATGTACGTGGACACATGCATGCATAGTGCCGAGATTTTGTATAGGGAGTAGTAATATGATACTGAATATTTCAGGGGCGAAGGGGAAATTTCTTGACTGTTTATGAGATATATCATTCCGTTTGTAACACCTCCATATTTTTCTCGTAAATCTATTTAACGATGTCTGGCTGCCTGTCCGACATTATTTAACGTAGAGCTTTGTCGCAGTAGCTAGCTTCGATTAACTTCGATTGGTGGCTATTGGTAGTTAATCCCCAGCTCATCAATATCTAATCCATAGCTCATTGATAGATAGTTAGTAGCTCGTGGAAAATGCCCCGATAGTAAGTTGATTGTTCATCGGTACTTCATTCTAGCTAGTCAAAAGCTCGTCGATGTTTCATTGACAGTTCTTCGATGTTAAATCAGATGTTTGTATTAATGTTCGCGCCGCACCAATATCGACCATAATTCAAACTTGAGTGTCATTAATTACCCTTCATACATAACCAGTACGTTTTTCAAAAACCACCACCACATCTGAACACAACGTACCAATTCTGAACCAATACGAAATCTTTTTTTATCCGTACAATTTCAGAAATAATTCCAAACTTCAGAACTCCATTTCTATATCCAAATTCAATTTGGAACTAATTTATTAACATTTAGTATACAAAGGTACGAATTTCCAAGATTTCCCACATTCTCTAATCCCACAATTCAACATTTACAACAACTCTATCGTTTTCCCCAAAATTAAAATTGTGCCAATTAAGTACCATTTAGTACTCATGAGTACGAATTTCCAAAATTTCAGGATTCCAAATCCATTGGTTCACCCAAAATGTAAATTGTACAAGATTTATTGCCATTTAGTACAAATAAGTACGACTTTCCAAAACTACCTACATTCCTAAGTCCTAGAATGCAATAGTAATCTTATTTCTAAACACAGAATTTCAGCTCTATCTGGTTACCCAACATCAAAAAGTTGCAAAATTAATTAACATTGGGTACTTTTCGTTCACATAGGTACAAATTTCGAAAACTACCTCCAAATCCCAATGCTTGTAGCAATGCTTGTAGCATCCGCCACTGATTGTAATTTTAAATTTCAGAATTCAAGTTCCATCCGATTCTCCAAACTCAAATTGTATAAAATTTAGTACCATTTAGTACTTTACGTATAAATGAATACACATTTCCAAAAGTACCTCTTTGCATCGACTCTACTCCTCAACCTTAATTCCAAATTTTAAGATTTTACACCGCAACAGAAAGAAAATAGACTCAAAAGAGCTAAAGAGTTGCTTCGCTTGGCCGAAAGTGGTGAACTGCTGAATTTGGTTTTCTCCGATGAGAAAACATTCGTTGTCCAGCTGTTTGTAAACAAACAAAATTATCGTGTTTACTTGCCAAAGAGATCAGCTAAAAATGTGCACCTTCGGTTGGCCGCCAGAACTCAAGCGTTGTCCATGGTGATGGTGTGGGCCGCCATAACAGCCGATAATCGCTCCCCGTTCGTATTAATCGACCGTGGCATCAGAATAATTGCAGAATATTATCGCGAAAATATTCTGGATGGTGTATTAAAGCCTTGGACACGCAAACATTTTGGCCGCAGAACTTGGGAATTTCAACAGGACTCAGCACCATCACACTCAGCACGCGCCACCTAAGAATGGTTACGAAATGAGGTTCCTCGCTCTATTTCCAGCGCACAATGACCAACAAAATCTCCGGATACCAATCCGTTAGACTATTATGTCTAGAGTATTTTGAAAAGCAAGGTTGGCAGTAAAAAATACCAAAGTGTCGCTCACCGGGAATGCGCCAAAATACCGCAGAGCAAAATTCGGGCATCGTGTGACGGTTTCATTGGCCGTTAGAAAGCCATAATTGGTGCCAAAGGTGAACAATTCGAACAAATCTAAAGTTTTTCTAAAATTTGATGCTAGTTCCGAAATTTTTTGCTTTCATTCAATAAAATTAAAAAAAAAGCAGTAAAGAAAGTCTTAAAATCTGGCGGGGCCGACTTTATGATAACCTACACCACTTTGCTAATTTAGTAGCGTTCCGCATAACAATTAAAAGATTTTATGAGAGAATTCAATCATACATACTATAATTATAATTATAATTTAAAGTTCAAAGGACTAAATATGCCGAAACATTTGTATCTTTTAAATTCGGACTTGTATTGCCCAGTTGATGCACAATTAATTTAAAATCGGATAAAGATATATATGGGAGCTATATCCAAATCGGAACCGATCTCGATAAAATTCGGCAAAGATATTTCTGAGCTGTATTTGATATATTTCCCTGAATATCGTTGTTACGGAGTTCATATTACGACTGTGGGTAACAAAGATAACAAATCGGATTAACAATATATATGGGAGCTATAGCTATATCTGAACCGATCTTCATCATATTTGGCATACTAGCTTCTAGACTCAATTCGGTCGTAAGTGCCAAATTCCATCCCATTTGGACAAATATTAGACGTTTGGTGCACAATGAAAGGTAAATCGGACGAAGTTATATATGGGAGCTATATCCAAATCTGAACCGATCTCGATAAAATTTAGCAAAGGTATTTCTGAGCTGCATTTGATATATCTCCCCAAATATTGTTGTTACAGAGTGCATATTACGACTGCGGAGGACAAAAATAACAAATCGGATGAACAACTATAGCTATATCTGAACCGATTTCGATCAAATTTGGCATACTTATTTTCAGGCCTAATTTGGTTGTATGTGCAAAATTCCATACTATTCGGCTGATATTACACGTTTGATGCACAATAAAAGGCAAATCGGACGAAGTTATATATGAGAGCTATATCTAAATTTTTACCGATTATATCAAATGATTAGTGCAAAATGTCATCTCAATCGGATAATAAATGCGACTTGCATTTTGTTCACAAGAATACATGGACAGACGGACGGACGAACAGACAGACTGACATGCATAAATCAACTCAGAAAGTGATACTATGCAGATCATCAAAAGTAACTATGGGTCTATCTCTAAAAATGCACAAAGACATAATACCCTTACCACTATAGTTTCGATATATATATTTCCTCCGATTTGGGGTTTAAGTCGATCACTTTCGTTTAACCAACTTTGGCACGTTCGAATTTATCATGGAAGTGAATACGATATTTGGTAAAACTCGTTTTTCATATATCTATTGCTCCGATATATATTTTTGTACCCTCCACCATAGTATGGAGGGTATATTAAATTTGTCATTATAGTCCCTATATAATAGTACCTCCCTAATATGACGGCTACATTCGTTATTTTTAAGATTTTAACAGAATTTTAAATAGATTTTATTTTTTTTTTTTTTTTGAAAATTGCCAAATTCGATCCAAATGGTGGAGGTTACTCAAAGTTCGGTCCGGCCAAACTTTTAGTTTTTTTTACTGGTTAAACGTATTAATTCTCGAAGTCATGTCATATAAAAATGCCTCCGTAAAATTTGGTAGAAATCGATTCAGAGTTGGATATACATCCCATACATTAGTTCCCTCTGATTCCTAATTATGACTGCTTTAAAGCTATTATACATATTCAAAACAGGTCCATAATTTGAGCGATCAACTTCATATTAATTCATATTCATATTAAAATGTAACGGGTAGCTCTACTTAATATGCATAGTGGGGTAGGATGTCATAAAATGTCATAAACTTCGCCCGACTTTTCTGGTTTTTTGTACCCAATGGTGGAGAGTTGTGTGAGTTAGAGTAGGCCGGAACTTAGTGTTTCTTACGCGATTTGTAGATATATTGGAAATCTTCTGAGTCTATAGGATTTGAATTTCAAATGGAATTTCTGAATATTAAATTGAAAGTGCTAAAAATTACTGACAATAACTTAGTGAAAGGTTAATAGGTGTCATTAGTAGTAGTGCCGAAAGGAGAACATTTGCCTAAATTTATCTGATGAGGTATTGAGAACTAAACCGACAGAAAAGAGCACAGCCGGAATTCCGTACTTCTTATTAATATCAGCTCTTTTTTATTATCTTGTGATTTGAAGCAAAAACTCATTACATTTTGAACTTAACTTTTCTTACATTTTCATAAAATATTTTGAAACGTCGTTCCCTGCAATCCCTGTACATATTCTAATGCTCCACTCTCTATTTGCAGAGCAAATGGAAAATCTCTACTTCGGTAAGTAGGTTGTGTTGCAATGCCATTGCCACCAGCACATCTTCGTACACGGGAGACAACACATCCAACGAAGAAAACAATTTGATAGGTCATAAACAAATCTGAAATTTAAAGATGGACGCTTGAATTGTTTTAAAGACAGAAACTACAGCTATGGCATAGTGATATTGAATCATCAGCATTGAAATGCAAACGTCCAACTCTCCCAAAATTCGAAACACAGATGTTGATTGAGACCGCCTGCCCCCAACTTCTCACTTCTCACATATGAATTTGTTTTCAATGCAAAACTAGTCGCATACCAAATGTTTTCCATTTACAACGTTTACAAAATCGTTTCAATAGAATATTTGAAATGGGATTTCAATTGTCCATCTTTTTTCAGTGTCGTAGATTGTCGAAAATAGAAAAACTGGGCATTACTTACACAGGGTTTGTTACAATTGAATAATTTTTTATTGATGAAAGGGATTGGAGAACATTGGCAACAACATGTGCCCATGTTCTCGTCTCGTCTCATGGAATATGTAAATAGTTTTGCTCCCAAATCGTAATGCTCCATAAATTGTGAACGTATGTGACCCAATCTTACTGCTTTTCGTTCGGGGAAATTGGTCAGAATTTTATGTTTATACCCTACACCACAAGGTGGTCAGGGTATTATGTCTTTGTGCATTTGTTTGTAACAGGCAGAAGGAAACGAGATAGACCCATAGTTCCTTTTGATGATCTGCATAGAATCACATTCTGAGTCGATTTATGCATGTCCGTCCGTCCGTCTGTCCGTCTGTCCATGTATTTTTGTAAACAAACTACAGGTCGCATTTATTGCCCGATCCAGATGAAATTTTGCAAAGATCTTTTGTTTGGCCCAAGGACGAACCCTATTGAAATTGGAGATAATCGGTCAAAATTTAGATATAGCTCCCATATATATTCGTCCGATTTGCCTTTTATTGTGCACCAAACGTGCAATATCAGCCCGAATTGTATGGAATTTTGCATATACACCCAAATTAGGCCTAAAAATATGTATGCCAAATTTGATCGAAATCGGTTCAGATATAGCTATAGCTCCCATATATATTGTTCATCCGATTTGTTATTTTTGTCCACCGCCGCCGTAATATGGACTATGCAACAACAATATTTGGGGAAATATATCAACTACAGCTCAGAAATACACTTGCTAAATTTTATCGAGATCGGTTCAGATTTGGATATAGCTCCCATATATAACTTCGTCCGATTTACCTTTTATTGTGCACCAAATGTCTAATATTTGTCCAAATGGGATGGAAGTTGGCACTTACGACCGAATTGAGTCTAGAAGCTAGTATGTCAAATTTGGTGAAGATTGGTTTAGATATAGCTATAGCTTCCATATATATTATTCATCCGATTTGTTATATTTGTTACCCACAACCGTAATATGTACTCCGTACCAACGATATTTAGGGAAATATATCAAATACTGCTCAGAAATATCTTTGCCAAATTTTATCGAGATCGGTTCAGATTTGGATATAGCTCCCATATATATCTTTATCCGATTTCAAATTAATTATGCACCAAATGGGCAATACAATTCCGAATTTAAAAGATACAAATGCTTCGGCATAGTTAGTCCTTTGAATTTTAAATTATAATTATAATCATAGCGTGTATGATTGAATTCTCCCATAAAAACTTTTAATTGTTATGTGGAGCTCTACTTAATTAGCAAAGTCGTGTAGGGTATCATAAAGTCGGCCCCGCCCGACTTGAAGACTTTCTTTACTGGTTTTTTTCTTTCGTTATGAAAGTTTTACCATTGTAAATTTGACAGTATGTGACAGTTATTTTTAAAAGTTGTAATTTAAAACCAGTAAAGAAAGTCCTAAAGTCGGGCGGGGCCAATTTTATGATACCCTACACCACTTTGCTAATTTAGTTGAGCTCCACTTAATAATTAAAAGTTTTTATGGGAGAATTCAATCATACACGCTATGATTATAATTATAATTTAAAATTCAAAGGACTAAATATGCCGAAGCATTTGTATCTTTTAAATTCGGACTTATATTGCACATTTGGTGGAAAATTAATTTGAAATTTTCTGAGCTGTATTTGATATATTTCCCTGAATATCATTGTTACGGAGTGCATATTACGGCTCTAGGTAACAAATACAACAAATCGGATGAACAATATATATGGGAGCTATAGCTATATCTGAACCGATCATCACCAAATTTGGCATACTACCTTCTAGGCTAAATTCGGCCGTATGTGCCAAATTCCATCCCATTTGGACAAATATTAGACGTTTTGTGCACAATAAAAAGTAAATCGGAAGAAGGTATATATGGGAGCTATATCTAAATTTTTACCGATTATCTCCAATTTCAATAGGGTTCGTCCTTTGTTGTTTGCAAAATTTCATCTCAATCGCATAATAAATGCGACCTGCATTTTGTTCACAAGAATGCATGGACAGACGGACGGACTGACATGCATAAATCAACTCAGAAAGTGATTCTATGCAGATCATCAAAAGGAACTATGGGTTTATCTCGTTTCCTTTTGCCTGTTACAAACAAATGCACAAAGACATAATACCCTGTGGTGTAGGGTATAGTATATATAGCTCTTTATATATGTTTCATCCGATTTGGTGTTTAAGTCCCTCACATTCGTAATATCTATCCGACAACAATGATGTTTTGGTACCTATATAGCGCGGAAATACCTCTGCCAAATTTTATCAAGATCGTTTTAGATTTAGATATAGCTCACATATATAGTTTCAACCGATTCCAAATGGCCAATATCTACCCAAAAGTCCTAAATTTTGGTACATCCGACAAAATTCGGTGTAGAAACAGGTACATTAAATTTGGAGAAATCAGTTAAGATATAGCTATAGCTGTTTCATCCGATTTGGGTTTAAGTCCCTCAAATCCGTAATATAAATTCGACAACAATGAAATCTGGTACCAGAAAGTTCTAAAATGGTCCTAACCTTCTAAAATGATACCATTTGGTATTATGTGAACGGATAGAGCTAAAAACTTCAAATTGGTATGAGAATCAAGGTTGGAAATTAAGATTAATACATGAAAGTGGTTTCGGAAATGTGTACTAAGTGTGTGAACTGTACTAACTGGCACTAAATTTGGAACTTTTTGGTTGAGGGTGAACGAATGAAGGTGGAATTTTGAAATGTTGTATTAGCGTTTCTATTGCTGGTAGGTTTGTGATAAAATGATGGTTTTGGAAATGTGTACGAAAAGTACTATATTTGGTACAATTTGGTATTGGGAGAACAGGTAGTTTGTAGTCTGGATATATGGAGACGGTTTCGCAAATGTGTGCTGAAATTGTACGAAAAGTACCTTATAGTACTATATTTTGTATTTGATGAAGGTCTAGTCATAAAATTTTGAAATTTGATTTTTTAGATTACTAATGGTATCTGTTTGAGGTTTGGCGGTGGCTTGAAAATGCCTCCTATATTTCTATGAAAAGTACTTTATAGTACTAAAATTGGTGTCTGGTGAAGGGATAGAGCTGGAATCCCGAAATTTGATGCAGAGGCCTCCGTTGGTATCTGAAATTGAGAAATGGAGATGGTTTTGGAAATGCGTAGTATAATTGTGCGGAAAGTACTAAATAGTACCAAATTTGGTATTTGTCTAGGATTGTGATGTGGAACGGGTTTTGTAAATCAATACTAAAATTGTACGAAAAGTACTAAACTTTACTAAATTGGGTAAATTTTAATTTTGGTCTTGATATCTGGTGGTGGTTGTGGAAATGTGTACTACAATTGTTCGAAAAGTACTAAATAGTACTAATTTTAGATAACTGTAGGTGTCTAATTTGGAGGAATGCAAATTATTTTGTATATGCGTACTAAATATTACTTATCAATCTTATATCATTAACTTAACATGTAAATTCCCAAAACGGGAATTAAATGTTGAAATCTGCGATAATATACCTGAAAGCATTTATTATAAGTAGTGATATAGGGGATATTTTGGCATCCTTCCTAAGCAGATATCATGATATTTTTCTTTATGCGATATTTAATTATACCAACAAAACTTAGTCTTAAATATTATTAATTATTAAATATCCGACGCACACCCACACTCCGGAATTCATGTGGAAGTTCTCTCAGCGGTAGCAGATAAAATTTTTGTATCTTCACTCGCTTGTAACAAATTTATTATGCGTGACTTGTTGTAATTTAACATTATTCGCTACACGATTTAAAATGAAATTTATTAACACGAGCTCTGCTGGTCTAGAACACCCGCAACACCTGATATGCGATACACCAACACCCTGGGAGGTAGCATAAAAATGACGAAATGCTTTGATGTTAAGTGCAAAATAGTAGGATAGAAGAATTAGCATCCTTCCTACCATTTCGAGAGGAAATGGTGTATTTTTTGTGGAGATTTCTGAGAGCATCTTGCTACGAGCGGGTCCTGGCTACGAGTGTGGAGTAGAGACAGTTGAGAGAGTAGTATTGACTATGCTAAGAGCATGGACTTGGGTAAGTGTGCCGAGCTGGCTATTTACTCGTACTTATTCTGCAGTATTCAACGACATCGAATGGTTAAAGTAAACATTATATTCGGACTGTTATCAGAAGTAAATGAGAATTATCTGAATCAATTTTCTTAAATTCGGTGTTAAGTGAAAGGGAGCTTGCTGGTAAATTGCAGTGGTATGTAATAAAAAGTTAAGGAAAGACTATAGTCTGGCCGAGCCCAACATTTTATATCCTACAACTCTACAATTTGTGTGTAAAGTTTTTGCAGATTTAGAACTCTTTTGACTAGAATGAAGATTCGCGTTAGAAACATCCTCATATCTTCTACATAATAAAATCAAATGTTCAACCTAGTCGCTCCTCTTTTCGAATAATCATCATAGATTTGGAAATAATATTTTCCAAAAATATGCGAACATACTACGTCAAATACCAGAAATGTCAGATTCACATTTTTATACCCTGCATAACAAGGTGGTCAGGGTATTATGTCTTTGTGCATTTGTTTGTAACAGGCAAGGGGAAACGAGATAGACCCATAGTTCCTTTTGATGATCTGCATTTATGCATGTCCGTCCGTCCGTCCGTCTGTCCATGTAGTTTTGTAAACAAAGTACAGTTCGCATTTATTGCATTATCCAGATGAAATTTTGCACAAATCATTTGTTCGGCCCAAGGACGAACCCTATTGAATTTGGAGATAATCGGTCAAAATTTAGATATAGCTCCCAACTACATCTTCGTCTGATTTGCCTTTTATTGTGTACCAAACGTGTAATATCAGTCCGAATAGTATGGAATTTTGCACGTACGATCAGATTGGACCTGAAAATAAGTATGCCAAAGCTCCCATATATGCCATAGCTCCCATATATATTGTTCATCCGATTTGTTATTTTTGTCCTCCGCAGCCGTAATATGCACTCTGTAACAATAATATTTCGGGAAATATATCAAATACAGCTTAGAAATACATTTTCGAGATCGGTTCAGATTTGGATATAGCTCCCATATAAAACTTCGTCCGATTTACCTTTGATTGTGACCAAATGGGATGAAACTTGGCACTTACGATCTAATTGAGTCTAGAAGCTAGTATGTCAAATTTGGTGAAGATCGGTTCAGATATAGCTATAGCTCCCATATATACTGTTCACCCGATTTGTTATATTCGTTACCCACAGCCGTAATATGCACTCCGTAACAACGATATTCAGGGGAAATATCAAATACAGCTCAGAAATATCTTTGCCAAATTTTATCGAGATCGGTTTCGATTTGGATATAGCTCCCATAAATATTTTTATCCGATTTCAAATTAATTGTGAACCAAATGGGCAATACAAGTCCGAATTTAAAAGATACAAATGCTTCGGAATATTTTGTCCTTTAAGCTTTAAATTATAATTATAATCATGACGTGTATGATTGAATTCTCCTATTAAAACGTTAAATTGTTATGCGGAGCTCTACTAAATTAGCAAAGAGGTGTAGGGTATCATAAAATCGGCCCCGCCCGTCTTTAAGACTTTCTTTACTTCATGCATATTAGACGTTTTATTCTCATTTCATTTTTTAAATATTACCAAGTACTAATGCAAAACTTTTATCTTGGTTTGGTTGACCAAAACCACGAGGACATGCAAATATTCGTATCATTTGCCCTATTTTCACGCCAATGTCGGGTTAATGGGCATTCAAAACAATATTTGAAAATTTAGGTTTCTCTGTATGTTTTCCTGTATCTCTGATATTTAGTTATATTCGTCAATGAAATCAGCATCAATGTATAGAACAGAGGTGTGTCTTTCGTGTATTTGAGATTTCGTTAATTTTGGTATTTTTTACCCAAAATTGTGGTTCATTTCACCAGCTATATATTATCCAATGACCATCTGAAATGCCAAGCTTCAGCACTGTTCTAAACACTTAACCTCATAAAAAATTCCATCTACGATATCGTGGACCGATACAGGGTGAGATCAAAAAACTGCAACCAAACTTAGACTGCTGTCATTTTCATGCCACTCGTCCGACAGCTATTAAAATTATTCCAGAGACAGCTCAATATATTATTTACAAGCGTACAAAAGCATTTTATTGAGAATTTTCCAGAAAAAAAGATATACGTGATGGAATTCAAGCGTGATATTGACAATTTTTATATTTAGCACTCTAGCATTCAAATGTGAATAAATCTTACGTGTCTCGTACCATCACTCGTTACCGTGATACTGGCAGCGTAGCCCGACGTCAAGGAAGTGGACGGAAGAAAATAGCAACAGCGACTGGTGAGCTTAACATATCGCAATTTTCCATTCGGCAAATATTGAAAAATGAGCTCGGGGTAAAGTCATTGAAATTCCAAAAAGTGTAAGAATTTACACCGCAAACAGAAAGAAAAAAGACTCAAAATAGCTAAAGAGTTGTTTCGCTTGGCCGAAAGTGGTGAACTGCCGAAATTGGTTTTCTCCGATGAGAAAACATTCGTTGTCCAGCAGTTTGTAAACAAACAAAATGATCGTTTGCCTGATGAGTCGCTTAACCAACGGCGAAACGCGTCGCATAGTGGTGAGTGTGTGATAGTGTCTCTCTGGCTTTCCTTTTCACTGCAACTTTCAGATCATTAAACTCGACGCGAAAGGGAAACAAACACAAAATGATCGCTGTTGCTTGGCAAAGAGGTCAGCTGAAAATGGTCACCTTCCGTTGCCCCCAGAACTCAAGCGCCGGCCATGGTGATGGTGTGGGACGCCATAACAGCCGATGGTCGCCCTCTGCTCATTTTAATCAACCTTTGCATCAGAATAAATGCCGAATATTATCGCGAAAATATTCTGGAACGTGTATTAAGGCCTTGGACATGAAAATATTTTGGCCGCAGAATTTGAACATTCCAAGAAGAGTTGGAACCATCGCACTTAGCTCGTGCCACACAAGAATGGTTACAAAATGAGGTTTCTCGCTACATTTCCAGCGCACAATGGCCACCAAAATCTACAGATACAAATCCGTTGGACTATTGTTTCTGGATAATTTTGGAAAGCAAAGTTGGCACCAAAAAATACCAAAGTTTCGATCACCTCAAGCAGGCGCTTCGCCGGGAATGGGCCAAAATACCACAGAACAACATTCGGTCAGCGTGTGACGGTCGTTTGAAGTCCATAATTCGTTGCAAAGATGACCAATTCGAAGAAATTTTAACTTATTCTAAAATTTTATGCTATTTCCGATATTTTTGGCTTTCATTCAATAAAAATTAAAAAAAAAAATCTAAAAATTATGGCGTATGACTTTGTTGAATTTTTTTTATCCCACTTTATACTCATTAACCTTGATTCTTATTCAAAATGGCAAGTTTTTAGTTCTAACCGTTCACATAATACGAAATGGTACCAAATGTTGTACATATTAGTACTTTTCGTACACTTATAGTGTGAATTTTCAAAAACCCTTTGGTTCATCTATCATGCGCTCCATCAGTTTCCCTCATTTAAGAAATTTAAGATTTATAATTCTACTGTTTCCTCAAATACAGAGGGTAACATATTTAGTACCTTTTAATGCTATTCCTAAAATATTTAGTAAATTTAATGCATATCGTACTGTTCTAGTACGAATTTCTAAAAATACAGCCTTATATGACCCTTCGGACCAAGAGTGATCCTTAGCCAACATTTCAAGATTCTAGCTTCAGCCGTTTCGTATGGGCGCTGATATATCTTTAAGTCAGTCAGTCAATTACTTTACTTACTCTTTTACTCTTTTATTAACATATAAACTTCAAATGCAACTCATATATGATAGTACCCATATAGCTTTGGTATTTAGAGTTTTAATTCAAAATCAACCAACGAAAGGAGCTAAAATGTAATATTGTTATTAGCAATGCAGTCGGTCCTTATTTTCAATGCGTTCAATTTTATTGCTGATAATATTTGTGTGTAAATTTAGCAATGTTTCAAAAACATTCCAAACACATTTATGTATCCTATGAAAAATATCTACAAAACGGCGTCGGTTAGTCAACTACAAAATAGCACTTACAATATTGTTACTACTACTTTTCTGGGGCAATGGGTGAGTATCTGATAAATTAATGTTCTTAGAATCATTTCCACTTGTAATGACTGTGTGATAGTTTAACGACACCAGCAACAGCTGTGACAATGTCGTTGCGTTCTGCAATGGACGAACGGTGGTAAGAGGTAGCAATGACAGCAAATCATGTTAGAAGTTTTAGTGCTGACCAAAAACCATTAAAACGAGAGTAGATTTCTTACGCAGCAGCTATGGAGAGCTGGCAATTGTTCGTCCTACAAAGTGGCTTTTTACTTTGAGAACGCCCGAGTCGCCATGACTCTACTTGCCACCTAACTTATTTCTGTCATTATCCTTCTGTTACATTTCTCTCTTTATTTTTTGTGCAATAAGAACTTTATCTTTTTTCCTTCGTCCTTTTTCACTTTTTTTACCTCAACAGATCTCAAGAAAGCAGGTTAATGCAGTGTTGAAAGGTAAAATAGTAGAATAAAAAGAGTAGTAATATAAAATCGTTTTTTTCTCTCAAATGTTCTTAGGTCCTGTGCATTGCCGCAGGGATTTGATAATATTTATGGGAAGTAATGTTCAAAGTTGCACAGGTTTTTGGCTTAAAATAAATTGATTGTTTTTCTTCTTTGCACCTGGAATTGTCCCAATTACGATTGTCGTTATTACTGACAAGCTAATGGAATAGTAATTCTGCCAAGGAGTGTTTACAAATCAAACATGTGGAGAAATACAATGCTTTCAAATGATTACCCTGCAAGAATTACTATCAACCAAAAATGGAAAAATATGTCTTCAAGAGAGAGCATTCATAATTTGGAATCAGAGGGAATTAATATGCAGGTTGAGATAAAAAACTGCAACAAAGTCTAAATCCAAAATTTTTACATTCTTTTTAAATTTTATTGAATGAAAGCAAAAAATGTCGGAAAAAGCATCAAATTTTAGACTAAGTTTAGGTTTGTTCGAATTGGTCACCTTTGGCACGAGTTATGGCCTTCTAACGGCCAATGAAACCGTCACACGCAGCCCGAATGTTGCTCTGCGGTATTTTGGCTCATTTCCGCGAAGCGCTTGCTTGAGATAATATTCGTAATATATTCTGATGCCACGGTCTATTAATACGAGCGGAGAGCGACCGTCGGCTGTTATACCGGCCCACACCATCACCATGGCCGGCGCTTAAGTTCTGGTGGCCAACCGAAGGTGCACATTTTCAGCTGGCCTCTTTGGCAAGTAAACACGATCATTTTGTTTGTTTACAAACAGCTGGACAACGAATGCTTTCTCATCGCAGAGAACCAAATTTGGCAGTTCAACGCTTTCGGCCAAGCGAAGCTTTCGGGGTAAGTTCTTGCACTTTTTGGAATTTCAATGGCTTTACCCCGAGCTCATTTAGTAATGTTTGTCGAATGAAATATTACGATATGTTCAGATCACCAGCCATTTTTCGGCCATTGCGACGCGGGTTTCGATCAAGTCGCTTCTTTTCTTTTCGAACCATTTCTGCTGACGGTGCTGTTTTCTTCCGTCCACATCCTTGACGTCGGGCTACGAGGCACAAAAGATTTATTCACATTTAAATGCTGGAGTGCTCTATCGATAGCCACTTGCTGCTTTCACCAAATATAAAGAAATCACACTATCACGCTTGAATTCCTTCGCGAATAGTTTTTTTTTCTGGAAAATTCTCACCAAAATGCTTTTGTGCGCTTGTAAACAATATAATGACCTGTCACTGGAATAATTTTAACGGCTGTCGGACGAGTGGCTTAGAAATGACAGCAGTCTGCAGTTTTTTCATCTCTTTATTTGATACTAGGTCAAGGGATATGGATAAGATTTTGAAATTTGATATTTGATATTGAGGTTTCTATTGGTATCTGGTAGTAGCTTTGCAAAAGCGTGCTATAAATGTTTGAAAAGTTTTAAATGGTACAAAATTTGGTATTGGGTGAAGGGATAGATATAAAATTTTAAAATTTGATATTTAGATTACTGATGGAATCTATGTTTGAGATGTGGCGTTGGTTTGGAAATGCGGTATCTGTGATTGAAATATACCCTCCATATTGGGAGTGTGTACTATATTTTTTTCAAAATGTACTAAATTGTATTTAATTTGGTGAGCAGACAGTGCTTGAAATCAGAAATGTGGAATTGGAGTCGCTGTTCATGTAGCCTGGACATATGGAGTTAGTTTCGGAAATGTGTACTAAAATTGTACGAAAAGTGCTGGATGGTACTGTATTTGGCTGTTGTGCCTAGGATGAAGAGGTGTAGATTGTTTTGTATGCTTATTACATGGGTGGTGGGATAAAATTTGATATTTAGGTCACTTTTATTTTTTAGGGTTTATAAATTGAGACGTGTAAATAGTTTTAGACAGAAAAATTTAACCAAAACGAAAGATTGGGAAGACTTTTTGGTGCAAAAGTTAAACATTCTCTTATCATTCTTTCCGATGAAGGAAAACCTTGGGAAATACATAAAACCTTGAAAGTCGGAAAATTTAGTACAATGTACGTATCTAGTTCGATTGTACAATTGAAATATTATATCAAACTGATCGAATTGTACATTTTGAGTACTAAAACGCCTAGTAGCTCGAACTGTTGGAACGATTCTAAAATTGACTTTTCTCTGACGAAGTAGCGGGAACTTGATAGTTTCCAATATAAAGTATTGATTCACGACAGACTGGCGGATGAATTTAAATCGAAAATCAGTAAAGAAAGTCCTAAAGTCGGGCGGGTCCGACTTTTTGATACCCTACAATACTTTGCTAATATAGTAGAGCTCCAAATAACAATTAAAAGTTTTTATGGGAGAATTCAATCATACACGCTATGATTACAGTTATAATTTAAAATTCAAAGGATTAAATATGCCGAAGCATTTGTATCTTTTAAATTCGGATTTGTATTGCCTATCTGGTGCAAAATTAAATTGAAATCAGATAAAGATATATATGGGAGCTATATCCAAATCTGAACCGATGTCGATAAAATTTGGCAAAGATATTTCTGAGCTGCATTTGATATATTTCCCCAAATATTGTTGTTACAGAGTGCATATTACGGCTGCGGAGGACAAAAATAACAAATCGGATGAACAATATATATGGGAGCTATAGCTATATCTGAACCGATTTCGATCAAATTTGGCATACTTATTTTCAGGCCTAATTTTATATTTTTCCCTGAATATCTATCTTCTAGACTCAATTCGGTCGAAAGTGCCATATTTCATCCAATTTGGGCAAATATTAGACGTTTGGTGCACAATAAAAAGTAAATCGGACGAAGTTATATATAGGAGATATATACAAATATGAACCGATCTCGATAAAATTTAGCAAATGTATTTCTGAGCTGCATTTGCTATATTTCTCCAAATATCGTTGTTACAGAGTGCATATTACGGCTGAGATCAGATTATGTTTTATTATAGCCCAATTTTGAGATTTTACGTTTCTTAAATAATCAAGCGAATGTTTTCATTTCTCTGTGATGAAGGGTATCAAAACGTCGGTCCAGTAGTACTTTGCTTATTTTAGATCGTTTCTGAAAATGTATAATCCGTATTGTGCAAACTCTCCTCGTACATTTCTATGAAATATATGATTTATCTTTTAATATAAAAATACCTACTTCCCAGCATAGCCTTCAAACTTGATATTGAATTTTCCATTCGATATAGAGACAATCCAATTGTCTAGCAAATGGCCAGCTACTGCTATTCATATTGTCCTCCTACTTTGCCACTTGTGATGTCATTTCCGTTAAATATATACAGTCAGCACATAGCTGGCAACCACTTCAGACAATGAAAATTGCGGATTGCATTTAACTACGAATCTAGTTTGGATAGACGAAAATATGAATTCTACGCTTGATATGCTTATATTGCCAGTGTTGTTTGTTTATGTCTCGAAGTGAACTGAACTGCATAGGAAAATTGCAAAATATTTTATTTGTCTATGGCGAGACGGAACAAAGCCTCTACTTGGTTTTCCTTTACAAATCCACCCTCGTGTACCCACCGACCACACTTCTAATGGAATGTGGCTATTCGTTCGCCAATGAACTTGACTACGGAAAATCCTTATTTTCCATTCTCCAAATCTATTTGAAATATTTGCATAACTCACATTGGCATATGCTTTGCTGTTACTGCAATCGCCGCTGACATTATGGATTGTTATTTGCATTTTTACACGTCTGGCAATGTTACAAAATGGGAAAAGGTGTATTCCAGTTACATTGCTTTCCAAAAAAATGTATTGCAAATCAAAGAGAGAAATTGTATGGCTTATTTTTAAAAAGTAGCAAAATATTCTATTCCGAAAAAAAATTCTTTATGTTTTGTATGCAGAAAGATATTATTTATGTTATCCATTCGTAAAAACTCTTCAATTAATTTTCCATTAAAAAACTTTTCATAGTTCTACAATAAATTGAAGACCTTCTAAATATCTTCTTTATTCAAGCAAACCTTCCAAACGTTCTTTACTTAAAAGCATCTCTAACAGTAGTTTTTTGGTATCTTCCAAAAAAAATGTTCGAATTTGTTTCATAATTAAAGGAAAGCTATGCTTTCAAGAAAGGAAAGGAATATTAGTCAACTGGCCATCAGGAAAACCATATTTTTTTTATAAAAAAGAAAAAAAAAAATTGAGACTTCAGACAATTAAAGTACGCAAAAACCAAACAACATTTATTACTTTTCCTATAATTTTATTACTCATTTACAAAACCGTTCCATATCTCAAGCCCGACACCAAAAATGATCGCAATATAAAATTTCACGGTTTAAACCCTATCTCTTCACGTACCCCTATCGTCAAATACCAAATTTTGTTCAATGAGAACTTTTTCGTAAAATTATACTACGCATTTCCAAGCCCAGTGCCAAATTTCAACCACAGGTACCAACAGTGACATTAATATCAAATTTATGGATTTCAGATCTTCAATTTCCCCATTTAGTTCAATTATAGAACACATTTACAAAATTTCCATATATGTCCATAAATACCAACAGAGACCTCAATATCAAATTTCAGGATTTCAGCCCCATCCCTCACCAAATACCAAATTCAGTACCATTTAGTACTTTTCCTACAAATATAGAACACATTTTCAAAACCACTCCATATCTTAACCACAGACACCATTTGTAATATCCATATTAAATTTCAGGATTAAAGTTCTATTTCTTCATACATTACCAAATTAAGTACTATTAAGTACTTTTCGTACAATTATTGTAAACAAGTAATCCAAATATAAAATTACAGAATTTTATCAAGTTTTTACCTCTCACCGTTCACGGAATACCAATGGTACCTTCTTCGAAGTTTAGTCTCATTTTGGAAAATTTTTTATACTTAAAGTTCGAATTTCCAAAAACCCATTGACAAATCCGTACTGCTTTCTATCAGTGACACCCATTCCAAATGTCGTAGTTCAAACTCATTAAGTTTGTCCAATACAACGTATTCAATTTTTAGTACTTTTCGTAAACTTTTAGTGCGAATTTCCAAAAAAAAAAAAAAAAAAAAAAATTAAAAAAATAACACGCCTACGCACTAAGACGGACCCTCGTACAATATTTCAAGATTCCGTCCGGGTCAGTGTTGCCGTTTTTGGCGTTTCCGTCCAAATTTGGGCGGAAAAAAGATAAATTTTGTGGTTTGGGCGGATTTTTTCCATATTGGGTACAAATTTATTTTTCATTGTTTATTTTTTCGTAATTTAATTTTTTTTATTACTAACAGAATTTTATATTTTTTTATTGAGATGAATCGTTATTTTATAGATTTTTGATAAGTTTTTTAATAATATATATAATACATTAGGCTATAGTCGTGCGGGGCCGACCATGTGATACCCTACAACACTACAATATGTTAGAAGCCCCCTCATGTCCAAATCCATTTTGGAAGATTTCGCTTTTGAAATTATGTCACGGAGCACTGCCCAGATATTACCCTTAGCATTTTGACCAGGGACATTTTCCCAATATTTATGCACTCCGTCGTGCTCTTAGTTTTTGTGGTCCATTTTACGGCTAAATATATTCCAAAGGTCATCCAAAATGCCCGAATTCTTCCTGTGCTTACCTATCTTCTCAGGCGTGTCGATTGGCTTCAATTGTGTGATCAGGAAATTTTTTTCTGTTTTTGGTTCATTTAAACCCCTAAATATTTTGCGATCATCTCCAAAAGCAAGAGGCCCCTCTGTATCTACAAACTTAGACTCATCTATATGATTTGCTTGTCTACGATATTTGGCTATATTCGTCAACGAAATCAGCATAAAAAAGCCAGAAGTTCGCCTTTTGTGTATCGCCTATAAGTAATGTTGGTATTTTTTTACACAAAAGTAGTGGTCCATTCTACCCGCTGTCCTAAGCTCTAACTTCATGCGAGATTTCGTGTCCTTTGGTTTCTATTTGTGACCTTTATAACGGCTGCAAAATCTGGAAAATTTTTAGTTGTTGGTTTTAGTTGTTGGTCCCCTAAATATATTACAGACTTCTTTGAAAACAATAGGCCTAGCTCTTCTGAGCCTAACCCTACCTTTGTGAAAAATTTCGTGAGGATCGAACGATAATTGCAATCTGTATATAAATACTAATCCTAACCTGTGTTGTAAAGTGAAAAAATATTACAAAACAAATACTTCAATATTATAAGTCAATTTGAAAAAATCGCAAAAATATGAAAAAATAAAAAAGTGTCACAAAATACTACAAAATCTATATGAACATCATTATTGATATCTTTTTATGCGATTTTTTAGTACTTTAATGCCACAAGGGCATTCTAAATTGACAAAATTTGTCAAAATCGCTTCAGCCATTCTGAAGATATAAGCATTCTAGCTGACATCCCCTTCCTTTGTATATATACATTGTATATATTTCTCTATATATATTCGATATTTTTACTATCGACATTTACGTAACGGTCAGAATTGATCTGTTCTTCTATTTGTGATTTCGCCGGCAGTAAACATATTCTCGGATTAATGGAAAAATTGACTTTTATTTAACACAAATGTTATAACCTATTTCACCCACTAAATATTACCCGCTGACCATTAAAATTGGTAATATTCTGCCCAGTCCTAAGCTCTAGAAACATGCTAAATTTCGCTTCGATTGGTCTATAATTGTGACCTGTAGAGCAACTGCAAAATCAGGAAATTCTTCCGGTTTTGGTCCATTTCAACCCCTAAATATTATGCGATCATCTCCAAAAGAAATAAGGTTCTATTCCAACCTTAACCCCAGATACACTGGTCCGGGTGTTGATTCTCGGTCAGTGTTTGAGTTATTTCACTACTCTTTTATGTTATGGTACTCACTGCAAAAATCCTTTGCACCTTTAACAAGCTCAACCTTTAATGGAGTCAGCGTTTAGTTAAACCTTTCACTGGACACCTGGTTGTAAATATCGCACCGAAATTGTCAAGGTATTTCTCAAATTTAAATAAGCGTTAAAAATAAATTTATATGTCAAAGAATTAAACCATTACAAATATAAAATTTTTTGAAAGTATTAAAAATGCTGTAAAATATTCTTTATGATTTTCTAAAAATAAAATTATGATTTTCTAATAATATAATGCTTGTTATTGTTGTTGTTCACGTAGGTAAATTTCTACCATCCTTATCTTTGCCCAAAATACATCCATAAGGCTATCTAACTTGATAACTATATGGCTGTGTCTAACGTTGGCCAACCCCACGTTAAACATTTACTGCTTTCTTTGTTTATTGCAGTTTTTTTTTAATTTTTATACCCTACAACACTATGTGTTGGGGGTATTATAAGTTTGATTCGGCCAAAAATTATGTAACACCTCGAAATATTGATTTCCCACATAGGAAACTATATATGGATCTTCCTAGCTCGCCGAGCTGAGTCGATCTAGCTATGTGTGTCCGTCCGTCCGTCTGTCCGTCTGTCCATGTTAATTTGTAATCACTCTACAGGTCGCAATTATGGCCCGATCTTCACGAAATTTAGAATGTAGGTGGGGCTTGGACCAGAATAGAACCCTATTGCTTTTGGAGATGATCGCCAAATGTTTAGGGGTTGAAATGGACCAAATACTGAAAAAATGTCGGATTTTGCAGTAGCTATACAGGTCGCCATTATAAACCAATCGACGCGGAACTTCGCATGTAGCTAGAGTTTACGGCGGGGAAGAAGCCTACCAATTTGGGTGGTCATCGGATAATAGTTAGCGGGTAAAATAGACCATTTTTTTGTGTTGAAAAAATTCAAAATTTTTCATTAAACTGCGAATATTTTAAATCCCGGCGAAATCACAAAGCCATGACATGGTTACGCCTGATCTTTACATTGATGTTAACATCCAACAAATCGGATATATAGCAAAATATGTGCGATATATATGTCTATCAAAGAAGATATGCTTGAAAGATCTCTCATATGTCGAGAACGGCTAAACTGATTTCGGCAGTTCTCATTAATTCAAAATGGCCTCTTGGCAGGAAAGAAAAAACGTCTAAAAAAATAGCATAAAAATATCTCTCTAAAGATGAAAATATTGATTTTGTACAAATTTCTCATATTTTTTCAATTTTGTCATATTTTTGGCATATTTTCATATTGAATTAAACATTTGGTAATATTTCTACAGCTAAAAAAACTAAGTAGTTAGGAAATTAGGATATCATATACAGATCGCATTCATGTCCCGATGCTTACGAAATTTTGCATGCGGATAAGATGAGGGTCGGAATAGAAGCCTACTCTTTTTGGAGATGATCGCCATATATTTAGGGGTTGAAATGGACCAAAAAAACTGCAAAATTGTCAGCAGGTCGTTATTATCCCGACCCTCACGCACATTTGAATGAGGATTACCGCACATTGCAAAAGCCAAGCAGTTTTGGATGGCCATCCAAAAATATTCAATGTGTAAAATAGTTTGCCAACTGTTGTAGACAAAATACCAAAATGTCCATTCCAGTGACTTTTTGGAGAATTCACAAATTCAGGAAAGACGCACTTCTGACTATTTCGTTAACACTGATTTCGTTGAAGAATATAGTCAAATGTCTTTATCTCATATAGATGCATTTCAGTCAAAAACCAATAATAAATGTCAATCTTTTGCCACTTCTGAGAGATTATAGGTCTTTGGGAAATATTGGTTCCAGATCTAGGATGGCCATTTAAGTGTAACATCTTCCAATAAATTGGAAATGAGCAAATTAGTTAAAGTTGCTATTATTCGAAAATTAGAGAACGAAACCTGATGGTTATCTTTTATTATTTGTCACAATATCTTGTGGAATTCTTTCGAGTATCTCGCCTATTTAAACTGTATCGCTTATTATATTGTTGTAGGGTATTCAACGGTCGGCCCCGCTCGACTCTAGCCTTTGCTTACTTGTTAGTATTTTAAAATACTCAAATATATGTCAATTGGCCAGAAACAAACTTCCAATACTTATACCACATATATATGTATGTCAGTCATAAATATGTTGTTTTCTAAGTGATATCACTCACCCAATTGTTCTACGTAAATTATACCCAGAAGTGCACTAAATTTCAAAACTGCATATCACGTTATCTGCTAAATACAATTTGACACCGAAATTCAAGTTGAAACTTATAGTTCTGAGTTGAAAGAGTTTATTTATTTTAATTGCATATCGAATACTATTCACACATACATATATACGTAAGTGTATGTATGTATGTTGGTCATAAATGAATAAATAAATCTCTTTATATATTTGACAACTTTAAATATTGTATGCCTAGAGGCCAACACACGAACTGCAACTGCAACAACTACAAAATATGTTTGTGACAAGTTTGTTACTCCAAAAATAAAATGTAGCTCAACATTTAATGAAACTGCAACGCTGACGGACCACTGATTATTGCGGTGACCTGAAAACAACTATTGTACAATGTGGTTTTCGCTTTAAACCATTTTATGTATTTTTGTGGTTGTTTTTCATATTTCAATATTTCTCTTTTGTGTCGCAGATAGTTTTGAATATTTGGTGTTTGGTAAGAATTAGTATTAAATTTGGTGAAAAAATTGAATTTGATGGGGTAAAGAGGGCACTACTCAAATGCGGATATTAAGGCGTAATACAGTGAGGTTTTCGGTGGGTTAGGAAAAATATAAAAATGATGGCTAATTGGATTCGATGCTAAGACGTTCCTAATATATATGGAACAAGTTAAAAAAAGTATCTGCCACTCGTAACTCCTCGAAATATTCAGAATTGACCCTACAAAGTATATATATTCTGGATCAGCGTAAAATTCTAAGACGAACTAGCGATGTCCTTCTGTCTGCCTGTTGTAATCAACCTATTTTTGGAACGAATTGAGATAGAAGGCTAAAATTTTGCATACATGCATAGTTTACCAGTAGGCAGGTTAAGTTCGTAAATGGGCCATGTCGGTCCACGTTTTAGACCCCATATAACGGTACCTCTCGATATTCGGTATTTTCATGACTTTAGCGACATTATTATTTAAAATTTCATATTTAAAGTTCATAACGGGTACTATAGCCTATGACAAAAATTTTTATATTCAGGTCCACATCTTCGTATAGCCCACATATAACGGTACCTCCCGATAGTCGGTATATTGACGATTTCATCAACAATATTCACCGGAATCGTTTCAACTTTTGCATTAATGTAACAAAATATTCGTATGCAGGTCCACATCTTCGTATAGCTTCCATATGTCGGTACCCCCGGTACTCCATATTTTCATGATTTTTGCGACATTATTCGCCGTAATTTACAACTTTTTTACAACTTTTTAATATATTTTGAATTCTGTTATGATTATTCAAATTGCAGGCCCGTTATGGGGGTGGTTCCAAAGGAGTGGGCCAATGTTGTCCATTTCGCATCTGAACTTAGTCTGATATAAATTTGCCAAATTTGGACTAAATCAACTACCTCATACACTTTACATTATATCTGTAATACTTTTTGGAAAATGTAGAGATATGCGTGAGATATCAGATGTTGTTGACGGAAGTATTCCACTTCCTCTCATACTGAAAAAATATTGGGATGAGCAAAAACAAGTTAAAATGTATCAGTCGGCTTTGACGCCATATGTTGTTGACTCTTTATGAAGAAGGTTCCGAAAGAATGGCCCAATACAGGGTGAGATGAAAAAACTGCACTGTAAAGCCATTGAAATTGAAATTCCAAAAACTGCAAGAACTTACACCGCAAAAAAGACTCAAAAGGGCTAAAGAGTTGCATCGCTTGGCTGAAAGTGGTGAACTGGCGAATTTCGTTTTCTCCGATGAGAAAACATTCGTTGTCCAGCAGTTTGTAAACAAACAAAATGATCGTGTTTACTTGCCAAAGAGGTCAGCTGAAAATGTGCATTTTCGGTTGGCCACCAGAACTCAAGCGCCGGCCATGGTGATGGTGTGGGCCGCCATAACAGCCAATGGTCGCTCTCCGCTCGTATTAATCGACCGTGGCATCAGAATAAATGCCGAATATTATCGCGAAAATATTCTGGAGGGTGTAGACCTTGGACATTCCAACAAGAATGGTTACGGAATGAGGTCACCAAAATCTCCGGATACCTATCCGTTGCATTAACAAGTTAAAAAGCTGTAAGTTCGGCCGTGCCGAACATATCGGAATGTATAAAATTTGAGGAGAATCGGGTGCTTGTTTCATATTTTAGAAGATATACAATAATTCAGAAATGTAACCCGTTGTGGGGGAGGTACAAGAAGGAATAGACTAATATTGTCCTCTTTCGGAAATGACATACTACTGAGACAAAAATATTGGGGTTTTTAACGTTTGCACAAAATTGGATAATCATTTCATGTTATATACGGTAAATTATTTTCTGTGAAAAAATGACCTATTGTGGGGAGGTACCAGAAGGAGTGGACCCATCTTTCCCACTTGCGAACTCGATCTAAGTTTCACAATAATATTGCGATGTACAAAGTTTAGATCAAATTGGATATTTTCTTCGCGAGTAATGTTGCGCACCAGCTTACCAGACAGACAGAAGGACGGACACTTCTAGATCGACTAGAAATGTCGTGAAACGGATTTCCTCCAAAGGTACCTACGGTTTAAAACCCTTATTTCGATAAGGCACGTTTTGGCCGTATCAAATGAGATATATCCTCTGTAGACATATGACAGAAGGTATAAAAAGTAACAAAGTACAATAGGGTAAGTGTGCCTAAGTTCGGCATGTCCCAGTAGTCGGCACTTCTTATTTTTAAGCCCAAATAAATGAAACTGTTATAACTAAATATATTTTGTTTACTTCAAATATATTGTCAGCTATCTTTGTATACAATTTCGCTAAGAAAAGATGATTTATTTAATAAAAATTAAATTTTTGTCTGTGAAGGTCCTCAACAATTCATATCCTTAAGAAAAGTACAATAAAGACGTCGAATCAGTTTAACTAAACAAAAATATTGTATTTTTATGAATTAATTTATTATTATTATTATTAATTATTCTTACAAAAAATTTGGTTTACCGACTGTTGGAACATGCCATACCGCCAATTGGCAAGTGGTGCCGACTACTGGCAAAAAAGCATTTTTTTAATAAAACTACAAATTTATGAAATTTAATAAAAAGTTATTAAAACTTTATTTATTATTGCAAAAACTATACAAAATTTCGAATCTGAATAAATTAACTTTGTAATAATTGAAAAGTTCCACTCAGAATGGTGATCCTAAAAGTGCCGACTACTGGTACACTTACCCTATCTCCTCAGTTGGTTAAAATATTTTGTAACAGTATAGCCTATTTTGTATACCCTTATTTGTAAATGAATAGATATATAATACTGAACGATCTAAGACCCCTTTTGAAAATAATATAAATTAATATTCCTCTCAATTTCCTCTCTCCTGGAACTTATATTGAGAACATAAATTCTGCATAAATAAAGGTTCTGTCCGATTTAAGGTTTGTTGAGGACCGAACTTCACATCTTGCATGTTAACTACGGCTACAATATTCTGAAAAATTCATTTTTCGTCCAAATATTCTCATTTATCCTGGAATCGAATTTGTTATTCTAATTTCTTTTATCTACTACGAAACTAGTCCTTCTTTCATGTTATTCTCCTAAACTTGCCTTATTTATTGATTTCTTCCTTTTTGAATTAATATTCATATCGACACAGACAGCTACAGCTACTCTCCAAACAAATCAACACAAACCAGATTTGTATGCCTTTTTTTTCTGCTCCCAAATGTATTTCTTTTGTGGTGAGCAAAACTCCTAACACTATGGAGATTTGTTTGTTTGTTTTGTTATTCATATGCAATATACCACCTCAACAATGATAACAACAACAGCAGCAGCACCATCTCAAGTGTATTAAATTCTTTGATTTAATATTCATAGCAAAGAATAGTTGGATTCATATAAATTTGTTGTGAATTCCGAAAATCTCTTGAAATTCAATAATATTATTATTATTTTCAGTTAATAATTGAAAATTGGTGCACATGAATGCCTGCATATGTATGATGATGAGTTATTATAACAATGACACTTTGAAGTGGACAATGTCAGAGAGTGTATTAGTTAAGAGATGGATTTGTTTACTATGAATGGGCTGGCAGGCTAGTTATAGTATTGTTGATGAATTTTAAGTAAATGAAATTTCAAATTGTTCATGGTCATCGATTTTTGCTAGACTTTACCATTTTTATACCCCCCACCATAGTATGGAGGGTATAAAAATGGTAAAGTTTGTAACACCTCGGAATATACATTTTAAACCCCACAAAGTGTATATATTCTTGATCAGCATAAAATTCTATGTCGATTTAGCGATGTCCGTCCGTCTATCCGTCTGTGAAAATTCCGAACGAATTGAAGTAGTTTAATAAACTTTTACTCAAATGTATGTTATGTCTGCAGGACTTTTCGTATTGAAAATGGGCCATGTAGGTCCACGTCTTCGTATAGCCCCCATATAACGGCACCTCCCGCTAATCGGTATTTTGATGATTTTAGCCACATTATTCACCGGAATTGTTTCAACTTTGGTATTTGAAGTTCGAAATGGATTCTACAACCTAAGACAGAAAATTGTCTGGGCAGGTCCACGTCTTCGTATAGCCCCCATATAACGGCACCTCCCGCTAATCGGTATTTTGATGATTTAGCCACATTATTCACCGGAATTCTTTCAAATTTGGTATTTGAAGTTAAAAATGGATTATACACCCTATGACAGAAAATTGTTTGTGCCGGTCCACGTCTTCGTATAGGCCCCATATAACGGTACCTCCCAATATTCGGTATTTTGATGATTTTAGCGACATTATTCACCGGAATTGTTTCAAATTACGTATTTAAAGTTCGTAATGGGAACTACAGTCTGTGACAGAAAATTGCCTGTGTGGGTCCAGGTCTTCGTATAGGCTCCATATATCAGTACCTCCCTATATTCGGTATTTTGACGATTTTAGGTACAATACCCACCGAAATTGTTTGAGATATCGTATATGACGTTAGTAATGGATGCTATAGCCTGTGACAGAAAATGGTCTATGCTGGTCTAGGTCTTCGCACAGCTCCGATATAATGGTATGAATATGGTAATGGCTTATGACAAACAATGCCTATGTAGGTCCATGTCGTATCGACCCCAATATAACGGCTATATTTGGTATTTTTAAAATTTTAACAGAACTGTTTTAAGATTTTATTTTTTGAAAATTTCCAAATTCGTTCCAAATGGTGGAGGGTATTCAAAGTTCGACTCGGCCGAACTTACTGCTTTTTAACTTGTTCATATTTTTTATCGCATGCGATTTTTATACCCTCCACCATACATAGTATGGAGGGTATATTAAGTTCGTCATTCCGTTTGTAACTCGTCGAAGTAATCACTTTAGACCCAACAAGAATAAAATTTTAACACGATTAAGCCCTGTCCGTCCGTCTGTTGTAATCACGCTACAGTCTAAACGAATTAAGATAGGAAGCTGCAATTTTTCACAGATCTCTCCTTTGTCTGCAGGCAGGTCAAGTTCGAAGATGGGTACCCCCCGATATTCGTTATTTCGATGATTTTACCCACATTTTTCAACGGAATTGTCTGTAAATCCACATAAGGAGTTCTTGTGGGTACTTTATACCTCGGAAAAGAAATATATAGGTCCTCGATAACAAATAACGGTACCCCCGATATTCGATGATTTTAGCCACGTTTTTTAATGGAATGGTCGGAAAATCCATACAAGGAGTTCTTTGTGAACACTTTACCCCCAGACATAGATTGTCTATATAGGTCCACAATATCGTAACAGAATTTTTATAGGATTTTATTTTTTTTTGAAAATTTTCTAATTCGTTTTAAATGGTGGAGGTTATTCAAAGTTCGGCCCGGCCGAACTTACTGCTTTTTTACTTGTTTCAATTTGACTTATTATATCAATGTATACATTTTGTAATATTTTTTCACCTTACAACACAGGTTAGGGTTATTATATACGGATTGTAATTATCGTCCAATCTTCACGAAATTTTTCACAAGGATAGGGCTAGGCCTATTGTTTTCAAATATGTCCCCAATATATTTAGGGTGTGAAATGGACCAACAATTAAAAATGTTCCTTATCTTGCAGCCATTATAAAGGCCACAAATAAAAATCAAAGGACACGAAATTTTGCATGAAGTTAGAGTTTAGGACAACGGGTAGAATGGACAACTTCTTTTGTGTGAAAAAAAACTCCAGATTTACTTACAGGCGGTATCCGGCTTTTTCTGGCTTTTTTATGCTATATATATAGACGAATATAGCTAAATATCGTAGTCAAGCAAATCATATAGATAAGTCTAATTTTGGAGATTCGGAGGGGCCCATTTCTTCTAGATTTGATAACAAAATATTTAGGAGGTCAAAAAGAACCAAAAATAGAAAATGTTTCCTGATCACACAATTGAAACCAGTCGACACGGAATTTTGCATGAGAAGAGTTTTAAGGACAGGGAAGAAGTCTAGCATTTTGGATGAACATTGGATTATATGTAGCTGTAGAATGGACCACAACAACTAACAGCACGACGGAGTGCGTAAATATTGGGCAAATGCCTCTGGTAAGGGCAATATCTGGGCAGTGCTCTATAACATAATTTCGAAGAGACATTTTTTATAGAGGATTTGGACATATGGGGGGGGGGGGGGGGGGGTCATATTGTAGTGTTGTAGTGTATCACATGGCCGGCCCCGCACGACTATAGCCGTTGCTTACTTGTTTTTAAATGCATTTACAAACTGTGCGCTTGATTTTGATTTTCGATTTCAGAAATTCCTAAATTATTTTGTCATCTACCCCATATAATGAGAGTGCAATAAAAAATAAGTTAGCAAAGACTATTGCAGTGCGGGGCCGACCATATGATACCCTACAACACTACAATATGTTAGAATTCCCTTTTGTCCAAATCCATTTTGAAAGATTTCGCTTTAAAAATTATGTCACGGAGCACTACCATGTCGTGCTGTTAGATGTTGTGGTCCATTTTAGAGCTAAATATAATCCAATGGTCGTCCAAAATGCTAGAATTCTCCCCTGTCCTTACTCTCTTCTGAGGCGTGCCGATTACCTTCAATTGTGTCATCAGGAATTTTTTTCTTTTTTGGTCCATTTCAACCCTTAAATATATTGCGGACATCTTTGAAAACAATAGGCCAAGTCCTTCTGAGCCATACCTATAATTGTGAAAATTTTCATGAATATTGGACGATAATTGCAGACTGTATATAATACCCCAATCTGTGTTGTAAGGTGAAAAAAAAATTACAAAATATACGCTTCAATATTTAGTAAAATTGAAAAAATCGCCTGGGATAAAAAATATGAAAAAATAAAAAAAATGTCACAAAATAATACAAAACCTATTTTAACAGCATTATTGATATATTTTTATGCGATTGTTTTTAGATTTTATTCTTTTATGCCAAGAGCGCATTCTGAATTAACAAAATTTGTCAAAATCGGTACAGCCATTCTTGAGATGTAAACATTCTAGCTAAAATCCCCTTCCTTTGTATATATATGTGCATTGTATATATTTCGCTATATATAACCGATATATTTACCATCGGCATATACGTAACGGTCAGAATTGACCTGTTCGTCTACTTGTGATTTCGCCGGTATTAAAAATATTCGAGGTTTAATGGAAAATTTGTCGTTTTTTAACACAAATGTTATGGTCTATTTCACCCACTAAATATTACCCGATGACCATCAAAATAGGAAGACCTCTGCCCATCCGTAAGCCCTAGCCCCATGTTAACTTCCGCGTCGATTGGTCTATAATTTTAATCTGTAGAGCAAATGCAAAATTAGGCAATTTTTTAGTTTTTGGTTAATTTCAACACCTAAATATCATGCGATCATCTCCAAAAGAAATAGGCTTCTATTCTGGTCCAAGCCCCACCTACATTCTAAATTTCGTGAAGATCGGGCCATAATTGCGACCTGTAGAGTGATTACAAATTAACATGGACGGACGGACAGACGGAAATACATAGCTAGATCGACTCAGCTCGGCGAGATAGGAAGATCCATATATACTTTCCTATGTGGAAAACCAATATTTCGAGGTGTTACATAATTTTTGACCCAATCAAACTTATGATACCCCCAACACATAGTGTTGTAGGGTATAATTAACCGCCTTCCTCGACAATAATGAACTTTTGTTCATTTGCTTTCAATTTTCCCTTCGCTATATTTCTTATGCATTGAAAATGAAAATTCGTATGCATACCGCTAACCTGGTAACGACATTGATTCAAATTTCTCTTTCTCCCCTCTCCCTCCGTTGTTTCTTTGTCAATACCGGCGGTTCTCCTTATATGAGAATAAACACAATCAAAATCACTTTAAATTTACCAACGCTTTTGGCAAATGCCTTGAACTGCAAACAAATCTGTTTGCTATTATTTTAACTATTGCAAATAGCATTAAAAATTCCTTCGTCTGTTTACATTTTCTCTTTCGCCTTACCTTGTGCCCTGTCCTTGGCAAGGGGTACTGCGAAAGCAGTGAACCAAAGCAAAACGAATGGACTTTCATGTTGGATGAGAAAAGGAATGGAGGGGCTAGGGCATAGCCACTGTTGAAATTTTCAATGTTTTTCTTGGCGCTCGTAAACATATTCTTTTGTCTTGTTTCCATTTGCACTTGGAAGGTATGGTCGGTCGGTCGGTTGGTTGGTTGGTCTCTCAGCCTGTGGTGGCTGCAAATGCAAATGCCTGCATCCATGGCTGTTGACGTTAGTCCACATCTGTTGCCTCGCTCGTCTCACACCAAACCCATGCTGCTGCTACAGTTTTCACTCAAGTAATATTAAATTATCAAGGCGGAGTGAAAAAATGCCGGCAACATTTAAGTTCAGCTGAATGCAGGCAGAAGTTGGGGCACAGCAAAATGAAAAAAAAAAAACCTAAAAACTTAAAGCAAATGCATACTTCAATATTCCAACGGAGAGAACACAGAAAAAACGACATGTCAAGGATAAAGAAGGCTATACTGAACTCTTGTCGTTGCAAAGTAAGGGGGGACGAGAAACTAAAAGGAGCAAAAAAACACTTCTCTTTTTTCCTTTTTGTTGTTCTTCTTGTTGTATGCTCAACACAATGCATTTGCTAAACAAAACCAAAAGTTTTCCTGATATATGTGCACGTCTGTATGTGTGTGTGTGAGAGAGCGTGGCTTTTGTATATCCATCCACAATGCCTTTCTTTAAAGCTAAACAAATTTACGTTGCAAAGAATGACACAGCAATGTGAACATACATAACGACAGACAGACGGACAGAGAGACAAACAAACAGATTTGTTTGTTTGCTGACGACATTAAAGTGCGAAGTCTATGGTCTCCTTGACACAAAGATATGAAGATATAAAGGATGAATAAGACAAACAAATGAATTGCCTCATGTTTTTTTTTTTTTTTTGCTCTTTAGGGGCCTATTTCGCTTTGTTCTATTTATTTGTGGTAATTTGCCACACACACACATACATTTGCCTTGACCTCTTGATGATGAGTTAATCAAGCACAAGGTTTGTGGAGAATAAGGAACTATCTTTATTTTAGCAATCCAAAAATAGATATTTATTAAATGACAACTGTAATGAATGTTTGCAATATAAGACATTAAGAGATTGAGATTTTTAGCAAATATAGTTAATTTCGTCTGTTGTCATATGGACATAAATTCCGAACGAATTGATTCTTTCTGTTGTCAGCCTGCATGGCTTACTTCGAAAATGGGATAAGTGAAGGTATACGATATCCACAATTATTTTTTCTACACAAAATATTATAAATGCTATTTGGATTTTCGTGAACCCATTCTGGCTAATCTTCTGCCAAATATGTCTTTGGAGCTAACTATAAATTCAAAGAATTTCAGAGAAGAAAGTCAGTGGAAGACCACAATTTATATCAGTTATTGGCATTGAATTCTGATATAAATGTACTTTATACCTGAAGCATCCTTGGGAATCCACTCCATTCGGATTGTAGTCGTAAGCATTTTTACATTCCTTTCGTATTCTCTTTTCGTTGAATTTGGTATTATTCTAGCTTAAGTGCCTGGCATAACATTGCTTAAATACTGATTAATATCTTTTGTAGTATACATGGTGAGATGGAAAAACTGCAACAAACTTCAGACTGCTGTCATTTCAAAGCCATTCATGCGAGAGCTGTTAAAATTATTCCATTGACAGCTCATTATATTGTTTACAAGCTTACAAAAGCATTTTGGTGAGAATTTTCCAGAAAAAAAAATTATTCGCCATTGAATTCAAGCGTGATAGTGTAATTTCTTTATATTTGGCTGGAACACCACAAGTGGCTATCTTTAGAGCACTCCAGCATTTAAATGTGAATAAATATTTTGTGCCTCGTACCAAAGCTCGTTACCGTGATACTGGTAGCGTAGCTCGTAGGAAATGGAAGGAAGAAAACATCAACATCAGCAGAAATGGTTCGAAGAATGAAGAAGCGACTTGATCGAAACCCGCGTCGCAGTGCCCGAAAAATGGCTCGTTAGCTGAACATATCGCAATATTCCATTCGGCAAATTTTGAAAAATTTGCTCGGGGTAAAGCCATTGAAATTCCAAAAAGTACAAGAACTTTCACTGCAACAGAAAGAAAATAGACTCAAAAGAGCTAATGAGTTGCTCCGACAAGAGACACTCATTGTCCAGCAGTTTGTAAACAAACAAAATGAACGTGTTTACTTGCCAAAGACGTCAGCTGAAAATGTGCACCTTAACTTAACATTGTTTGCCGCAGACTCTCGTAGTACCTCGTGCTTGTGTACCTACTAATCCCCATTGTCCTTGAACTCGGAAGTATCCTTATTCGAGCACATCTTGAGTATTTATTTCTCTCTCTTGTAGTATCTTTTGAAGTAAAAACCTTTCATATTCCTGCTCTACTACTTGTTGTAGAATCCTTAGGTATTCCTGCAAGACTGTTTATCAAGTCCTTATGTAGTAGTATCCTTGCTGAAATATTTTTTAAGGCCTCTGCGAGAAAGTCTTTCTCTGATCATCTTCTAGTAACCTACAGGAACATCTTAGGGATTGTAAAATCTGAATCTCCGTCTTCTATGAGAAGACATCCATATCTTCTAGGAGAAGACCACCTCGTCTTCTATGAAAAGACCTCATCGTCTTCTGTGAGACGATCTTCTCGTCTTCTATGAGAAGTCCTCCTCCAGTTTTTCTATGAGAAGACCTCCTACACCTCATCTTGTTCCGTGAGAAGATTTCCTCGTCTTCTGTGAGCAGACCTCCTCCAGCTCTTCTATGAGAAGACCTCCTCCAGCTCTTCTATTAGAAGATATATATATCTCATTTAGCTCTTTACCAGCTCATCGTCTTTTGTGAGAAGACTTCCTCGTCTTTTGTGAGAAGACTTCCTCATTTTCTGTAAGAAGACTTCCTCGTCTTCTGTTGCAAGACTTCCTTGTCTTTTGTTAGAAGACTTGCTCGTCTTCTGTGAGAAGCCGTCCTCGTCTTCTGTGAGAAGATGACCTCGCCTTCTGTGAGAAGCCGTCCTCGTCTTCTGTGAGAAGATGACCTCGACTTATATGAGAAGACCTCCTCTTGCTCACCTATGAGAAGACCTTCTCCAGCTCCCGAGAAGACCTCTAGGGCTTCTAAGAGAAGACCTCTAAGGCTTCTATGAGAAGACCTCTAGGACTTCTATGAGAAGACCTCTAGGACTTCTATGAGAAGACCTCCAGGTCTTCTATGAGAGACACCCAGGTCTAATGTCAAATTCCAACGATGTATGCAGTTGCAGCCACCACACGCTTCTATGAGAACACCTCCAAGTAATCAATGAGAAGACCGGTAGGTCTGAAGAAATAGGTAGATCTTTCAGGTGATTTTTTTTAAAAAATTTACACAGGCACTAATTTTGGCACATTTTTAATATGCCTTTGTATAAAAAGAAAAGGACGATATTGTCCATTTTTCACTTGACCTGGGTGTGATTTCTTCTAAAGAGACAAAGAGACAACGCCTTAATTTCGCTGGATAGTAACCAAAACAGTTGAGGGATAATAATTTGTTCTGATTATCATTCAAGACATTTTTAACTTTAATAATAAGTTTCCCGATACAATCTTATTTATTGAAATTTATTTTAAAAAAATGGCTCTTAAATATCCCCAGTGAAAGATTTAAACATCAATATTATTGCATGAAACGTATACCCCCATTTTAACTCCTGAACAAAAATCCAACAGGATCTTTTACAAACGAGAGGGAACAAAGCTCTTGTCTTTATCATTGTTGTTCTACGGCTCCTTAACAATGTCGTAAAGTGTTGTTATATCTGTATTTACAAACATTTTATGTCTGTTGAATGTTGCTGTGTCCTGTTCATTGTTGTTGTTGTTCTTTGTATGTGGCTGAAGTACTCTCGGCGCTTTGATTGCAGGGGTCTTTTCTGTTGGTGCAATAATGTATTATCCAGGCATTGTCGTAAAACAACAAGTCATTTGGTATTCAGATTAAAGTAAGTGATTGCTTATGTTTGAAATGAAGACATGGAAAGTACAAGGCAAGAGAGGGAGGGAGGGAGAAAAGTTGGGGAGATAGTAAAAGAAGAGTGCAAACCAAGAATACCACATTTTAAAATTTCAAGGATTACCTTTGTGAGCACTTACAAATGTCATCTGATGATTTAACTTTTGTGAGTTTGCTCCGTCTTTTATTTTGAGAAATTGAAATTTTATTACATGCGATTATGAATGCAGATTTTATTTTGCAAGTCAGCTGGGCGTATGATCAACATGTGGCATTTGACGAGAGCAATACGTATACGTTGGGAGTTATGTTAGTTCATACAGCAGTTGAATTGTGTGTAGTTTTATGTTTCTGTGAAGTCATTATTCCTCATTATTATGAAAGTCGAGGAGTTGAGTAAAATGTTGTAAGATTTCTTTTCTTTTTTTTTGATATTTTTGGCATTTATGTTTCCTAAAGATAATCAGAGTTTAGTTTGCCTTTTATTCTGGCGTGCTGATTAGAAATATGGGCATATGTCTGTATTACAATATGATAGAAAAAACAATTCTAAATATGTTTTTCGATTTTTTTATTTAAAAAAAAAAGTAAAACATTGTCGGTACTATTTGGTACCCTACAACAAAACAAATTGTTTCTGCAGATATGAAACTCTTTGAGATATGAAGATTCCCCTAAGAAACACCCCACCTCAACTACATAATAAAAACAAATGTTGACACTAATTGCAACTCGTTTCGAATAATCATCATACATCTGAACTATTATTTTTTAAAAAACATTCGATGTCTAAAAAATATTTTATGAAGTAGATGTTCCTACGGCGTCAAATATCTTATTTGCTCTTTTAAAAAGAACAGAAATTTCACATTCATTTTTTGTGGCTTTCGCAATTTTTTGTATATTATCACACAAAATTGTTGTCCATTTCACCAGCTTAATATTATGCCATGACCATCCAAAATGCTAGTCTTCAGCGCTGTCCTAAACTCTAATCTGTTAAAATTTTCTACATAAAATTGCGACCTCAAAATAAAACCCCTAACTCATATTGTTGTTAGGTGAAACAATATTACAAAAAGGAAAATGCAATATTTTAAGTTAAATTAAGAAATCTCATGCGATAAAAAATATGACCAAAAAAAAAAAATAATAATAAACAAATTAAAAAGCAGTAAGTTCGGCGGGGCCGAACTTTGAATACACTCCACCATTTGGAACGAATTTGGAAATAAAATCCTCAAAAAATTCTGTTAATTTTTTTAAAATAACGAATAAAACCGTTATATTGGTGTCTATACGACGTGGATCCACATAGGCATTTTTTTGTCATAAGTCATTACCAAAATCATTAAGAACTTCAAATACGACATTTCAAACAATTTCGCTGAGTATTGTACGTAAATTCGTCAAAATACCAAATATAGGGAGGCACTGGTATATTGGGCCTATACGAAGTCCTGGACCTGCATAGACAATTTTCTGTCACAGACTGTAGTTTCCATTACGAACTTTAAATGCGTAATTTGAAAAAAATTCCGGTGAATAATGACCCTAAAATCACCAAAATATCGAATATAAGGAGGTACTGGTATATGGGGCCTATACGAAGACCTGGATCTGCACACACAATTTTATGTCTTAGGCTGTAGTATCCATTGCGAACTTCAAATACCAAATTTTAAAGAATTCCGGTTAATAATGTCCCTAACAACATCAAAGTACCGAATATCAGGAGGTACCGTTATATGGGGGCTATACGAAGACGTGGACCTGCACAGACAATTTCCTGTCATGGGCTGTAGTATCCATTGCGAATTTCAAATACCAAATTTGAAACAGTTCCGGTTAATAATGTCGCTAAAATCATCAAAATACCGAATATCGGGAGGTACCGTTATGCGGGGCCTATATGAAAACGTGGATCTACATGGCCCATTTACGAACTTAAACTGCCTACTAAAAAATGAAATGAACATATGTGCAAAATTTTAGCCTTATATCTCAATTCCTTCGAAAGATAGCGTGATTACAACAGACAGACGGACAGACAGACAGACGGACAGACGGACAGACAGACAGACAGACAGACAGACAGACAGACGGACAGACGGACATTGCTAACTGACATGAGTGTTTCGAGGAGTTACAAACGGAATGACAAAGTTAATATACCCTCCATAGTATGGTGGAGGGTATAAAAATATCACGAACTATTAGAGAAAAATACTCATATTTATACCCTACAACCCTATGTGTTGGGGGTATTATAAGTTTGATTGGGCCAAAAATTATGTAACGCATCGAAATATTGATTTCCCGCATAGGAAAGTATATATCTCTTCTTCCTATCTCGCCAAGCTGAGTCGATCTAGCTATGTATGTCCGTCCGTCTTTCCATGTTAATTTGTAATCATTCTACAGGTCGCAATTATGGCCCGAACCTGATGAAATTGAAAATGGAGGTGGAGTTATGGTCAAAATAGAATCCTATTGCTTTTGGAGATGATCGCCTACTATTTAGGGCTTAAAATGGAAAATTTCCTGATTTTGCAGTTGCTCTATAGGTCGCAATTATGGCCCGATCTTCATGAAATTTAGAATGAAGGTGGGCTAGGGCCAGAATAGAAGCCTATTGCTTTTAGAGATTATCGCATAATGATTTCGGAGTTGCTCTACAGGTCGCAATTATAGACCAATCGAAGCGGAAGTTAGTATGGGGCAAGATCTTAGGGCTGGGCAGAAGCCTTCCTTTGATGGTCTTCGGGTAATATTTAGTGGGTGACATAGACCATAACATTTGTGTTAACTAAAAGTAAAATTTTCTATTTAACCGGCAAAATCACCAATAGACGAATAGGTCGGTTCTGACCGTTTCAAAGCGAATTATATACAATGTGTATCACAAAGGAAAGGGATGTTAGCTAGAATGCTTATATCTCAAGACTGGCTGGCTGGACCGATTTAGACAAAATATATTAATTCAGAATGCCCTTTTGATATAAAAGAATAAAATCTTAAAACGGGTAAAAAAAGATGTCAATAATGGTGTTAATATAGATTTTGTAGTATTTTATGATATATTTAATTTTTCATATTTTTATCGCATGCGATTTTTTCAATTTGACTTATAATGTACAAGTGTATATTTTGTAATATTTTTTCACCTTACAACATTTAATTTTTACAAAATTTATTTTTTAAAGCTGACCGCAATATATTTAGGTGTTAAAATGTACCAACAACTAAAAAGTTCCTGATTTTGCAGCCGTTAAAAAGGTCACAAATAGAAACCTACAGCGGGTAGACGAATATAGCCAAATATATTGGACAAGCAAATCATATAGATGAGACTATATTGGGAGATACAGAGGGACCTTTGGAGGTGATCGAAAAATATTCAGGGGTTCAAATGAAACAAAAAACAGAAAAAATTTCCTGATTACACAAATTTCAGAGACGGAATATTGCCTGATAAGAGAGTTAAGGAGGAATTCTAGCATTTTGGATGTCCATTGGATTATATTTAGCTGTAAAATGGACCACAACAACTAACAGCACGACGGAGTGCGTAAATATTGGTCAAGTGTCCCTGGTCAAAATGTTAAGTGTAATATCAGGGCAATGCTCCGTGACATGGTTTCCAAAATGGATTTGGCCATAAGGGGGCTTCTAACATATTGAAGTGTTATAGGTTATCACATGATCGGCCCCGCTCTGCTATAGCCTTTGCTTACTTGTTTTATATTTGATTTCTCTAGATTTTAATATTTATGTTCAGAATATTTATATTCGGCCAATTCTAACAATGACTTAGTTTTTCGACTTGAGAACCGCTTCCTCAGCACTACTTTCTTGGATCCAGAAATTAGATGGCACCCTTTAGCTACACTACTTACTGGGATAGGGAGGAGGGGAGGGGAAGGTCCAAAGTGAAAGGTTCAATAGTTTTAGGCAGATTCCTTTGTCTTAGTATGCGATTATCCTGAATGTTATAATTTTCTGCCAAAAGGCCATTCTTAATTGGTAAAAGTTGTCAAAATCTGTTCAGCCGTTGTTGAGTTATAAGCGGTCTAACTAACACCTTCTTCTTTGACATATGAGATTGTATACATTTTTTATTCCCTCAGCCATATGGCTAGGGAGGGCCATTTGATATGGCCAAAACGTGCCTCATCAAAATAACGGTTTTAATTCCTAGCCATAGTTATTAAATTTTTTCTAAATTTTATTGAATGACAACAAACAATTTTGGAAATAGTATCAAATTTTAGAATAAGTTTATATTTGTTCAAATTGGCCACATTGAGCACGAATTATGGCCTTCAAACGGCCAATGAAACCGTCACACGCTGCCCGAATGTTGCTCTGCGGTATTATGGCCCATTCCCGGCGAAGCACTTGCTGCTTGAGGTGATCAAAACTTTGGTAATTTTTAGTGCCAACCTTGCTTTCCAAAATACTTAGAAATGCCAGCAGTCTAAAGTTGGATGTACTTTTTTCATCTCACCTTGTAAAATATTACTTTAACCTTAAGAGTAGTTTCATAATAGTTTATCTTAGCAACTTTATCTCCCACACACACACTTGCCTTCTCAATATCAATTTGACCAACTGTAGGCTAATAAAACCAACGCTGCTATCTTTCATCAGTATGTCTGGCAAATGTTTACCTGAAATGTATTTATCCACCTTTCGTTTATACAAAACCAATGGAGTGTGTTTGACAAAAGATATGGTTAAATCGATATGATATTGTGCTGTATGGAAATTTAAATATAAGTTGGGTGTATAAAAAGTGTTTTTTATTGACATCAAATAATTATTAACAGGTACAGATATAAATTAATTTCGATGACATTTGGCCATCACATTTGTCTAAATATTTAAGATTAATAATAGCCTTCAGAAATTAACAATTCTTTGAAAGTTATTGGAGACACCAAAGTGGGTGCAACTCCAGATACTAGAATGTGACCCAAAGAAGACATATTTAACCTTTTTCATCAACAATGAATGGTCATTATCAAGAAAATAGAATGGCCTACTGCTTATTCAAAATGTGAAGACTTGTCAAAGTGACAGGGAAATTTATTGTTTCAATAATTGTCTGTCTATAAACTTGACAAATGGATATGAAATCTTCATGAAATCCTTTTGTAAGCTAGAGAAATGTCGAGAGATGAAAAAATTGCAACCAACTTCAGACTCCTGTTATTTAAAAGCCACTCGTCCGATAGTTGTTAAAATTATTTCAGCTACAACTCATTATATTGTTTATAAGCGTACAAAAGGATTTTGGTTAGCATTTTCCAGAAAAAAAGCTATTCGTGATGGAATTCAAGCGTGATAGTGTGATTTCTTTATATTTGACTGGAAAACCGTATGTGGCTATCATTAGAACACTCCAGCATTTAAATGTTAATAAATGTTTTGTGTCTCGTACCATCACTCGTTTCCGTGATACTGGTAATTTAGCCCGACGTTAAGGAAGTGGACGGAAGACAACAGAAACATCAGCAGAAATGGTTCGAAAAGTAAAGAAGCGACTTGATCGAAACCCGTGTCGCAGTGGCCGAAAATGGCTCGTGAGCTGAGCATATCGCAATATTCCATTCGGCAAATATTAAAAATGAGCTCGGGGTAAAGCCATTAAAATTCCAAAAAGTGCAAGAACTTACACCGCAACCGAAAGAAAATAGACTCAAAAGAACTAAAGAGTGGCTTCGCTTGGCCGAACTACCGAATTTGATTTTCTCCAATGAGAAACTTTCGTTGTCCAGCAGTGTTTACTTGCCAAAGAGGCCAGCTGAAAATGTGAACCTTCGGTTGGCCACAACAACCGATAATCGATCCCCGTTCGTATTAATCGACCGTGGCATCAGAATAATTGCAGAATATTATCGCGAAAATATTCTGGATGGTGTATTAAAGCCTTGGACACGCAAACATTTTGGCCGCAGAACTTGGAAATTCTAACAGGACTCAGCACCACCACACTCAGCACGCGCCACCTAAAAATGGTTACAAAATGAGGTTCCTCGCTCTATTTCCAGCGCACAATAGCCACCAAAATCTCCGGAAACCAATCCGTTGGACTATTGTGTCAGGAGTATTTTGGAAAGCAAGATTGGCACCAAAAAATACCAAAGTGTTGATTACCTCCGGGAATGGGCCAAAATACCGCAAAATACCGTTTGAAGGCCATAATTCGTGCCAAGCGTAACTAATTCGAACAAATCTAACCTTATTCTAAAATTTGATGCTATTTCCGACATTTTTTGTTTCATTCAATAAAATTAAAAAAAAAAAACAAGTAAGCCAAGACTATAGTCGTGCTGGGCCGACTATGTTATACCCTACAACACTACAATATGTTAGAAGCCCCCTTATGTCCAAATCCATATTGGAAGATTTCGCTTTTGAAATTAGGATTTTGACTAGGGACATTTGCCCAACATTTATGCACTCCGTCGGGCTGTTAGTTGTTGTAGTCCATTTTACAGCAAAATATAATCCAATGGCCATTCAAAATGCTAGAATTCTTCCCTGTCCTTAACTCTCTTCCCAGGCGAGTCGATTGGCTTCAATTGTGTGATCGGAAAAACATTTCTGTTTTTGGTTAATTTGGACCCCTAATATTTTGCAATCATCTCCAAAAGCAAGAAGCCCCTCTGTATCTTCAAATTTAGACTCATCTGTCAACGAAATCAGCATAAAAAAGCCAGAAGTTCGGCTTCTGCGTATTTCGGATATCGCCTGTAAGTAATGCTGGTATTTTTTCGCACAAAATTAGTGGTCCATTGTACCCGCTGTCCTAAACTCTAACTTTATGCGAGATTTCGTGTCCTTTGGTTTCTATTTATGATCTTTATAACGGATGCAAATCATCTCCAAAAGAAATTGGGTTCTATTCTGGCCCTAGCCCCACTTCCATTCTAAATTTCGTGAAGATCGGGCCATAATTAACATAGACAGACGGATAGACGGACGGACGGACATACATAGCTAGATCGACTCAGCTCGGCGAAATAGGAAGATCCATATATACTTTCCTATGTGGGAAACCAATATTTCGTGGTGTTACATAATTTTTGGCCCTATCAAACTTATAATACTCCCCACACATAGTGTTGTAGGGTATAAAAATGTAAGAATTATGGCGTTTTGTAGTTTTTTTTATCTCACCCTGTAGTGGAACGCACATGCCTGCAATTAAATACCCAAATGCATATCTTCCTTCATTGTGCATTTTCCAACTGGCATATCAGCTGGAAATCCTTTTGTTTATGCCAAAGTAAGATAAGTAATGCAATTTACTTACAACAACATCAACAGAGTTTTCCATACAGCCAAATATGATGTGGAATATTCGTAACCATGATATTGAAGTAAATTCAATTATAACTTCCATTGTCAGGATACTGCAGACAATAGCAGCAGACGTAATCAATATTACTGGAGACTATGATGCATGTTCTTGTAATCAATGTGAGTCTGTTCGAAGTAATTGTGTGACATTGTGTAATTATTTTAGTCTGTATATATATATATATTTTTTTTAATTGTATTACTTAAAGAATATTAGTCTTAAAAAGCTATCTATTAAATAGACAATCAAGACAAATTGTGTGACATATGTCAGATTACATGACAGGTCAGAGTTTTGTAGATGTTAAGGTTGGCATGTGGTGCGTTACAGCAGTGTACTTTTAATTATATACCCTCTAATGCCAAGGAGTTTATTATAATGCCAAGGGGTATATTGAGTTTGTCATAAGCATTTAAGGCCATATAAGTCAGTTTTTGTATAACAAATTCAATAGAATAGAATATTGGGGATATTATAAATTTGAATGGGCCAAAAAATGTGTAACACCTCAAAATATTGGTCCCACACATAGGATGTTACATATGGATCTTCTTATCTCGCCGAGATGAGTCAATCAGGCTATGGAAGTCCAGAGGTCCATGTTTATTTGTAATCAAACTACAGGTCGCATTTATGATCCGATCGTCTCAAAATTTCGCATAGAGGTAGAGCGTGAATGGATGGCTATAACGGCAAAATATTAAGATGTTGAAATGAACCGAAACAGAAAAATTCTAATTTTGCAGTGGCTCTAGAGGTCACAACTTTAGACCAATCGAATTTTACGAATTTTACAGGAGGCTAGAGTTTAAGTCTGGGAAGAAGCCTACCAATTTCTATGGTCATCAAGTAATATTTACAGCGCGAAATAGACAATAACTTTAATGTAAAAAAATACGAAATTATCCATTAAACCGTGAATATTTTTAATTCCAGCCAAATCACAAATACACCGAGAGATGACTTCTGACTCTTATATTGATGCTGATATTAAAAAAATCGCATATAAAGCAAAATGTAGACTTGACAAATCTCACCAACTCAGAATAGCCTTTTCGTACATAAATTGAAAGGTATATTAAGTTCGTCATTCCATTTTTAACTCATGTAAATAATAATTTTAGACATAACAACATAAAATTCAAAAAAATCCATCGACGTAGACGTGGTCCTGCGTTAGTAATTTTGGTCATAGACTATAGTAACAGTTCCGAACTTCAAATACGAAATTTTAAAAAATAATAAGAATAATGTTGCAAAAATTATGAAAATACCGAATGTCTGGGGGTACCGTTATATGGGCGCTATACTAAAACGTGGACCTATGTAGACAATTATCTTACAGGGCGTAGAGTACTCAGAAGGAACCCCTTGTGTGGATTTTAAGCAATTCCAGTGAAAATTTTACCTGATGCGATATTATGGACCTATATATAGGGTTGCCAATATTCGACGGACCCATCTGGCAGCGCCATAACTTTTGACAGAAAAGTCACATCGCTTAATGACATACCTCGTTTGAAGCGTCAGTCCAAGCAGATTTTTACCATGAACCAATACACGCCACGCGAGCGCTCTGAAATAGTTGAAATTTACATTCAACAGAAGAAGTCAATTGTGAAAACTCAACATGCTTTTAAAACATTAAAAAATGTGAGAAGTGCGCCTTCTAAGAACACCATTAAGCGTTTATACGAAAAATTTTCGACTGGTAAGGCTCTTTCTAATCAGAAGAGGCCATATAAAAGTCGACCAAGGCGATCGGCCGAGAATATCGCTGCCGTACGAGCCAGTGTTGAGAGGTCCCCAAGAACATCTCATAAACGCCGTTCTCAGCAGTTGGGCATGAGAACGTTTACAATGGATTATTCGCATTGATTTGCATTTGTTCCCGTACAAAATTCAATTGACGCAAAGAATGTTGCCTGCTGACAAGACTCGTCGATTGGAATGGTCCGTCGAATATGGGCAACCCGTATACAATTCTCGTCTAGGAAATAAATTACGAATATCGGGAGATGCCGTTATATCTCCGTTGGTCCATCTGTTGTAATCACGCTGGAGTCAAATAGAGATAGGAAACTAAAATTTTGCCGGCAGATCAAGTTCGCAGACGGGATATATCGGTCCATGATATCGTATACCCTCAATGTAACGATAACTTCCCCCCCACCACCCGAGATTCCGTATTTTAATGATTATAGCCAATTTTTTTTAAAGAAATTGTTTGAAAATCCACAAACGGAGTTCCTTCTGAGTGCTTTACCCCCGGAAGTGTATTGTCTATACAGGAGATTTTGGTTGGATCCGAAGATTTTGGTGGCCATTGTGAGCTGGAAATGAAGCAAGGAACCCCATTTTGTAACCATTCAAAGCAACTCTTTAGCGCATTTGAGTCTATTTTCTTTCTTTTGCGGTGTAAGTTCTTACACTTTTTGGAATTTCAATGGCAATGGCCGATTTGCCTTTTATTGTGCACCAAACGTGTAATATCAGCCCGAATAGTTTGGAATTTTGCACATACAACCAAATTCGGCCTGAAAATAAGTATGCCAAATTTGACCTAAATCGGTACAGATATAGCTATAGCTCCAATATATATTGTTCATACGATTTGTTATTTTAGTCCTCCGCAGCCATAATATGCGCTCTGTAACAACAATATTTGGATAAATATATCAAATACAGCTCAGAAATACCTTTGCTAAATTTTATCCGAGATCGGTTCGGATTTGGATATATCTCCCACATATAACTTCGTCCGATTTACCTTTTATTTTGCACAAACGTCTAATATTTGCTTAAATGGGATGAAATTTGACACTTACTTACGAATTGAGTCTCGAAGCCAGTATGTCAAATTTGGTGAAGATCGGTTCAGATATAGTTATAGCTCCCATATATATTGTTCATCCGATTGTATTTGTTACCCACAGCCGTAATATGCACTCTTTGCCAAATTTTATCAAGATCGGTTCAGAGTTGGATATAGTTCCCATATATATTTTTATCCGATTTCAAATTAATTTCGCACCAAATGGGCAATACAAGTCCGAATTTAAAAGATACAAATGCTTCGGCATATTTAGTCCTTTGAATTTTAAATTATAATTATAATCATAGCGTGTATGGTTGAATTCTCCCATAAAAACTTTTAATTATTAAGTGGAGCTCAACTAAATTAGCAAAGGTGTGTAGGGTATCATAAAATCGGCCCCGCCCGACTTTAAGACTTTCTTTACTGGTTAATTTTATTGAATGACAGCAAAGAATGTCGGAAATAGCATCAAATTTTAGAATAAGTTTAGATTTGTTCAAACTGATCACCCTTCGCACGAATTATGACCTTCAAATGGCTAATCAAACCGTCACACGCTGCCCGAATGTTGCTCTACGGTATTTTGGCCCTTTCCCGGCGAATCGCTTACTTGAGGTGATCGACACTTTGGTATTAATTAGTGCCAACCTTGCTTTCCAAAATACTCCAGACACAATAGTCCAACGGAGATTTTGGCGGCCATTGTGCGCTGGAATTGAAGCGAGGAATCTCATTTTGTAATCATTCTTGGGTGGCGAGTGCTGAGTGCGATGGTGCCGAGTCTTGTTGGAATGCCCAAGGTCTGCGGCCAAAATGTTTGCCTGCTAAGGCTTTAATACAACCTCCAGAATATTTTCGCGATAATATTCGGCATTTATTCTGATGCCACGTTCGTTCAAACTGATCACCCACACCATCACTATGGACGACGCTTGAGTTCTAGTGGCCAATCGAAGGTCCACGTTTCCATCTGACCTTAAACACGATCATAGAAACACGATCATTTTGTTTGTTTACAAACTGCTGGACAACGAATGTTTTTTCATCGAAAAAAAACCAACTTCGACGCTTCACCACTTTCGGCCAAGCGAAGCATCTCTTTAGCTCTTTTGAGTCTATTTCTGTTGCGATGTAAGTTCTTGCACTTTTTGGAATTTCAAAGGCTTTACGCCGAGCTTATTTTTTAATATTTGCCGAATGGAATATTACTATATATTCAGATTACGAGCCATTTTGCGGCCACGGCAACGCGGATTTCGATCAAGTCCCTTCTTCACTTTTCGAACCATTTCTGATGATGTTTCTGTTTTCTTCCGTCCACTTCCTTGACGTCGGGCTACGCTACCAGTATCACGGTAACGAGCGATGGTACGAGACACCAAATATTTATTCACATTTAAATGCTGAAGTGGTCTATCGATAGGCACTTGTGGGTTTCCAGCCAAATATCAGGAAATCCATCCATGAATTCCATCGCGAAATTTTTTTCTGGGAAATTCTCACCAGCTGTTGGGCAAGTGGTTTAGAAATGACAGCAGTCTGATTTGGTTCCAGTTTTATATCTCACCCTGTATAGGTGAACAATATCGGTATTTTGATGATTTTAATTACATTTTTCAATGTAATTCTCTAAAAATCCCTGCAAAAAATTCTTTTTTAGCACTTTATGCTCTGTAGGAGGAATGTCTATATAGGTTTCACAATATTGCCCACGTACAACGGTACTCTCCGATATTCGATATCTTGACGATTTTCGGTAGAATATTCAGAAAAAAATTTTGAGATGTCGTATTTGTAGTTTGTAATATGTACTACAGTCTGTGACAGAAAATTGTGTATGCAGGTCCATGTCTTCGTATAAAATGACACCTCCCTACATTCGGTATTTTGGTGATTTTAGCTACATCATCATTCGTATTTCAACATTGTAATGGTTTACGACAGAAGTTACCTATGCAATTCCATGTCTTCGTGTAGACCCAAATATAACGGCTATATTCGGTATTTTTGAGATTTCAACAGAATTTTTAACTGATTTTTTTTTTAAATTTGCCAAATTCGTTCCAGTTCGTGGAGGGCATTCAAAATTCGGTTCGGCCGAACTTATTGATTTTTTACTTATTCTTATTGTTTTCGGAAAATATGAATTTGATAAACTATTCATTTTTGATACTCTATGACTAAATTTTCATGACTAAAAATATTACACAAAGTGTTACTCATTGATCTCATTAGGCCGTTATGTGTTAACTAATATATGAATTTGTGGATCCGTCCCAGAAAATTTTGTATTTGAATGTTTGAAGTAAATAGAAGACAATTTTTGGTTGGTTGGGAAATGAATAAGGCAGGGGGGAATAAGGGGAAGGCGAAAATTCCCAGTTGGTGTATAGATTTTCATGACGATTGCTTATTTCCTGTGTATCGATTTTACTAACAGATCTCTCATTGTAAAATTTATAATTATTTGTGAAATATTTTTTTGCAAAGTTTACTCTTAGACTCCAAATAGATTTATATTATAATTCAATACAATTGCATATTTCTGTTAAACATCCCTCAAATTCGTTATTCTCATTAAATCGAAAAGTCGTTAGAAAGCTCATCTTAAAATAAGGAATTTCAACTGTCAAAAGTATGTGGTTTTTTGATTTAGTTTTCATTTCCCACTCTATGTGGTTGATATATATATATATATATATATATATATATATATATATATATATATATTAATGTTGCAGCTACAGTTGCCGATGAACATTTCTATTTATTTTTACACACACACACACATACATATTCACCACAATCAACTATTGTCTACCTTAGTATTTTACTATCTCCTTGGCATTGTTGTCAAGTGTTATTGTTGTTGTTTTTGTTGTCGTCGTCATTTTACTAGTGCATACCTACTTATATCAATCTTCCGTTTCTTGTTTCGGTTTCCCTCTTCTTTTTATTGCTTTCGCCGTTTCTGAAGAACACTGAAATGAAGAATTTTTTCCGGCGCTTCTTCTCCTTTTTCTTTATTGGTGTGGGTGATTTTATCCTTATTTATGTTGATGCGTCTGCAATAATGCGTAGAAAGGGAGAGAGAGAGAAGCAGACATCTCAATTTTATTGCAGTCATGTTGTAAAACAACAAGTCACTTCGCATTCAGATAAGCAAATATGATTGTTTACGTCAAGATGAGCAACAAATGAAAGAAGCAAAATGTAGGAGACAGGTTGTGCGAAAATAAATTGAAGTGGTATCCAAATTGGAGGGGAACATTTTAAATTATAATGATTTTGTTCAAAATATATATTTTCTTGGAGTTGGCGTTTTTTTTTTTTTTTTTTTTGGAAAGGTTTACTTTGTCCTCCATTGCTAAGAGTAATCAAAATAATATTATTGAACAATTTTTGATGGTAATTACAGACAATATAATCCATTGTAAAAATATATAATCCTGATCTGGAATCAACACCCAGACGAAACGGCTGAACCTGGAAACGCCTAAAAATAGAAATTTTTCACATTAGTCTATCTAGATGCGTAGGCTTTTTGGAAATGCCTTTTAAAAGGGTACGGAAAGTACTAAAAAAAAAGTAATAAAGCGGCTAAGTTCTGCCGGGCCGAACTTTCTATACCCTTCACCATTTGGAAGGAACTTGAAAAATTTAACAAAAAAAATCTAAAAAACTACCACTTAAATGAAAACCGTTATATGGGGACTACACGAAGATGTGGACCTGCATACAAACATTTTTGCCATAGGTTGTAGGATATTTTAATACGAAATTTGAAACGATTCCGGAGCTATACGAAGTCGGGGACTTGCATACGAAATTTTTTTCCATTGGTTGTAACACCTATTAGAATCTTCCAATACGAAATTGGAAACGGTTACAGTGAATAATGTTACTGAAATCATCAAAATACCGAATATCGGGAGGTACCGTTATATTGGGGCTATACGAAAACTTGGACCTACATACACACATTTTTGTCATAGGTTGTAGTACCCACTACGAACTTCGCAATTGCAATTTTAAATAATGTCGCTAAAATCATGAAAATACCGAATATCGGGAGGTACCGCTATATGGGGGCTATACAAAAACGTGGACCGACATGACACATTTACGAACTTAACCTGCCTACTGGTAAACTATGTAAACTATCTCAATTCATTTGAAAGATAGCGTGAATACAACATACAGACGGACAGATAGACAGACGTACATCGCTAGATCCTCTTTGAATTTTACGCTGATATATATACTTTGTAGGGTCTATTATGAATATTTCGAGGAGTTACAGACGGAATGACAAAGTAAATATACCCTCTATAGAATGGGGATATGGTATAATATTACTTTGTATTGGACTAACGGAATATGGTAAATTCTAAAATTCGAAACGAGAGTCACTGATGGAGTGCAGGATTTACCAAAGGCTTTTTGAAATTCGAACTTTAAGAGAATCAAAGTTGAAAAGTAAGTTTCATATATGAAGGTGGTTTTGGAAATTTGTACTAAGTATGCGAACTTCGCCAAATGGAACTTAATTTGGAACAGGTTGGTTCAGCGTTAACGGATGAAGCTGAAATTTTGTATTGGGGTCTCTTATGGTGCCAGGTTTGTGATAAAGAGGTGGGTTTGGAAATGTGTACCACATGTGTACGAAAAGTACTAAGTAGTACTATAATTGCACGAAAAGCACATAATGGTATCAAATTTGGTATTGGGTGGAGGAGTAGAGTTAGAATACTAAAATTTGATAATGAAATCTGTGTTGGTATGAGGAATTATAGATGTATAGGGGATTTTGGAAGAAGGCTTTTGGAAATTCGAACATCAAGAAATTCTAGGTTGAAAAATAAGTTTCATATATGAAGGTTGTTTTGGAAATGTGTACTAAATGTGGGAACTTCGCCAAATGGTACTTCATTTGGAACAGTTTGGATAAAGCTGAAATTTGTATTGGGGTCTCTTTTGGTGCCAGGTTTGTGATAAATACGTGGGTTTGGAAATGTGTACTACATGTGTACGAAAGGTACAAAATAGTACTATAATTGTACTATATGCTGCCAAATTTGGTATTGGGTGAAGGGGTAGGGCTAAAATTTGATATAGAAGTCTTTGTTGGTATCTGGAATTAAGATATGAAAGTGGTTTTGGAACTGTGTATTATAATTGTACGAAAAGTACAAAATAGTACAACATTTGATCTTGGGTGAAGGGATAAAGATAAAATTCTGAAATTTGGTATTTAGATTCCTGATGGTATCTGTGTTTGAGATTTGGCTGTAGATTGCAAATGCGTTCTATATTTGTACGAAATTACCTAATTTAGTATTGGGTGAAGAGATGGAGCTGATATCCCGAAATTTAATATTGAGATCTCTGTTCGCGTCTGAAATTAAGATATGGAGGTGGTTTTGGAAATGTTTAGTATAATTTTACGAAAAGTCGTAAATAGCACTAAATTTGGTATTGGGTAAATAAATTGAGCTGAAATCCTGAAATATGATATTAAGGTCTCTGTTGGTTTCTGTGGTTAAGATTATAATTATTTGAATTGATGAAGGATGGAGTTTGAAACCCAAAATTTGATATTGAAGTCTCAGTTTACATCCAGAATTTAAATATGGAGCTGATTTAGAAAATTGTTATTGGTATTGGGCGAAGGGGTTGAGTTAATATAGATGTCGCTGTTGGTTGTTGTGGCTAAGTTATGTAGGTGGAGGAGGTTCTATAATTTTTCGAAAAGCACTAACTGTTACCAAATTTGGTTTGGAGTGGAATCTTGAAATTGTATATTAAGTCCCTGTTGGTATGTAGCATTGAGATATGGAGGTGGTTTTGAAAATGTGACCTATAGTTGTACGAAAAATACTAAATAGTACTAAAGTAAAAGTATAACATGAAGGAATGGATCTGAAATCCTGAAATTTGATGTTGAGGTCCCTGTTGGTGTGTGCGCCCCACATACGTAAGTAAACTAGTAAATGATCCTAATTTCGGATCACTGTAGGTATCTAGAATAGAAAGATGTAGATTGTTTTTGATATACGTATTAAATTTGATATTGGCTAAAGGGATAGAGTTGAAATTCTGACATTCGATGTTGAGGGCATCGTTGTTTTTTAGGTTTTTAGGTTTTGAAATAGTTTTGGACAGAAAAATGTGGAAATGGGTCTATTGTTCATAGATTTATTAAAATTCTCCTCAGCAAACATTAAAAATATATATAACCTTGACAGTCTGAAAATGTAGTACGATGTATGAAGTTTTAATTAAACATTTTGTTAAACTGAGCAAATCATACGTTTTGTGTAACAAGTAAAAAAGCACCTAAGTTTGACAGGGTCGAACTTTTAATACACTCCACCATTTTGAAAAAGCTTGAAAAATTTCCCAAAAAAAAAAAAAAAAAAATCGGTCTAAGAAATACCGCCCAAAAGAAAACCGTTATATGGGTGCTATGAAGGCGTGGTTCTGCATAAGTTAGTTTTTGTCATCGGCTATAGTACCCTTTACGAACATTAAATATGAAATTTGAAAAAATTCCGGTAAAAATGTCGCTAAAATCATCAAAATACCGAATATCGGGCGGTACCGTTGTATGGGGGATGTACGATATCGTAGACCTGTATAAAAAATTATCTTGTAGGGGTAAAGTACTCAGAATGAACATCTAGTGTGGATTTTCAGATTTTCGCAATTCCATTAAAAAAGGCTAAAATCATCAAAATACCAAATATCGGGAGGTACCGTTATATGGGGGATATACGATATCGTGGTCCCATATAGACAATTCTCTTCCAGTAGGTAAAGTACTTAGAAGAAATTCTTTGTAGTAATTTTCAGACAATTACATTGAAAAATGTCGCCACAATCATCAAAATACAGAATGTCGAGGGTTACCGATAGGGGCTATACGATATCGTAGGCCGATGTAGCCCATTTTCGAACTTGATCCGCCTGACGACAGAAGACTGATCTGGGCAAAATATTAACTTCCTATCTTAATTCGCTTTGACTCTAGCGTAATTACAACTGGCGGATGGACGGACATTATTAAATCGTCTTAGAATCTTACGCTGATCAAGAAAATATACACTTTGTAGGGTCTAAAATTATTATTTCGATGCGTTACAAACGGAATGACGAACTTAGTATACCATCTTTGCTATGTATGGAGGAGGGTATAGAAAAGCCTGACACAAATTGGCGTCTACGTAACGGTCAGAATTGACCTTTTCGTCTTTTTGTGATTTCGCCTGGAATCAAAATATTCGCGGTTTTATGGAAAATTTGACTTTTATTTAACCCAAATGTTATGGTCTATTTCTCCCACTAAATATTACCCGATGATTATTCAAATTGGATGGGTGTATAATTGTGACCTGTAGAGCAACTGCAAAATCAGGAAATCAGTTTTTGCTCTATTTCAACCCCTACTCTGACCATAACCCAACCTCCATTCTAAATTTCGTGAAGATCGGGCCATAATTGCGACTTGTAGAGTGACTATAAATTAACATGGACTGACGGACGGACATATGTAGCTAGGTCGACTCAGCTCAGCGAGATAGGAAGATCCATATATACTTTCCTATGTAAGAATCCAATATTTTGAGGTGTTACATTATTGTTGGCCCAATCAAACTTATAATACCCCTAACACATAGTGTTGTAGGGTATAAAAGGTTAATTATGTTCAATGAGTTTACCAACCCTGAAACATTTTAAATTCCATACATTAAGGTGCATTTTAAAATTTAGTACTAACACGTAAGCAAAGGCGAAAGTCGGGCGGGGCCGACCATGTGATACCCTACAACACTACAATATGTTAGAAGCCCCCTTATGTCCATTCCATCCATTTTGGAAGATTTCGCTTTTGAAATTATGTCACGGAGCATTGCCCAAATATTACCTGAGCATTTTGACCAGAAACATTTGCTCAATACTTACGCACTCTGTCGTGCTGCTAGTTGTTGTGGTCCATTTTACAGCTAAATATAATCCAATGGTCATCCACATTGCTAGAATCATTCCCTGTCCTTAACTCCCTTCTCAGGCGTGTCGATTGGATTCAATTGTGTGATCAGGAATTTTTTTTCGGTTTTTGGTTAATTTTAGCCCCTTAATATTTTGCGATCACCTCCAAAAGCAAGAACCCGCTCTGCATCTACAAATTTAGACTCATCTCTATGATTTGCTTGTCTACGAAATTTGTCAAAATCGCTACAGCCATTCTGGAGATATAAGCATTCTAGCTAACATCCCCTTCCTTTGTACATATACATTGTATAAATTTCTCTACATATATCCGATATTTTTACTATCGGCATCTTCGTAACGGCCAGAATTGACCTGCTCGTCTTGTTGTGATTTCGCCGGCATTAAAAATATTAGCGGTTTAATGGAAAATTTGACTTTTATTTATCACAAATGCTATGGTCTATTTCAACCAGTAAATATTACCCGATGGCCATAAAAAATAGAAGGCTTCTGCCCAGCCCAAAGCTCTAGCCACATGCTAACTTCCTTCCTTTGATTGGTCTATAACTGTGACCTGTAGAGCAACTGCAAAATCAGTTTTGGTCCATTTCAACCCCTAAATATTATGCCATCATCTCCAAAAGCAATAGTGTTCTATTCTGACCTTAACCCCACCTACATTTTAAATTTTGTGAGGATCGGGACATAATTGCGACCTGTAGAGTGATTACAAATTAACATGGACAGACGAACAGACGGACGGACGGACATACATAGCTAGATCGACTCTGCTCGGCGAAATAGGAAGATCCATATATACTTTCCCATGTGGTAAATCAATATTGCGTGATGTTACATAATTGTTGGCCCAATCAAACTTATAATACCCCCAACACATAGTTTTGTAGGGTATAAAAATGAATGAAGAATTTGTAATTCTGTATTTCATAGTTGAAAGATGGGAAATTTTAAAATTGTAAAAGTTAAGCCTGGATTCATTAGGGTTTGAGTTTGTTGTGGTCAAAATCTTGTGAAATTTGATTACGTATGAGATATTATTGTCAATGTTGTTTTTCAGATCCTAAAGCCAGATATTCTTTCATGGAATAGGGTCGGCATCCTAACATTTCTATCCATGATTTCCCTACATTTTTTTCTCCATCAACATTACATTCATTGTTTCCTCATAATCAACCTGTTGTGTACCACTCACTGCCAGCTAGATTTTTATTTTAATCCTCTTTCACTTTGGCTCTTTCCTGTTCCGGACAGGGAACACTTACTGCAAATTCCAGGTTCGTACATAATAACTATCACAAGATAGCTTGGTTGGTTGGTTGGCTGTGGCGGATGTCATTACACTTAATATTACATTTACGTCTGCACATATTTCGAACCCTCTTCTTCTCCCTTGAACCTGGATGCGGACCGTATGTTTGTTGTTTGCATACAATTTTATTGAGGTTTTTAATGTCCGTCTACGGATATCCGACTTACTTTACGAGCATTTAGTTGAAGTGCGAGTAGCTAAGAACGGAGAAAACGTCATAAAATTTTTCGTCAACAATGCAGCAATAAAAACGTCATAAAGTGGGGAAGGGAGGCAGAAATACACATAAATGGAGGTTTCGAAAGCCATAAAAATGAATGTAAAAGTGAATATCTCACATATTGGTGAAATTGAAAAACAGAGAAAATGTTTATGTGTTTGTAGGTGAATGAACGAATGGTAAAAGTGTGTGTGTGATCAGCATTTGATGTGTAGATATTTAAAGGACTTCGAGGCTTTCTTTAATGCTTTAATTTATTATCTTGAAATGCGATTTTTATGGAATTTTTCATACCACACATCATTAATTGGTGCCACATGAAATCACTTGTATTAGTTGTATAATACATTTTCTAGAAATAACTGCAGAATACTTAATTGTATGTTATTTGTTGGTATTTAGAAAATTGAGTACTAATTTTTATAATTTTATGAGAGAATTTCTCTTTCAAAATGTTGACCATTTTTGTACTTGAAAGTATAGAAACATTGTAAATTTTTGCCATAGATTAAAAGCAATACTAATATTGTGAGTGCCAAGTTTGAAATACAGATCGCTTAATAAATAATTCATAATTTTTGAAATTGCTAATTATTAATGTTGAAGACACCAGAAAAATTTTGATATACCATATTGACAAAAATATTCAACACTAATTTAACGAGAGCTATACTTTTAAAAGCGTTGACCATTTAGTGGGAATGTACTAAAGTAAGTACTGATGAGGGTTCTAATACCCAATTTGACAATAGTGTGTTACTCAAAGAAAAGTATAATTTGTTGATGTAAATTATGGCATATACAGGATGAGATGAAAGAACAGCAACCAACTTCAGACTGCTGTCATATCGAAGCCACACATCCAACAGCTGTTAAAATTATTCCAGTGACAGCTCATTATATTTTTTACAAGCGTAAAAAAGCATTTTGGTGAGAGTTTTCCAGGAAAAAAGTTATTCGTGATGGAATTCAAGCGTAATAGTGTGATTTCTTTACATTCGGCTGGAATACCACAAGTGGCTATCGTTAGAACACTCCAACATTTAAATGTTAATAAGTCTTTTGTGTCTCGTACCATTGCTCTATACCGTGATACTAGTAGCGTAGCCCGACGTCAAGGAAGTAGACGTAAGAAAACAGCAACATCAGCGGAAATGGTTCGAACTGTAAAAAAGCGACTTGATCGAAACTCGCGTCGCAGTGGCCGAAAAATGGCTCGGGAGCTGAACATATCGCAATATTCCATTCGGCAAATATTGAAAACATTAGCTCGGGGTAAAGTCATTGAAATTCCAAAAAGTGCAAGAACTTACACCGCAACAGAAAGAATATAGACTCAAAAGAGCGAAAGAGTTGCTTCACATGGCCGAAAGTGGTGAACTGCCGGATTTGGTTTTCTCCGATGGGAAAACATTCGTTGTCCAGTAGTTTGTAAATAAACAAAGTTATTTTACTCTCCAAGGAGGTCAGCTGCACCTTCGATTGGCTACCAGAACTCAAGCGCCGGCCATGGTGTTGGTGTGGGTCGCCATAACTGCCGATTGTCGCTCTGCGCTCCTATTAATCTACCATGGCATCAGAATAAATACTGAATATTATCGCGAAAATATTCTGGAGGGTGTATTAAAGCCTTGGGCACACAAACATTTTGGCCGCAGACCTTGGGCATTCCGACAGGAATCAGCAACACCGCACTCAGCACGCGCCATCCAAGAATGGTTACAAAATGAGGTTCCTCGCTTCATTGCTTCATTTCCAGTGCATAATGGCCACCAAAATATCCGGATATCAATCCGTTGGACTATTGTGTCTGGGGTATTTTGGAAAGCAAGGTTGGCACTAAAAAATACCAAAGTGTCGATCAACTCAAGCAAGCGTTTCGCCAGGAATGGGCCAAAATGCCGCAGAGCAACATTCGGGCAGTGTGTAAAGGTTTCATTGGTCGTTTGAAGGCCATAATTCGTGCCAAAGGTAACCAATTCGAACAAATCTAAACTTATTCTAAAATTTGATGATATTTCCGACATTTTTGCTTTCATTCAATAAAATTAAAAATGATGACTTTTGACTTTGGTGCAGTTTTTTATCTCACTCTGTATATTTCATAATGAAAAGGAAGTTATGTCATTAACAATTACAAATAAAAGCGTCCAAATGATCCACATGAGCCCGCTTACAGGACTTCTCTTTTTATGGCATTTTGCATAGCTTAAGGAATAGCCAAAAGTCGGGTGGGGCCAACAATATGATACCCCACACCACTATGCATATTTAGTAGAGCTCCCGTTACAAAATAATTGATATTTCGAATATATTTAAAACAGAGCATACCAACTATCAAGAGCAGTTATAACTAGCTTTCAGGGAGACCTAATATATGGGAGGCATATCCAAATCTTAATCGATTTTTACAAAATTTGACGGAGACATTTCTATCTTTTATACCAAATAACATTGCTATAGGGTGCATGATAACACTTCGAGAAGAATTATGTTGAGAATATGTATATATCGGAGCCGATTTCCACCACTGGTACTGCTAAACCTTAGTCTTTACTTAATTCCATTATGAGAGCTAATATTATTGACAATTTTGAGCCTGAATTTTATTTTTGCGGGGGCATTCGAAGTTATGGGCCGATGACGTTGATGATTCCATTGAAAATTTTCTATTGGAAATTTTTAGAATCCTAATAAACTCATGGTCTGAAATAAAAACTAAATTTTTTGTACATGCATTTCTGTACATTTTCAGAATTTATGTAACACCTCGAAATATTGGTTTCCCATATAGGAAAGTATATATGGATCTTTCTAGCTCGCCGAGCTGAGTCGATCTAGCTATGTATGTCCGTCCGTCTGTCCGTCTGTCCATGTTAATTTGTAATCACGCTACAGGTCGCAATTATGGCCCGATCCTTACGAAATTTTGCACGAAGATAGGGTTAGGGTCAGAACAGAAGCCTATTTCTTTTAGAGATGATCGCCAAATGTTTAGGGGTTGAAATGGACCAAATACTGAAAAAATGTCGGATTTTGCAGTAGCTATACAGGTCGCAATTATAGACCAATTGATGTAGCTAGAGTTTAGGGCGGGGAAGAAGCCTACCAATTTGGGTGGTCATCGGATAATATTTAGCGGGTAAAATAGACCATATATTTTGTGTTGAAAAAATTCAAAATTTTTCATTAAACCGTGAATTTTTTAAATCCCGGCAAAATCAGAAAGCCTTGACAAGGTTACTTCTGATCTTTACATTGATGTTAACATCCAACGAAACGGATATATAGCAAAATATGTGCGATATATGTCTATCAAAGAAGATATGCTTGAAAGATCTCTTATATGTCAAGAACGGCTGAACTGATTTCGACAGTTCTCATTAATTCGGAATGGCCTCTTGGCAGGAAAGAAACAACGTCTAAAAAATCGCATAAAAATATCTCTCTAAAGATGAAAATATTGATTTTCTAACATTTTCTCATATTTTTTTCAATTTTGTCACATTTTTGGCATATTTTCATTTTGAATTAAACATTTGGTAATATTTCTACAGCTAACAAAACTAAGTAGTTAGGATATCAGGATATCATTTAAAGATCGCATTTATGGTCCGATCCTAACGAAATTTTGCATGGGGATCAGATGAGGGTCAGAATAGAAGCCTACTCTTTTTGGAGATGATCGCCATATATTTAGGGGTTGAAATGGACCAAAAAACTGCACGCACATTTAAATGGGGGTTACCGGACATTGCAAAAGCCAAGCAGTTTTAGATGGCCATCCAAAAATATTCAATGTGTGAAGGAGTTTGCCAACTTTTGTAGACAAAATACGAAAATGTCCATTCCAGTGACTTTTTGGAGAATTCGCAAATACAGGAAAGACGCACTTCTGACTATTTCGTTAACTCTGATTTCGTTGAAGAATATAGTCAAATGTCTGTATCTCATATAGATGCGTTGCAGTCAAAAACCAATAATAAATATTAATCTTTTGCCACGTCTGAGAGATTATAGGTCTTTGGGAAGTATTGGTTCCAGATCTAGGAAGACCGTTTACGTGCAACATCTACCAATAAATTGGAAATGAGCAAATTAGTTTAAGTTGGTATTATTCGAAAATTAGAGAACGAAACCTGGTGGTTTTCTTTTATTATTTTTCACAATATCTTGTGGAATTCTTTCGAGTATCTCGCCTATATAAACTGTATCGTTTATTATAGTGTTGTAGGGTATTCAACGGTCGGCCCCGCTCGGCTGTAGCCTTTGCTTACTTGTTTTTTAAAATATAAACCGACTTTAGAATTACGTTCTTTTGGTAAAGTAACTACATTACCACAAAAGAACTGTTCAAAGGACTGAGATATCTTAAAACTTATTTTAAAATATTAAAAATGATTTTTACGATTATTTATACATGTTTAAATAGATCTCCTTATATCATTATCTATAAAGCAAATTTGATTTAGTTTTTATTAATCTTGTTTTAATTATTTATATACTTACAGACTTTTTTATTAATCTTTGTTATATAAAGTCCAACCACTGCACAAAACCAATGATTCCGTTACATGCCATCGTAATTGGTTGAATGCACTCTGTTACTCCGACGCAATATACCAAAGCGGATGAAAAAGGCTGGAAAGGAAAGCATATCTGAAGTATTGAACTATTTTTGACAGACCGACGGATATCCGTTTAAACTTCCACTGACAGCCATTTATAGGACTTTACTTACAAATCTAGCAAATATAATCGACAGTTCATACAATGATTATGTCTACGGGTATATATGTGTTGGATCTGTACCATTATGGGCTGCATTGTGAAATGTCATGTTAACTTCAGTGCAGTTGTTGTGATTTAGTGTGGGTGTGCTTATGTGTTAAACAATGTTAAATAATTAAAAGTTTAGTAAGCATTGTCGGTAGATGTACAAATATGGCCTTCTTAAAATTGTAAAAAATATTTAATCCGACCTTTATTTTAAATTTATTCTAATGTAAGTTTAATAAAATTTTGCTTAAGGTCTTTTCTGTTTTTATACCATACAACACTATGTGTTAGGGGTATTATAAGTTTGATTAGACCAAAAATTATGTAACACCTCGAAATATTGGTTTCCCACATAGGAAAATATATATGGATCTTCCTAGCTCGCCGAGCTGAGTCGATCTATCTATGTATGTCCGTCTGTCCATGTTAATTTGTAATCACTCTACAGGTCGCAATTATGGCCCGATCTTCACGAAATTTAGAAAGAAGATGGGGCTTGGGTCAGAATAGATCCCTATTTCATTTGGAGATGGTCGCATAATATTTAGGGGTTGAAATGGACAAAAAACTGAAAAATTTCCTGATTTTGCAGTTACTCTACAGGTTGCAATTATAGACCAATCAAAGCGGAAGTTAGCATGGGGCTAGAGCTTGGGGCTGGGCAGAAGCCTTCCAATTTTGAGGGTCATCGGGTAATATTTAGTGGGTGAAATAGGCCACAATATTTGTGTTAAAATAAAAGTCAAATTTTCCATTAAACCGCGAATATGTTTAATCCCGGCGAAATCACAAATAGACGAACAGGTCAATTCTGACCGTTACGTACATGCCGATAGTAAATATATTGGATATATATAGCGAAATATATACAATGTGTATGTACAAAGGAAGGGGATGTTACCTAGAATGCTTATATCTCAAGAATGGCTGGACCGATTTTGATAAATTTTGTCAATTCAGAATGCCCTCTTGACATAAAAGTATAAAATCTAAAAAATTCTTAGAAAAATATGCCAATAATAATGTTAACATAGATTTTGTGGTATTTTGTGACATTTTTTTTATTTTTTCATATTTGTTATCGCATGAGATTTTTTCAATTTGACTTATAATATTTTTTAATATTTTTCACCTTACAACACAGGTTGGGATTATTATATAAGGATTGCAAATATCGTCCGATCCTCACGAATATTTTCACAAGGGTAGGGTTGGGGTCAGAAAGGCTAGGCCTATCAAATATGTCCGCAATATATTAGGGGTTGAAATGGACCAAAAACTAAAAATTTTCCTGATTTTGCAGCCGTTATAAAGGTCACAAGTAAAAAACAGAGGGCACGAAATCTCGCATAAAATTAGAGTTCAGGACAGCGGGACCACTAATTTTGTGTTAATTACTTAGCATTACAGCATTACTTACAGGCGATATCCAAAATTAGCAAAAGGCGAACTCCTGGCTTTTGTATGCTGATTTCGTTGACGAATATAGCCAAATGTAGTAGACAAGCAAATCATAGAAATGAGTGAAAATTTGGAGATACAGAGGGGCTTCTTGCTTTTGTAGGTGATTGCAAAATATTTAGGGATTCAAATTAACCAAAAACAGAAGTGTTTTTCTGATCACACAATTGAAGCCAATCGACACGCCTGTGAAGAGAATTAAGGACATTGAAGAATTCTATCATTTTGGATGACCATTGAGTTATATTTAGCTGTAAAATGGACTACAACAACTAACAGCACGACGGAGTGCATAAATATTGCGCAAATGTCCCTAGTCAAAATCCTAATTTATAATTGTAATATGGATTTGGACATAAAAGGGCTTCTTACATATTGTAGTGTTGTAGTGTATTACATAGTCGGCCCCGCACGACTATAGCCTTTGCTTACTTGTTTTATACTTATTTATTTATTATTTTCGATATTTTGTCCTCCGAAGTGAGAACTACTTTGATATATTTCCACAATTTGTTTATGTGAGTCATTTGAATCCGGATAATTTGATATCCGAAAATTCTATACTTTTGTTTAAACGTATTAAAAGTGCCTATCAAGAATCCAGAAATTGATACCAACATATGTAAACGAACTATCAGAACTCTACCTAAACTCAAGAACATTAATCCCCATTAAGTCGAAATGCTTTCAAATGAGTCGGAAACAGAGTAATAAAATTTTTGTTAGTCAACATGAATTTTTATACCCTACAACACGCTGTGTTATACAGATCCTCATAAAAATTTTCATAGGGTTAGGCTCAGAAGGGCTAGGAATATTCTTTTTAAAGATGACCGCAATATATTTAGGGGTTGAAATAGACCAACAACTAAAAATATTCCTGATTTTGCTCGAAATAAAGGTAGAATGGACCCCTACTTTTGTGCAAAAAAAATCCAATATTTCCATTCTACAGAATCGCTGAAAATAACTTAAAGACGAAGTCCAAAATACACATAGGCAAACTTTTGGCTTCTTTATGCTGATTTCGTTGACGAATATAGCCAACTATCGTAGACAAGCAAATCATATAGACGAATCTAAATTTGGAGATACAGAGGGGCCTTTGCTTTTGGAGATGATCGCAAAATATTTAGGGGTTAAAATGAACCAAAAACAGACAAAATTTCCGATCACACAATTGAAACCAATTGACACGGAATTTTATACGAGAAGAGAGTTAAGGACAGTAAAGAAGTCTAGTATTTTGGGTGAACATTGTATTATATTTAGCTGCGTAAATATTGGCCAAATGTCCTTGGTCAAAAAGCTAAGCGTAATATCTATGAATTTATTTCAAAAGCTAAAATCTTCCAAAATGGATATGGGCATAAGTGGATTTCTACCATATTGTAGTGTTGTTGGGTATCCCATGGCCGCCCCGCACGCCTATTGCCTTTGCTTACTTGTTTTTATTTGTTGTCATTTTTTGTATTGCGTGACATTTCTATAATTTGACTTACAGTATAGAATTTTACACTTAGTAATATTTTTATATACCCTATAACACTGTAAGTTGGAGATATTATAAGAATGATTGAAAAAAAGTTCTTGTGTGGGTTCTCTTTCCGAGAATGGCTATGATTTTTCTGATGGATGTCTTCAGTCAAGCCGAAATTAAATCTAATATTAAAATTCTCAATTTTTTACCCACCATTATAAACGCAGCATTTACAATTATTAACTTGCCAATATCCTCACTCGATTCGATGGTCACCAAATATGTTATCATGAGGATGCACACACCCATGCATTTCCTTGTAACCCATGTACTTCACGTTATAATAAAAGTGCCATTATGAGTGACAATTATTTCCCCACGAAGAGTTTTCGAATATTTCAGAATTATGCCAAACTTTTGCCCAACAGCTGGTTCTGCGACCGTTCGAAATTACTCGAACCCACCACTACCATAATTTGTAATTATATGCAAAGTTAAGGAGGGTCATTTGCCCCATACACTTTAGTTGGCCAAAACCCCAAACGACCAACAATTAAACTAGGTGTCAAGTTGAAATTAAAAGTTTGCTGCTGCAGTTGGAAATTTTCACAGGAAAGAGCTTGGCACGTGCAAAATGCAGTGGAAGGTATACATTTTGGGCACAAAGTAATTTAGGTGGGCGTTTGTGAATTAAATGCAGAATAATGAAAGTGATGTAAAAATGTAATAATTAGCATTTGATTTACAATATTCACTGGATTTTTTGATTGAGATTTGAAAATACCTGGGTGGGAGAGAGGGGACATTTTGATGTGTGATTATAAATAGTATGTCATTCCTTTTGTAACATCCCTAAATATTCGTCGTAGACCACATAGAGTATAATTCACAATCAGCATAAAATTCTAAGTCGATTTAACGGTGTCTGTCTGTCAGTCTGTCTCTATATTTGTTGAAATCACGATACTGCCCACACTTTTTGAAATAGAGCTTCACGGTCCACGATTTAGTATAGTCTCCCGATTTTCGGTATTTTGATGATTTTTGCCACATTTTTCCACGGATTTGTCTAAAAAGTAGCTTCGGCGACGGAGTATTGTATGTATAGGTCTACGATTTTGGATAAGTCCTATATAACGTTACTTTCAATATTCGCTATTTTGATGATTTTTGTCACATTTTTTCACGCATTTGTCTATAAAATGGTATTTGTAGGTAATAATGGGCTCTAGCTGCGGTAGCGTAACATTGTATATATAGGACCAGGTTTTTTTTATAGCCCACATATAAAGGTTCCTCCCGATATTCCATCTTTGGATGATTTTTGTCACATTTTTTCAGAAATTTGTCCAAAATTTGGTATTTGTAGTTCGTAATGGGTTCTAGTTCCAGTGGCGGAACATAATATATAGGTAAACGTTTTCGTACAGCCTCCACATAATGGTACCTCTCGATATTTAGCATTCTGACGATTTTTGTCACATTTTTCCACGAATTTCTATAAAAATAGGTATTTGTAATTCATAATGGCTTCTCTCTTCGGTGCCAGAACATTGAATATTTTGTCTTATGTTTTCCTATGGTGCACATATAACAATACCCAGCGATATTTGATAATCCTAGTCACATTTACCCACGAAATGGTAGTTGGAGTATAAAATTCTCTGAAGAGGTTTCCGTTTTTGTATGGCCTCCATATAAGTGCCCCACCCACTGTAAGGTTTTTGAAAAGCCTAACAGTATTATCCAAACGGTCTCGCTGGTATTTGAATTCAGATATTTTATATAAAAATAGCCTTGCCGAACTTAATGCTTTTTTAGTTGTTTTGTTTTTATACCCTACACCACATAGTGGAAAGGGTATTATGTCTTTGTGCATTTGTTTGTAACATGGAGAAGGAAACGAGATAGACCCATAGTTACTTTTGATGATCTGCATAGAATCACTTTCTGAGTTGATTTATGCATGTCAGTCCGTCTGCCCGTCCGTCCGTCCGTCTGTCCATGTATTCTTGTGAACAAAATGGAGGTCGCATTTATTATCCGATTGAGATGAAATTTTGCAAACAACATTTGTTTGGCCCAAGGACGAACTCTATTGAAATTGGAGATAATCGGTAAAAATTTCGAAATAGCTCCCATATATATCTTCGTCCGATTTGCCTTTTATTGTGCACCAAACGTGTAATATCAGCCCGAATAGTATGGAATTTTGCACATACAACCAAATTAGGCCTGAAAATAAGTATGCCAAATTTTATCGAAATCGGTTCAGATATAGCTATAGCTCCCATATATATTGTTCATCCGATTTGTTATTTTTGTCCTCCGCAGCCGTAATATGCACTCTGTAACAGCAATATTTGGGGAAATATATCAAATACAGATCAGAAATATTTTTGCCAAATTTTATTGAGATCGGTTCAGATTTGGATATAGTTCCCATATATATTTTTATCAGATTGCAAATTAATTTCGCACCAAATGGGCAATACAATTCCGAATTTAAAAGATACAAATTCTTAGGCATATTTAGTCCTTTGAATTTTAAATTATAATTATAATCATAGCGTGTATGATTGAATTCTCCCATAAAAACTTTTAATTGTTATGTGGAGCTCTACTTAATTAGCAAAGTGGTGTAGGGTATCATAAAATCGGACCCGCCCGACTTTAAGACTTTCTTTACTGGTTTTATGTTACTATAGAGGGCCAGATGAAAAAACTGCAACCAATTTCAGACTGCTGTCACTTCCATGCCATGAAAAGTTATTCGTAATGGAATTCAAGAGTGATTTCTTTATTATTGGCTGCAACACCACAAGCAGTTATCGTTAGAGCAGTCCAGCATTTAAATGTGAATAAATCTTTTGTTTCTCCTACCACATCTTGTTGCCGTGATACTCGTAGAGTATCCAGACGTCAAGGAATTGGACGGAAGAAAACAGCAACATCAGCAGAAATGGTTCGAAAAGTAAAGAAGCGACTTTATCGAAACCCGCGTCACAATGGTTGAAAAACGGCTCGTGAGCTAAACATATTGCAATATTCCATTCGGTAAATATTGAGCTCGGGGTGGGAACTGGGAAGTGCAGGAAATTACAGCGCAACAGAAAAAAATAGACTCAATGCTAAAGAGTTGCTTAGCTTGGCCCAACTTGGTAAACTGCCGAATTTGGTTTTCTCCGATGAGAAAACTTTCGTTGTCAGCAGTTTGTAAACAAACAATATGATCATGTTCACTTGCCAAAGAGGTCTACTGAAAATCTGAAAATGCGCACCTTCGGTTGGCCACCAGAACACAATCGCCGTCCATGGTGATGGTGTGGGCCGCCATAACCGCCGATGGTCGCTCTCCGCTCGTATTAATCGACCGTGGCATCAGAATAAATACCGAATATTATTGCGAAAATATTGTGGAGGATATACTAAAGCATTGGACACGCAAACATTTTAGCCATAGACCTTGGACATTCCAACAGGACTCAGCACCATCGCACTCAGCACGCGCCACCCAAGAATAGTTACAAACTGAGGTTCCTCGCTTCATTTTCAGCGCATAATGGTCACCAAAATCTTCGGATACCATTGTGTATTGTGTCGGGAGTATTTTAAAAAGTAAGGTTATCACTAAAAAATAAGAAAGTGTCGATCACCTCAAACAAGCGCTTCGCCGGGAATGGGCTAAAATAACGCAGAGCAACATTCGGGCCGCGTATGACGGTCATTGCCCGTTTGCCATTGGCCATTGGCAAAGGTGACCAATTCGAACAAATCTAAACTTATTCTAAAGTTTGAGGTTATTTCCGAAATTTTTTGCTTTAATTCAATAAAATTTAAAAAAAAAAAAATAGAAATTATTGCGTTTGACTTTGTGGCCGTATGTTATGATATTTACGACGGCATATCAATACTATCTCCATACAAATTTGGGCTTCATTGAAACCAGAGACACCTACTGAGATACTTTATTTCTGTTTTTTGTTTGTCATATATATTTAGATTCATTAATAACTTTATATATTTTCCCTTCAATATCTGAAGAACTTCCAAATCTATATTGAATAGCAATTAGAAGCAAATTTATTGGCTTCTTAGCTCTATCAATTCAATATCAATACCAACTAAATTCAATACCACTTTTCTCTCCATCTTTCCCTCTCTCACACAACACAATAAATATCTGCTAATGCAAGTCAATAATTTTCTTCTCAAATAACCATTCATTATTGAGAAATTACTTGACAAATTTTATTGATTCTCTTTTTGTGGAAAGATTTGTGGAAAAGTTTCACATAATTAATTCATTACCTTAAATGGTTTGTCATTGGTCGGAACAAAACCCAGCATGTCGATGACATGGCAATAACGAAGTTCTCAAATAAATTGTGGCTGTGTGTGTGTGTGGGAGTGTCTCTTCAATAGAAAAGCTAACAAATAACATAATGTTCAATAATTTGTGTCAAATCTTTACTGGCATAAATTGTACAGCATTTAACATAAAGATGAAGGTCTTTGAAATACAATTTAAGGATTTGTTTAAAGGGGATTTTTTCTAAATAGAATTTTGTGTTTTAATATGTAGCTTTTAAAGTTGTTTTTATAATTATTTACGGATTATATTGCTTTGATGTGTAAACTCTATAATATTAAATTTGAATTTGTATAAATGTTTTTCTAGGATTTCTCCTTGTATATATATATATATATATATATATATATATATATATATATATGCATATATATATATATATATATATATATATATATATATATATATATATATATATATATATATATATATATACAAGGAGAAATCCTAGAAAAACATTTATACAAATTCAAGTTTAATATTATAGAGTTTACACATCAAAGCAATATAATCCGTAAATAATTATAAAAACAACTTTAAAAGCTACATATTAAAACACAAAATTCTATTTAGAAAAAATCCCCTTTAAACAAATCCTTAAATTATATTTCAAAGACCTTCATCTTGTTAAATGCTGTACAATTTATGCCAGTAAAGATTTGACACAAATTATTGAACATTATGTTATTTGTTAGCTTTTCTATTGAAGAGACACTCCCATATATATATATATATATATATATATATATATATATATATATATATATATATATATATATATATATATATATATATATATATATATATATATATATATATATATATATATATATATATATATATATATATATATATATATATATATATATATATATATATATATATATATATATATAATCGTAGACCTATACATACAATATTCCGTCAGCGGACAAATGCCAATTTTTATTCAAATCCCTGAAAGTGTATGGCGAACATCATACAAATCCGAATATCGGGAGGAACCCATTTCAAAGAACAAATACCAAACGAGGCAAAAATGATCAAAAAAAACGAATATGGGGAGGTAGTGTTATATGGTGGCTATATCAGAACTAAATAAATGTCAAATTTTCCATTAAACCGCGAATATTTTTAATCCCGGCGAAATAACAAATAGAGGAACAGGTCGATCCTGACCGTTACGTAGATGCCGATAGTAAATATATCGGATATAAATAGCGAATTATATACAATGTATATATACAAAGGAAGAGGATGTTAGCTAGAATGTTTATATCTCATGAATGGCTGGACCGATTTTGACAATTTTTGTCATCGGACAATTAAATTTTGCCATCGGACAATAATTAGCGGGTAAAATAGACTCTAACTTTTGTGGTAGAAAATAGGAAAATTTCCACTAAACCGCGAATATTTTTAATCCCAGCCAAAACATTAAAAGATCACTTCTGACCATTACAGTGATGCTAATATCCAAGAAATCGGATATATAGCAAAATATGTACAATACGTATGTAAAAGAATTGATCTTATTTATTCTGCTTATAAATCGAGAACCGCTGGGCCGATTTTCACAATTCACATCAATTCGGAATGGTCTCTTGCCAGAAAAGGATAAAATCTAAGAAAATCGCGGGATAATATAAAATTAAAAAAGTTATATCTTTTGTTTCATTTTTTTTCCATTTTTGTTATATTTTTTTATCGCATGTGTTTTTTTCAATTTGACTTACAATTTTGAATTTTAAATTTTCTAAATTGTTACACCCCCAACACTACGTTTTGAGGGTATTATATGTATGTCGCAATTATCGTCCGATCCTCACGATATTTTGCATGGGGGTGGGTCGGAATTGAAGCCTATTGTTCTTAGGATGTGCATTTAGAGGTTTAAATGGCTAAAAAATTTAATTTTTTTTTCTAATTTAGTAGTCGTTCTATAGGCCACAATTGAAAACTAATCGACGAGGAATTTCGCCTCGGAAGAGTGTTGAGGACAGAGAAGAAGTCTTGCATTTTGGATGACCATTGGATTATATTTAGCTGTAAAATGGACCACAACTTTCGTGTGCAATTGTTTTGAATACTTCACAATACTACGGAGTGCGTAAATATTGGCCAAATTCCCCGGGTCAAAAACCTAAAGGTAAGCATTGGGCAGGGCTCTTTGGCATTATTTCAAAAACGAAATCTTCCAAAATAGATTTGCATATAAAGGGACTTTGAACATATCGTAGTGTTGTAGGGTATCACATGGTCGGCCCCGCACGCCTATAGCCTTAGCTTACTTGTTCCAATTTGACTTATAATATTGAAGTGTTAGTTTTGTAATATTTTTTCACCTTACAACACAGGTTGGGGATATTATATACAGAGTGCAATTATCGTCCGAACCTCACGAAAATTTTAACAGAGGTAGGGTTATGCTCAGAAGGGCTAGATTTATTGTTTTCAAAGATGTTGGCAAAATATATTGGGGTGTTTAAATGGACCAAAATCTAAAAATTTCCTGATCACACAATTGAAGGCAATCGACACGCTTAAGAAGCGAGTTAGTAATATTTAGCTATAAAATGGACCACAACAAGTAGCAGCACAACGGAGTGTGTAAATATTGGGCAAATGTCCCTTTTCAAAATGATAAGGTTAATATCTGGTCAGTGTTCCGTGACATAATTTCGAAAGCGAAGTCTTCCAAAATGGATGTGGACATAAAGGGTCTTCTAACATATTATAGTGTTGTAGGGTATCACATGGTCGGCCCCGCACGGCTATAGCCTTTGTCCACTTGTTTTTATAAAAAATCTCCTTCAATTAGTCTGCTGATTGAAATCATTCTGACTGACAATCGTTGTACGGCTGAATTTCTATTCAGATGACGCTGATTACCATTACAATACAGAAAAAAACAGACGTCATATTCAATAGATAAATCTACAAATCTGAACAATAAACACCATCATGTTCAATATTACAATTTACATAAATTGATTTTCAATTACTTATGTATGCATGCCTATTTATGTGTGTGTGTGCAAAAGATGATGTCAATATATTGCCACAAAATATTTATCATTTGGATTTGTTCGTTTGCATATCCTTTGTAAAAATTGATCGATGGTTGGCAAAAGTTTCGCATCACAATTAGGTCGAAAATAATATTTATCTGTTATTATGACAGCCATCGCTAATGAGTTTGTTCAATAGTGTTTGTTTTAAATTATGCGATATTTGCAGCGTTTGTTTGTTTATGTTTGTTTTTGCATTATTTGCGAAAAATATTTGACATAAGTATGCAGGGAAATATGCAAAAAATAACTGACGTGTCAATGTGTTAGTTGGGCAAAAATTTGTACTGTGAAATTGAAATTGCATGAATTCAGAACACATTACATAGTGAACTGGAATGGCTCTATAAAGTTAGGTGTTAGGTCAACAAAATGCTACCCTCATGCAAAAAGCAAGCTCTTTAAGTGTCGAGCATTTTCAAGTAAATGAGAATCACAATTACTTCGTGCCTTTCCCAAAAGTCATCATAACCAAATATTGCAAAGCTACCAATACTAATTCGCAATATATGTGTACGAAAAGTATTAATTATATATATTGAAAAATGAGCTCGGAGTAAAGCCATTGAAATTCCAAAACGTGCAAGAACTTCAACCGCAACAGGAAGAAAATAGACTCAAAAGAGCTAAAGAATTGCTTCGCTTGGCCGAAAGTGGTGAACTGCCGAATTTGGTTTTCTCCGATGAGAAAACATTCGTTGTCCAGCAGTTTGTCAAGAAATAAAATGATCGTGTATACTTGCCAAAGAGGTCAGCTGAAAATGTGCACCTTAAAAAAATGTGCGGCGCCATAACAGCCGATGGTCGCTCTCCGTTCTTATTAATCGACCGTGGCATCAGAATAAATGCCGAATATTATAGCGAAAATATTCTGGAGGGTGTATTAAAGCCTTGTACACGCAAACATTTTGGCCGCAGACCTAGGACATTCCAACAGGACTCAGCACCATCGCACTCAGCATGCGCCATTAAAGAATGGTTGCAAAATGAGGTTCCTCGCTTAATTTCCAGTGCACAATGGCCACCGAAATCTCCGGATACCAATCCGTTGGACTATTGTGTCTGAAGTATTTTGGAAAGCAAGGTTGGCATTAAAAAATACCAAAATGTCGATCACCTCAATCAAGCGCTTCGCCGGGAATGGACCAAAGTACCACAGAGCAACAATCGGACAGCGTGTGACGGTTACATTGGCAGTTTGAAGGCCATAATTCATGTCAAAGTTGACCAATTAGATCAAATCCAAACTTATTTTAAAATTTGATGCTATTTTCGACATTTTTTGCTTTCCTACAATAAAATTAAATAAAATTAAATAAATAAAATTAATAAAATATGGCGTTTGACTTTGGTTCAATTTTTTTATCTCACCCTGTATAAGCACAAAAATTAACTTAATTTGGTACTATTTTAATTTAGTTCAACGGATTTAGTTGAACGCATTGATCTGAAAATCTAAAATGTTTGTATTGGGTTCTCTTCTGGTGGGTAGGGCTAAGATAAATGGGAAATGTATTCGGCAAGCGTACGAAAGGTACTAAATGACACTAAATTTGGTGCAGCATGAACGGATACTTCTTAAAATCTGAAATTTGGCATTAGGAACAATGTTATTATGTAAAATTGAGTTTTAGAGGTTGTGTTGGAAAAACGTACTAAAAAGTACTAAATTTTGGTATTTAGGTAAGGGCGTCTAAAATTAATGAGGTTTGGTTGATGCATGGCTGACGTACCAAAAAAGTATGAAAAGTACTATGTTAACTTTGATATTTGGGAAAGAAATATAGCTGAAACTCGCAAGTTTGGAGAGAGTCTTTGAAGTGGTGTAGGATAGACAAACTAAAGGATTTTTCGTGATTCCAACAATATGTGTACCAAAAGTAATAAATTGCACTATATTTAGTATCATTTGGATAGTGTAAAATATAACAAGTAAAAAAGCAGTAAGTTCGGCCGGACCGAACTTTGAATACCCTCTACTCATTTGGAACGAATTAGAAAATTTTCAAAAAAAATAAAATCCATTAAAAATTCTGTTAAAATCTTTAAAATATCTAATATCGGAAGGTGCCGATATATGAGGGATATACGATATTGTGGACCTATATAGACAATTACCTTTCAGGGGTTAAAGTGCTCACAAAGAACTCCTTGTGTGGATTTTCAGACAATACCATAGGAAAATATGGCTAAAATCATCAAAATACCGGGGGTACCGTTATATGGGGGATATACGATATCGTGGACGATATATATCTACCCACAAGGAACTCCTTGTGTGGATTATCAGACAATTCCGTTGAAAAAATGTGGGTTAAATCATAAAAATACCGAATATCGGAAGAGTACCGTTATATGGGGGCTATACGATATCGTGGACCGGTATAGCCCATCTTCGAACTTGACCTGCCTGCAGACAAAAGAGGGGTCTGTGCAAAATTTTAGCTTCCTATCTTAATTAATTTAGACTGTAGCGTGATTACAACAGACGGACAGACGGACAGACAGGGCTAAATCGTCTTAGAATTTTACGCTGATCAAGAATACATATACTTTGTTGGGTATAAAATTATTATTTCGATGAGTTACAAACGGAATGACGAACTTAATATACCCTCCATACTATGTATGGTGGAGAGTATAAAAATTTAGTATGAGAATCCAATCATAAAAATTAATTTGATGTAAGGAGGTGGCTCTGAAAATGTGTATTGAGGACCCTGTTGGTGTTAGATTTGAAATGTGTACTAAAAGTGGACGAAAAGATAGAGATAGGGAGGTGATTTTTGAAATCGGTACTAATTTTTATATCTGATGCAAAGATCTGGTGGTGGTTTTGAAAATGAGAACAATGATTGTCCGAAATGTACTACGTGGTACTAACTTAGGATCACTGGTTATACGTGGTACTAACTTAGGTTACAATTGTTTTGGACAGAAAAAATGGAAGTGAGTAATAAACTTGAGCAATTTTTAGTTACTTAAAAGTCTGAAAATGTAGAATGTATGAAATAATAATAAGTATGAAATAATTATTTTAAAAGTATGCCAAACAGAACAAATTGTACATTTTAGAGTAATAACAAGTAAAAAAGCTGTAAGTTCGGCCGGCCGACTTTGAATACCCTCCACCATTTGGAACGAATTTTGCAATTCTCAAAAAAAAAAAAAAAAACTTTAAAAATTCTGTTAAAATCTTAATGAACCGAATGTTATTATTACCGAATGTAGCTATTATATTAGGGTCTATACGAGGACATGAACCTGCGCAGGTAACATTTGTCATAAGCCATTACAATATTCAAATGCGAAACTTAAAAAAAATCGGTTATAATGTCCATAAAATCAAAATACCGAATAGGGAGGGAGGTACCGCTATGTGGGGGCTATACGAAGACGTGGACCTGTACTGACAATTTTCTGTCGTAGGCTGTAGTATTCATTACGAACTTCAAATATCAAATTTGAAACAATTCTGGCGAAAAATGTCCCTAAAATCATTAAAATGCCGAATATCGGGATGTACCGTTATATGGTGGCTTTACGAAGAGGTGGATCTACATAGACAATTTTCTGTCATAGACTGTAGCATCCATTATTAATTTCAAATACCAAATTTGAAACTATTCCGGTGAATAATGTCGCTAAATCATCAATATACCGAATATCGGGAGGTGCCGTTTTATGGGGGCTAAACCAAAACGTGGACCTACATAGCCCATTTTCAATACCAAAAGTCCTGCAGACATAACATACATTTCAGCAAAATTTTATCAATCTACTTTAATTCGTTCGGAAGCTAGAGTGATTTCGACAGACGGACGGACATCGCTAAATCGACATAGAATTTTATGCTGATCAAGAATATATATATAATTTGTGGAGTCTAAAATGTGTATTTCGAGGTGTTACAAACGGAATGACAAACTTAATATACCCTCCATACTATGGTGGAGGGTATAAAAAGGTCTAACACGAACTTGCGGAACAAATCTAAAACTTTAAGGTGGACTTTTCGCTGACGACGTAGCGGTCACTTGCTAAAAAAATTTATATAGTAATATTATAAAATGATTATATAACTACTCTTCTTCTTCTGTCATATACAATTTTGTCTACAATTTTCTATGCAATAAATGAAGAAAAGAGAAAATGAACTTTTTTATATCTATTCCTCCGCCGTTTCCACACTGAACCTTATTCTTAAATCAAAGAAAGAGGACAACAAAACTAACGTGAAAGTTTTATTCAGGTCAGCTGCTGGTGTATTGCAGCTAAACAGTAAACGGGCTTTGAAATTAAAGTCCACCAAATCCAAGACAAACTCGTTTACAAATAATTCGTAGTGCAACGAATATTACTAAGACTAAAGAAAGAATACAACTAGCTGTGTTTCAAGTATCGTGATATTTAACAATTTGCTGACACAGGCACACACACACACACACATACAAAAAGATGACAATATATTACAAGGATATTGCATTTCGTGCGCATTTGTAGTGCATATCCTTATAACACATGCTTTAATTTTGACAATTTATATATTTATACCCTACACCACATAGTGGTAAGGGTATTATGTCTTTGTGCATTTGTTTGTAACATGGAGAAGGAAACGAGATAGACCCATAGTTACTTTTGAGAACCTTCATAGAATCACTTTCTGAGTCGATTTATGTATGTCAGTCCGTCTGTCCGTCCGTCCGTCCGTCTGTCCATGTATTCTTGTGAACAAAATGCAGGTCGCATTTATTATCCGATTGAGATGAAATTTTAGAAACAATATTTTTTTGGCCCAAGGACGAACCCTATTGAAATTGGTGAGAATCGGATCAAATTTAGATATAGCTCCCATATATATCTTCATCCGATTTCGGGTTAAATGTGCACCAAATATCCACTATCAGTCCAAATTACCTGAATTTTGGCACACCCAACCGAGTTCGGCCTAGAAACAAGTATATCAAATTTGGAGAAAATCGGTTCAGATATAGCTATAGCTCCCATATATATCTTTCATCCGATTTGATCTTTAAGTCCCTCACATTCCTACTATGCACTCCACAACCGTGATATTTGGTACCAGGTATTAGATGGAGCACAGAAATAGCTGTTTTAAATTTTATCGAAATCGGTTCAGATTTGGATATAGCTCCCATATATATCTTCATCAGATTTCGGGTTAATTGACCACCAAATGGCCAATATCAGCCCAAATGCCCCGAATTTTGGCACATGTGACCAAGATTAGCCTTAAAGCAAATACAACAAATTTGGAGAAAATCGGTTCAGAAACAGCTATAGCTCCCATATATATATTCATCCGATTTCGGGTTAAATGTGCACCAAATGTCCACTATCAGTCCAAATTACCTGAATTTTGGCACACCCAACCGAGTTCGGCCTAGAAGCAAGTATGTCAAATTTGGAGAAAATCGGTTCAGATATAGATATAGCAACCATATATATGTTTCATCCGATTTAGAGTTTTAGTCCCATACATTCGTAATATTCACTCCACAACCGTGATATTTGGTACCTGGTATTAGATGGAGCACAGGAATAGCTGTTTTAAATTGTATCGAAATCGGTTCAGATTTGGATATAGCTCTCATATATATCTTCATCCGATTTCGGGTTAAATGTGCACTAAATGGTCAATATCAGCCCAAATCACCAGTCTAGAAGCTAATACGTAAAATTTGGAGAAACCCGGTTCAGAGATAGCTATAGTTCGTAAAATGCACGATAGAATTAGATAGATTTTGATTTTGTACCAAATATCTCATAGAGCTCTGAAACGCCCTGTATAAACCTTTTTACGAGAGCTCTACTAAATATGCATAGTGGTGTAGGGTATCATATAGTCGGCCCCGCCCGACTTTTGAGCTTTCCTTACTGGTTTTTAATTCAATTAAAAACAAAGTAATTTTTTAAAGCGAAAATTTTGTTCACGTTTACAAACTTTGATGTTGCAAAGGTGAATTACAACGGTCCTGATGACATACTTAGTGAAATAATTTCGTAGCGATGGAATTAAAAAAAAAAATATTTAAAATAATATTTTTAGGTTTAATATGACATTCCTGCCGGTATAGACCTCATTAGTAGCATACAAACAATTTTTATACCCTACACCACAAGGTGGTCAGGGTATTATGTCTTTGTGCATTTGTTTGTAACAGGCAAAAGGAAACGGGATAGACCCATAGTTCCTTTTGATGATCTGCATAGAATCACTTTCTGAGTTGATTTATGCATGTCAGTCCGTCTGTCCGTCCGTCCGTCTGTCTGTCCATGTATTCTTGTGAACAAAATGCAGGTCGCATTTATTATCCGATTGAGATGAAATTTTGCAAACAACATTTGTTTGGCCCAAGGACGAATCCTATTGAAATTGGAGATAATCGGTAAAAATTTAGATATAGCTCCCATATATATCTTCGTCCGATTTGCTTTTTATTGTGCACCAAACGTGTAATATCAGCCCGAATAGTATCGAATTTTGCACATACAACCAAATTAGGCCTGAAAATAAGTATGCCAAATTTTATCGAAATCGGTTCAGATATAGCTATAGCTCCCATATATATTGTTCATCCGATTTGTTATTTTTGTCCTCCGCAGCCGTAATATGTACTCTGTAACAACAATATTTGGGGAAATATATCAAATGCAGCTCAGAAATACCTTTGCTAAATTTTATCGAGATCGGCTCAGATTTGGATATAGCTCCCATATATAACTTCGTCCAATTTACCATTTATTGTGCACCAAACGTCTAATATTTGTCCAAATGGGATGGAATTTGGCACATACGACCGAATTTAGTCTAGAAGCTAGTATGCCAAATTTGGTGAAGATCGGTTCAGATATAGTTATAGATCCCGATTTATTGTATTTGTTACCCACAGCCGTAATATGCACTCCGTAACAACGATATTCAGGGAAATATATCAAATACAGCTCAGAAATATCTTTGCCAAATTTTATCGAGATCGGTTCAGATTTGGATATAGCTCCCATATATATTTTTATCCGATTTCAAATTATTTTCGCACCAAATGGGCAATATAAGTCCGAATTTAAAGATACAAATGCTTCGGCATATTTAGTCCTTTGAATTTTAAATTATAATTATAATCATAGCGTGTATGGTTGAATTCTCCCATAAAAAACTTTTAATTATTAAGTGGAGCTCAACTAAATTAGCAAAGTGGTGTAGGGTATCATAAAATCGGCACCGCCCGACTTTAGGACTTTCTTTACTGGTTTCTTTATAGTACATTTCGTTGCTTTGAAGCAGAAATTTGAAAAATATTCGGAATCGATGTGGAAACTTCCCCCTATATGTGCTCCCGAAATGTCAATATTTAAAGAGTTATGACCCTTATAAAATAGGCTATATTAAACTATATATAACTGGAATTAATATGATGCTAAAACCTTGAATGTCAATATTTAAGGAGTTATAGCCATTGAAAAAAAGGCTATTGATCTCATGTAGAGCCATTTAGTTCAATCTTGAAGTATCGTATAATTTATATTAGCCTAGCAAGTGCTCGCTATTTCGTCAGAGAAAAGTCCACCTTAAAATTTTAGATTCGTTTTAGGGCTCTTTTGTACTCAAAATGCATATTTTGTTCAATTTTTCAAGTTCAAAGTTCAAGTTTTTGCCATTTCGGCAAAAATAATAAAAAAAAATATTTACCTTTTACACCAAAAAAAGTCTTCAAAATCTCTTATTTTGAAGTTTAACGGGGAGGATATTATGAACCCACATCTAATTTTTATGTCCAAAACTATTTCAATGTCATCATATGTAAACCCTAGAAAACAGAAATGACCTCTATGCCTTCTCTCAATACCAAATTTAGTAACATTAAGTACGCATATCTCAAAACAATCTACATATCTATATCCTAGACACCAGCAGTAATCCATAATTATAACTTTTTGAACAATTATAGAACGCATTTACAAAACAACCCAAATCACAAACCTACTACCACCAGGGAGCCCAATATATCATTTCAAAATTCCAGTATCCGTTCATCCTAAACCAAACTCTTCCAAATTTAGTACCATTTAATACAGTTTGCACACCAAGTACTTACTTTCCAACCTTGACTGTCTTACCAAATTCCATTTCATATTACGAAAAACGCTTAGGTAGATGTCTCCTGCACTCATTCCAAATTTCAGGATTCTAGCTCATTCTGTTTGTCCAATACGAACCCTTTTAGTATGCATTTCCAAAAATGCGTAAATAAATTGTCAAATGTAGAGGAAATATATCGTCCAAACTCTGACCGAAACTCTCAAACTTCTTATACCTTCTTCTTCGAAATTCTAAGTCGATTCAGCAATATCCGTCTGTCTGTTCGTTGTAATATTTGGAACGAAGTGAGATAGAAGGCTACAATTGCAATTGTGTATTTTGCCAGTAAGCAGGATACGTTCGAAAATTTGCCGTGTCGGTCCACGTCTTCGTATATCCCAGGTATAAAGAATTTGTTCCAAACTACAGCCTATGACAAAAATGCGCATGTATTTCCACGTTTAGCGCGTATAACCCTCATATAACGTTGCCTCTCAATATTCGGTACTTTTGATGATTTCAGCGATATTATAAACCGGAATTGTTTCGAATTTCGTATTGAAATATCTAAATGGATAATGGAAACCGATGACAGAAAATTGTCTATGCAGGTCCTCGTATACAGGTTCTCGTCTACGTATGACGGGTTTCATTTAAACCGTATTTTTCGACGGATTTATTATACCCTCCACCATACTATGAAGGGTATATTAACTTTGTCATTCCGTTTGTAACTCCTCGAAATACTCATGTCAGACCCAACAAAGTATATATATTCTTGATCAGCGTAAAATTCTAAGTCGATTTAGCGACGTCCGTCTGTCTGTCTTGCACACATTGTTTATTTATCCAGTAGGCAGATTAAGTTCGTAAATGGGCCATGTAAGACTACGTTTTCATATAGCCTCAAAATAACGGTACTTCCCGATATTCGGTATTTTGATGATTTTAGCGACATTATTCACCGGAATTATTTCAAATTCGGTATTTGAAGTTCGAAATGGATACTACACCATGACAGAAAATTGTCTGTGCAGGTCCACGTCTTCGTAAAGCCCCCATAAAAAGGTACCTCCCTATACTCGGTATTTTGATGATTTTAGCGACATTTTTCACCGGAATGGATTCAAATTTGGTATTTGAAATTCGTAATGTATACTAAAGCCTAAGACAGAAAATTGTCTATGCAGGTCCAGCTCTTCGTATAAGACTCCCTATATTCGGTATTTTGATGATTTTAGGGACATAATTCACCGGAATTGCTTCAAATTTAGTATTTGAAGTTCGTAATGGATACTACAGCCTATTACAGAAAATTGTCTGTGCAGGTCCACGTCTTCATATAGCCCCCATATAACTGTACCTCCCGATATTCGGTATTTTGATGATAGTAGCTACATTATTCACCGATTTTGTTTATACCCTACACCACAAGGTGGTCAGGGTATTATGTCTTTGTGCATTTGTTTGTAACAGGCAAAAGGAAACGAGATAGACCCATAGTTCCTTTTGATGATCTGCATAGAATCACTTTCTGAGTTGATTTATGCATGTCAGTCCGTCTGTCCGTCCGTCCGTCTGTCCATGTATTCTTGTGAACAAAATGCAGGTCGCATTTATTATCCGATTGAGATGAAATTTTCCAAATAATATTTTTTTTGGCCCAAGGACGAACCCTATTGAAATTTTTGAGAATCGGATCAAATTTAGATATAGCTCCCATATATATCTTCATCCGATTTCGGGTTAAATGTGCACCAAATGTCCACTATCAGTCCAAGTTACCTGAATTTTGGCACACCCAATCGAGTTCGGCCTAGAAGCAAGTATATCAAATTTAGTGAACATCGGTTCAGATATAGATATAGCAACCATATATATGTTTCATCCGATTTAGTGTTTTAGTCCCTTACATTCGTAATATTCACTCCACAACCGTGATATTTGGTACCAGGTATTAGATGGAGCACAGGAATAGTTGTTTTAAATTTTATCGAAATCGGTTCAGATTTGGATATAGCTCCCATATATATCTTCATCCGATTTCGGGTGATTAACAACCAAATGGCCGTAATAGCATCAATTTTGGCAAATCCGACCGAAACCAGCTTAGAAGCAAGTACACCAATTTTAGTAAAAATCGGTTCAGATATAGCTACAGCTCCCATATATATCTTTCATCCGATTTCGTCTTTAAATTCCTCACATTCGTAGTATGCACTCCACAGGAATGATATTTGGTACCAGATATCAGATAAAGCCCAAAAATAGTTGATTTTAATTTTATTAAAATCTGTTCCGATTTGGATATGCCTCCCATATATATCTTCATCCGATTTCGTGTTAATTGTGCACTAAATGGTCAATATCAGCTCAAATCACCTGAATTTTCGAACGTAAGACCGAATTCAGTCTAGAAGCTAATACGACGAATTTGGTTCAGAGATAGCTATAGTTCGTAAAATGCACGATACAATTAGATAGATTTTGATTTTGTACCAAATATCTGATAGAGCTCTGAAATGCCCTGTATAAACCTTTTTACGAGAGCTCTACTAAATATGCATAGTGGTGTAGGGTATCATATAGTCGGCCCGCCCTACTTTTGAGCTTTCCTTACTGGTTTTCTTTTTCATTTTATGCAATTCTTTGCTCGGTCTTATTCGATTAACATTTGTTTATACATTAAGCAAATTAAATAGCATTGCATATATATTTTTCCAGTTTTTCACTACTCCTTTCCAACAAAAGCTCGAATTCTAAAGTAGTCATGCTTATGAATGTAAAAAGGGAATATAGTCAACGTAATTTGATGGATTAGTATTTAAATCAGATTTTACTTCATGCACAAATAATACTCCTCACAAAACGTGAATAATATAAGCAGTTTCAAATTTAATTAGGGATTAGGAGATTTGGAGAGTAGCATAAAAACATCAAACCGTGGGTCACGAAAAGAAAATGCAATTGTGGGGGGAGGGTAAAGAAGAGTGAAATAAGAAGAAATATGGAAAACAGTCAAATGAGATAAAAAATAGTTTTTTTTTTCTTCTTTTGCAGATGGACAACTATAAAAATTTGAACGTATTCGTGGAAATGTTAAAATATTTTGTTTACATTTTGGATTTGAAACTAGATAAACCAAATTGTAGTCTATGAAGTCATGTAAAATAGAATCAGTCGGTTTTGCCGACATATGTATACACCCAGCCATGATTTACCATTATTCAAACTGTTGACCCTTTATGAGGGAGATTCCGAAGCAGTTGGCCAATATTGACCAATTCGTATCTGACCTAAGATTGATATAAATATTACAACGTGCAAGATTTGAAGTATATCGACTACTTCCTATACTTTACATGAGATATGTGCAAATTTTTGGAAAATGTGGAAACATGCGTAACAGATATAGCGGACCTAAGTATTCCATTTTCATACTTCATCTAATACACATTAAAATATTGGTATGTGCAAAATTTAAAAGAAATCGAACATTTGTATTCAATTTCATACGTCTCCGTAAATTCCGATAATTACATACTCATATCAGATTTCTGGTTAAAAGGCAATATTTAGATACATCAAGTTTTATAGAATCGCTGACTTATTTCGCAAGTTATGGCAGATATTAGTATTGGAAATTGTGACTCTTTGTAGGTGAGGCACCAGAAGGGGTTTGAATGTGTGAAATTTAAAGAGAGTTCGATGCTTATTCCCATTTTTTGGAGGTTTTGTTTTTCAAAAATCTTGATCCTTTTGTGGGGGAGGTACCAGAAGGAGTGGACCGATATATCCCATTCTCACAATAGACGTTGAGTTAACAAAAATATTGTGATGTGTGTAATTTGAATAGAACCGGATACTTATTTCGGATTTTATTATGATTTTGGTTATTCAAAACGTTGACCCTTTGCGGAGGAGGTACCAGAAGGAATGGCCCGATCTCTACCATCTTTATAACTAATCTTGTGTTGGATGGAAATATTGAGATGTGCCAAGTCTGCATGGAATCGGATGTTAATTTCGTGTTTTATCAGCTTCATGAATATTACAAATTTGGACCCATTGTGGGGGAGTTACCAGAAGAAATACACCGTTATATTCCATCTGCACACCAGACCTTGGGTTAATAAAAATATTCCGATGTGTGTATTTTGAAGACAATCCGTTCAATATTTTATAAAAGTTATAATTATTTAAAATTTTGACCCTTTGTGAGGGAGGTACTGGATGAGGTGGACCAATATTGCCAATTTTCACACCTGCCCTAGCACTGATGCAAATATTAGGATCCGCAAAGTTGGAACAAAATCGGATTATCTTTTCTCTCTCTGTGCAGTAAATTATTTTCTTTGAAAATGTTGACATTTTGTTTGGGAGGTACCAGAAGGAGTGAACCGATATTGCCCATCTCCGAACTCGATCTAAGTTTGAAAATAATATTACGATGTACCAGTTTTGGATCAAATCGGATACTCCCGTCAAGAGTTATCGTGAGCACCAACCAGTCAGATGAGATATACCCTCTATTGCCATATGGCTAAGGGTATAAGAAGGAGATGACAAGTCCATCATAGATTTCGTACTCATTCCCTTATAGTTGTAAAGTAGGAGTCTATTTGGAGACCGTATTGAAAATGTTTCACAAAACAAATGATCTCCGGAATCTCAATGAAATAAATGTATGCAAGTTCTTTTGTATAGTTGCGTTTTAAAATTTTCAAATTCTAGTCAAGTCAAATTTATTAAATGGAATTGTTATCTGTTTTCCTGCGTGTTTTTTTTTTTGTATATATATATATATTGTGAATGTGTTGTGTTTCTATGCAGACACATCTATATATTTAAATTCTTAGAATACAACAAAATGCCAATAGCCATATAGTCTGTATAAAATATATTTTTTATGTTTTAAATACATCGTTGATTTTGGTCAACAACAAATTCTATTCGGGTAATTTTAAATGAAATTCATGTCTGGCATTTATTTAATACTGATTTTTTGCTTTAGCTAAAGAAACATTTTTATATTTACAATTCAATTTTTTTCATTTTTTATATCAACTAGTAAATAGTATCGAATTGTAACCAGTAAAGAAAGTCCTAAAGTCGGGCGGGGCCGAATTTATGATACCCTACACCACTTTGCTCCATATAACAATTAAAAGTTTCTATGGTAGAATTCAATCATACACCCTATAATTATAATTATAATTTAAAATGCAAAGGACTAAATATGCCGAGGCATTTGTATCTTTTAAATTCGGACTTATATTGCCCATTTGGTTAATTTGAAATCAGATCAAGATATATATGGGAGCTATATCCAAATCTGAACCGATCTCGATAAAATTTGGCAAAGATATTTCTGAAATGTATTTAATATATTTCCCTGAATATCGTTGTTACGGAGTGCATATTACGGCTGTGGGTAACAAATATAACAAATCGGATGAACAATATATATGGGAGCTATAGCTATATCTGAACCGATCTTCACCAAATTTGGCATACTACCTTCTTGACTAAATTCGGTCGTATGTGCCAAATTCCATCCCAATTGGACAAATATTTGGTGCACAATAAAAAAGTAAATCGGACGAAGTTATATATGGGAGCTATATCCAAATCTGAACCGATCTCGATAAAATTTAGCAAAGGTATTTCTGAGCTGCATTTGATATATTTTCCCAAATATTGTTGTTACAGAGTGCATATTACTGTGGAGGACAAAAATAACAAATCGAATGAACAATATATATGGGAGCTATAGCTATATCTGAACCGATTTCGATCAAATTTGACATACATATTTTAAGGCCTAATTTGGGTGTATATGCAAAATTTCATTCAATTCGGGCTGTTATAACACGTTTGGTGAACAATAAAAGGCAAATCGGACGTAGATATATATGGGAGCTATATCCAAATTTTTACCGATTATCTCCAATTCAATAGGGTTCGTCTTTGGGCCAAACAAATGTTGTTTGAAAAATTTCATCTCAATCGGATAATAAATGCGACCTGCATTTTGTTTACAAAAATACATGGACAAACGAACGGACAGACGGACTGACATGCATAAATCAACTCAGAAATTTATTCTATGCAGATCATCAAAAGGAACTATGGGTCTATCTCGTTTCCTTTTGCCTATTACAAACAAATGCACAAAGACATAATACCCTGACAACCTTGTGGTATATATTGTTTATAACATGGAAAAGGAAACGAGATAGATCCATAGTTCCTTTTGATGATCTGCAGAGAATTCATCAATGTCCATGTATTTTAGCAAACAATGTTCCGGTAGCTTTTATAGTCTTAAAGCTGAACCCGAGACTATTTGCTACCCTTTTTATACCCTACACCATACTATGGATGGTATATTAACTTTATCATTCCGTTTTTAACTCCTCGAAAAACTCATGTCAGACCCAACAAAGTTTTAGCGATGTCCGTCTGTCTGTTGTAATCTCGCTATCTTTCGAACAAAAAATTCTGCACACATATTTATTTTGCCAGTAATCAGGTTAACTTCGGAAATGACTTCGTGTAGCCCCCATATAACGGTACCTCCCGATACTCTATATTTTGATGATTTTAGGGACATTATTTCACCGGAATTGTTTTAATTTTGGTATTTGAAGTTCGTAATGGATGCTACAGCCTATGATAGAAAATTTTCTGTTAAGGTCCACGTTTTGGTATAGGCCTCATATAATGGCACCTCCCTATATTCGGTATTTCGATGATTTTTAGCAACATTATTCACCGATTTTTTTTTAAGTTTCGCATTTGAATGTTGTAATGGCTTATGACAAAAGTTGCCTTTGCAGGTCCACGTCGTCGTATAGACCCTAATATAATGGCTACATGAGGCATTTATAAGAATTTTTAACGGATTTAATTTTTGGAAAATTGCCAAATTTGTTCCAAATGGTGGAGGATATGCAAAGTTCTGCCCGGTCGAACTTTCAGCTTTTTTACTTGTTTATAATCTACATAGAATCACATACTGAGTCGTTTTTTGTAAACAAAGAACAGGTCATGTTTATTGTCTGATTGAGATGAAATTTTCTACAAATCATTTGTTTGGCCCTAGGACGAACTCTATTGAGATTGGTGATACGCGGTTAAATTTTGATATATCTCCCATATATATCTTTAAGCTATTTCGGATTAATTGTGCACCACATAGCTAATATCAGTCCAAATGACCTGAATTTCGGCACGTCCGACCGAATTTTGTCTAGAAGCCAGAACATCACATTTGATCATCGCTTCAGATATAGCGTAGTATGCACTCCACAAGAATAACTCTTGGTAACAGCCATCGGATACAGCTCAGAGATAAGTGATTAAAATTTTGTCAAGATCGGTTCAGATTTGGATATGGCTCCCATATATAGCTTTAAGCTATTTCGGGTTAATTGTGCACCAAATGACCAATATCAGTCCAAATGACCTGAGTTTTGGCACATCCGAACGAAATTAGTCTAAAAGCAAGTACTTAAAATTTGGTGAAAATCGGTTCTGATATAGCTATATCTTCCATATATATGTTTAATCCGATAAATCTCTCACATTCATAATATGCACTCCACAAGAATCATATTTTATATATCATATCAGATGCAGCCCAGAAACATCTGTGCAAAATTTTATCGAGATCGGATCAGAGTTGGATATACCTCTTATATATGTCTTTTTCCTATTTCAAATTTATTATGCACTAAATGATTAATGGTGCACACATGACATACTTGAGTCAAGAAGAAAGTGTATCAAAATTTATGAAAATCGTTTCAGATGAAGATTTTTTATTTCAGTTTTAAACAGACTTAAGCCTTAATATGCAATTAATCTCAAAATTGCCAATATGAACGTTTATTTGCTACACGCGACTCTACCAAATAGTCATAGTGGTGTTGGGTATTATAAAGTCGGCGCCACCCGACTTTTGTCTTTTCTTACTGGTTTAATTTTGTTTTTGATGTAATTTCTCTCCCCCAGTCGTTTGGACAAAAAATATTGTCAACCTTCTTCTAAAAAACATTGATGCTGTGTTGTTTTGATTAGATTTTTGATATCAATTTAAAATTCAAAACAGAATATGACTTTTAAACCAGTAAAGAAAGTTTCAAAGTCGGGCGGGGCCGACTTTATGATGCCCTACACCACTTTGCTAATTCAGTAGAGCTGCGCATAACAATTAAAAGTTTTTATGGGAGAATACAATCATACACGCTATGATTATAATTATAATTTAAAGTTCAAAGGACTAAATATGCCGAATCATTTGTATCTTTTAAATTCTGAATTGTATTGCCCATTTGGTGCACAATTAATTTGAAATTGGATAAAGATATATATATGGGAGCTATATCCAAATCTGAACCGATCTCGATAAAATTTAGCAAAGATATTTCCGAGCTGTATTTGATATATTTCCCTGAATATCGTTGTTACGGAGTGCATATTACGGTTGTGGGTAACAAATATAACAAATCGGATGAATAATATATATGGAAGCTATAGCTATCTCTGAACCGATCTTCACCAAATTTGACATACTAGCTTCTAGACTCAATTCGGTCGTAAGTGCCAAATTCCATCCCATTTGGACAAATATTAGACGTTTGGTGCACAATAAAAGGTAAATCGGACGAAGTTATATATGGGAGCTATATCCAAATCTGAACCGATCTCGATAAAATTTAGCAAATGTATTTCTGAGCTGCATTTGATATATTTTCGCAAATATTGTTGTTACAGAGTGCATATTACGGCTGTGGAGGATAAAAATAACAAATCGGATGAACAATATATATGGGAGCTATGGCTATATCTGAACCGATTTCGATCAAATTTGGCATACATATTTTCAGGCCTAATTTGGGTGTATATGCAAAATTCCATACAATTCGGGCTGATATTACACGTTTGGTGCACAACAAATGGCAAATCGGGCAAAGATATATATGGGAGCTATATCTAAATTTTGACCGATTATTTCCAATTCCAATAGGGTTTGTCCTTGAGCCAAACAAATGATCTGTACAGAATTTCATCTGGATCTGGCAATAAATGCGACCTGTACTTTGTTTACAAAAATACATGGACAGACGGACGCACGGACATGCATAAATCGACTCAGAATGTGATTCTATGCAGATCATCTATCTGCGTTTCCTTTCCTGGGTCTATCTCGTTTCCTTTTGCCTGTTACAAACAAATGCACAGTGACATAATATCCTGACCACCTTGTGGTGTAGGGTATAACAATATATGCAGTCAAGGCGTATGATTGCCAGCCAAAGAAAATATGAATATCTTTCAAATCAAGCTGCACACATACATTACATATTAAACATATATCCCTTAAAAGATAAATACATACACACACACACACACACAACTAAACCTTAAATTTTGAAATGTAGTTCTGCATACATTTCTGCATTCATTCGATTTCATTTAATCGAAAATATTTGTTATGCCTCTTTTACATGTTTTTTCTCCATTTTCTTTGTGCAAATATTACATTCCACTTGACACAGAAATATTTTGCATTGCATGTAAATAAAGTTTTTTATATGTCCGGAATCTGCATTTTTAACCCATGGTATTTTATGTTAAAATACTTAAGGGCAAATAAAATGAATAAAAATGCAAACGCTTGTATGTACCTTACCGATGATAGACGATGATAGATAGTTAGCAAAGGCTAACTTGTTGGACAGGGCGACTATGTGATATCCTAAAATATGATAAGAAAAAGTCAGGAGAGGTCGAGTATAAGATACCCTACACCACTGTGCGTAACAAAAAAGTTTATATTGGGTATTTATGTGAAGTAGATCATAAAATATGAACCAAATAACATTGCTGTATACTGCTTTACATGACTTCGATATTTAAAAATATTTATTAGAGCAATAGATATACTGGACCGGGTTTCACAAATGGTAAAATTCGATTGAAAATTAAAAAATCTACATTTGGGTTGATATTACATATATGGTGATCAATGACCGTAAAATCGAATGAAGATGTATAACGAAGCTACATTAAAATCTGAACCGATTTCGATAAAATTTGTCAGAGGTATTTTCGAGCAGTATCTGATGCCCGGTATCAAATTTCATTTTTGTGAAGTGCATATTACTCATGTGAGGGACTTCAACACCAAATCGAATTAGACATATATATGGAAGCTATAGCTATATCTTAACAGATTTTCACAAATTCAGCCTAAAAGCAAGTGATTAAAATCATCACTTGCTTTTAGGCTGAATTCTACCGGAAGTGCCAAAACTTCAGTCCATTTGGGCTAATATTAGCCATTTGATGCACAAAAATCTGATATCGGATAAAGTTATATGGGAACTATATCCTAGTCTGATCCGATCTCGATAAAATTTGACACATAACAGTGTACCTCCCTATATTCAGTATTTTGACGAGTTCAGTGATATTAATCACCGGAATTGCTTCAAACTTCATGTTTGCATTTTTAAAGGGTACTACAGCTGTGACACAAAATTACTTAGGTCTTCGCATAGCCCCCCTATAACGGTACCTCCCTACATTCGGGTAGCCACATCACTCACCTGACTTGTTTCAAAGTTTCAGCTTAAAGCGGAACTTGCCCCCTCCTTTCAGGTTACTTTTCGAGGTAAGCTTTGAAATCGCCGATACACGTATCTTCTTTTTATACCCCCACCAAACATGGTATAGAGGGTATATTAAGTTCGTCATGCAGTTTGTAACTCATCGAAATAATAATTTTAGACCCAACAATATATATATATATATATATATATTCTTGATCAGCGTAAAATTCTATGACGATTTAGCCCTGTCCGTCCGTCTGTTGCAATCACGCTACAATCAAAACGAATTAATATAGAAAACTAAAATTTTGTACAGATCTGTCATTTGTCTGCAGGCAGATCAAGTTCGAAGATGGTCCGCGATATCGTATAGCCCCCATATAACAGTACCCCCCGATATTCGGTATTTTGATGATTTTAGCCACATTTTCAATGGAATTGTCTGAAATTCTACATAAGAAGTTCATTGTGTGTACTTTACCATTTGAAAAAGAATTATCTATATAGGTCCACGATATCGTGTAGCCCCCATGTAACGGTACCCCTATATTCAGTATTTTGATAATTTTAGCTACACTTTTCAATGGAATTGTCTGAAAATTCTCACAAGAAGTTCCTGGTGAGTACATTGTCCCCTAGAAAAGAATTGTCTATGTAGGTCCACGGTATCGTATAGCCCCCATATAAAGGTACCCCGGTATTAGGCAGTTTGATGATTTCACCCAATTTTTTCAATGAAATAGTCTGAAAATCCATGAGTACATTACCCCCTGCAAAAAAATTGTATATAAAGGTCCACTATATCATATAACGGTTTTCATTTCAACGATATATTCCGACGGATTTTTTTTTTTAAATTTTTTCAGGTTTCTTCCAAATGTGGGTATAAAAAGTTCAGCACGGCGAACTTAGCTTCTTTTTACTAGTTTTGGCTTTACTTTCATTAACTGCTGAATGGTGCAGGATATAAAAAGTTCGGCCCGGCGAACTTAGCTGCTTTTTACTTGTTTTGGCTTAACCTTCATAAACTGCAGTATTTTCCCCTTATTTATTTTTGGTGTCGCCATAGATGGTCTGTCGGAAATTCTGACGTATATGACATACTTTACCGACTAAAAAGTCCTATGCCTAGACAAATAATAAGAGTTTTTGACAGAATATGGTGGTTGAATACAAATGCATATAATAATATATGGGAATAACATATTTCTGTAAATTTTCTAATTAATTTTTGCCCTATCGTCGACCCTCTATTGGCTGATCCAGACATTAAAAGACAGTATGCATTTTGTTCAATCTTTACAGTTTTATGTTCTTACACAAGGAAACTATCCCCATTAGAATCAACGGGGTTTCAATAATACGACCTAAACGTTTATCAATCAACTTGGGATTATTAGTGGGATATTAGAGTATTTTAGAAGTTTTTGACTTTTTATACTTTTCTACGTTTTATACACATATATGACAATTACAACTTAAAACCTAAAAAAGACTGTCAAAGAGACCATCTCTGGGTGTCGCACAATGTTATTTTCTATGAAAAAGTTGACTTTTTGTGTGGAATGTAAGAGAAGGAGTGGTCCGATTTTGCTGATCTCCGAACTCGATCAAAGTTTGACAATAATATTACAATGTACCAAGTTTGACCCAAAACGTATACTCCCTTCCAGAGTTATCGCTCGCATCAACCAGACAGACGTATGGACACCCCTAGATCGACTCCAAATATTCTGAAACGCATTTGGTCTAAATATACCTATCTTCTGCTAAAGAAAATATTGATCTAAATCCCAAATGGCGGCGTTTCCTACCCAAGGGCGTTTTCTCTAGTTTTGTTTTTTTATTGTTTCTCAAGTTCTCACCTTATCGGCTAGCAGCTATGGTAAAGCACACCGATTTCACAAAGTCCCTGAGAACCGGTATGCCGTGTAACGTTTTTTTTTTTTTTCCTTTAAGTTTTAAATTACGATTTATTGGCATGTGACTGTCACATTTAACCATTTTTATATCACATGTACACCCACATGTGTATACACCAATAAAAAAAACACACAATTCGTGTGCACCATTTGGTGTACTTCTCATGCAATTTTCACGAAAAAAGAACGGGGAAAACTATTTGGAACATTTTCGTGAATTGTTGATTTAGCTGGCAGTGATATACGAAGAAAGTAGAAAAGACTTTGTTCGCCTTAACAAATGCGTTGAATGAGTTCCGCCTTTGTAGTATTTTATATCTTCCAGTTTTTTGTTCTTCATTCTCCCGCGAAAGAGAAAACAAACATGAGATATTCGATGCAATAACAAATAACTCTTAAAATACTTCAACGAACAAATGATTAAATGGCTTTACCACTCTTCTTTGTCGTCGTATTTTCGTTTTGTTTATTTTACATTTTGTTGTTGTTACTTAAGCCAACTACCTACTGCTGTTGAGGAGCAGGATAGAAGTTGCTACGAACATCGTACCAAATGGTAGAAGTTATTACATTTCTGTCATTCGCTGTTAGGTTTTTTGTCTAGAAGTTTTAGTTGTTGGCAACTTCCTATTTAATGATGACAAAAAATAATGAGTGTGTGTTTTGAAAGAGGGAGTAAGATAGAGAAGAATAAGTAGTGACAGAGTTTTCAACCACTTATAAAAAGACCTTCGGTTTCCATGAGAGGACCTTCTTTTCATGGAATAGCAATGTGGGCTTCCTATATAAAACCGATAGGTCTTATATTCGAAGATCTTCTGGTATTCTCTTATAAGGTTTTCTGGGGCCAAATTCTCTCGTTAGATATCGTAAATATTTCATACGAAATTAATTTAAATTTACTTTTGAATCAGCCAATAATGTTAACAAATTATCAGATTCCAGTTCCATCCATTCTTCCAGGTTTTTAGTTTTTAGCTCTAAACGTTCACATGATACGAAATTGTACCAAATGTAGTAAATTTGAGTACTTTTCGTACATTTATGGTGCGAATTTTCCGAAACCCATTGGTACATCTATCAAATACTCCATCTAGCTAAGAATTCTAGCTCTACTGCTTTCTCAAATACAAAGGCAACCATATTTAGTACTTTTCTTATCAATCTGGTGAGACTTTCCAAAAATACAGCCTTATTTGACCCCTTTGGACCAACAGCATCTCATAATTTCAAAATTACAGCTTCAGTCGTTTCATCAGGACGTTGATGAATCGTTTATTCAGTAAGTCAATCATTCCGTCAATTTATTCCGTCGATCTAGCAATGTCCGTCCGTCCGTCCGTCCGTCGGTCTGTCTGGCTGGTGCGCACAATAAGTCTCGAAGGGAGTATCCGATTTGATCCAAACTTGGTACATCGCAATATTATTGTCAAGCTTAGGTCGAGTTCGAAGATGGGCAATATCGATCCACTCCTTCTGGTACCTCCCACACAAAATGTCAACATTTTCAAAGAAAATAATATACTGCAAGAAAGATATTGGATAATACGATTTTGCTCCAACTTTGCGAATTCTGATATTTGCATCAGTGCTACATCAGGTGCGAAAATTGACAACATCGGCCTAGTCCATCGAGTACCTCCCCACAAAGGGTCATCATTTTGAGTATCCATGAAGCTCATAAAACGCGAAATTTACATCCGATACCGTTCAGACTTGTCACATCTCAATATTTTCATCAACACAAGATCTGTTATAAAGATGGTACCTTCCCCCAAAGGTCACAATTTCCAATACTTATATTTGTTATATCTTGCGGAAAACGTCAGCGATTTTTACAACTTCCTTTATCTTAATATTTCTCTTAACCAGAAAACTGATATCAATATGTGTTTTATGGAACTTTATGATTTTGCATAAAATTGGATATAACGTTTCGATTTACTTCAAATTTTGCACATACCAATTTTTATACCCTACACCACATAGTGGTACGGGGGATTATGTCTTTGTGCATTTGTTTGTAACATGGAGAAGGAAACGAGATAAACCCATAATTCCTTTTGGTGATCAGCATAGAATCACATTTTGAGTCGATTTATGCATGTCCGTCTGTCCGTCCGTTTGTCCATGTATTTTTGTAAACAAAATACAGGTCGTATTTATTATTCGATTGAGATGAAATTTTCTAAATAACATTTGTTTGGTTCAAGGACGAACCCTATTGAAATTGTTGAAAATCGGTTCAAATTTAGATATAGATATCTTCATCCGATTTTAATGGCTAATATCAGTCCAAATGGTGTGAATTGTGCTACATCTGGCTGAATTCAGCCTACAGATATGTGCTTCAAATTTGGAGAAAATCGGTTCAGCTATAGCTATAGCTCCCATGGATATGTTTCATCCGATTTTGGTGTTTAAGTCCCTTACATTCGTTATATGCATTCCACAACATACAGCCTAGCAATTCATAGATCAAATTTTATCAATTTCGGTTCAGATTTGGATATAGCTCCCATACATATCTTCATCCGATTTTAGATTGTTTGTACACCAAATTGCTAACATCAATCCAAATGGTGTGAATTTTGACACTTCCGACCGAATTTAGTATGGAAATAAGTACTTTAAATTTTGTGGAAATCGGTTCAGATATAGCTATATCTCCCATATATATATGTTTCATCCGATTTGGCGTTTAAGTCCCACACATTTGTAATTTACACCCCATTAAAATGATATTTAGCACTAGATATTAGATTCAGCCCAGCAATACATGATTCAAATTTTATCAAAATCGGTTCAGATTTGGATATAGCTCCCCTATATATCTTCGTCCGATTTTAGGTTTCTTGTGCACCAAATGGCTAATATCAGCCCAAAATGAGTGAAATGTTGCACTTCCAAGCGAATTCATTCAGAAAGTAAATAATTAAAATTTGGTGAAAATTGCTTCAGATATAGCTATAGCTCCCATATATATAATTTATCCGATTTCGCGTTTAAATGTCCAATTTTCGGAATATGCACTCTATCATAATCATATTTTGTACCAGATATCTCATAGAGCTCAGAAATGCCCAATATAAACCTTTCTTTTGCGAGAGCTCTACTAAATATGCATAGTGGTGTAGAGTATCATATAGTCGGCCCGCCCGACTTTTGAGCTTTTCTTACTGGTTTTATCTGTGTTAGATGAAGTATGAAAATGGAATACTTCAAACCGCTATATCTGTTACCATATTTTCCAAAAATTTGCATGTATTTCATATAAAGTATAGCAGGTAGTCAATATAGTCCAAATCTGACAAGTTGTAATATTTTTCCAGTCTTAGGTCGGATACGAATTGGTCAATATAGGCCAAGTGCTCCCCGGAACCTCCCCCATAAAGGGTCAACAGTTTCAATAATCATAACTCAAAGCTGGAGGCATAAATCTGTCGTCAAACCAGACTGATACTATTTTACTTGTTTTTCTCTTTATTAATATATATAGATAGATAATATGAAGTGTAGAAAAATCTGAACCGGGAATGTTGAATATGCAATCACTAGTCTACATACATACAATTTAAACAACAAATATTCTTATTATTGTATTAGAATGCGGATGAAAGTCTCATAGAAAATGCCTATGGACATTGTGATTATGCCTTTTCTGGGGTATGTAAATCCTCGAAGGGCGACCAACTAAATTATGTCATAACAAGTAAGCAAAGGCTATAGTCGTGCGGGACCGACCATGTGATACCCTACAACATTAAAATATGTAATATGTCCAGATCCATTTTGGAAGATTTCGCTTTTGAAATTAATTAGATAGTTTTTGTCGTCTATTTTACAGCTAAATATGATCCAATAGTATTTTAAACTGCTAGACTTCTTCGCTGTTCTTAACTCTCTTCTCAGGCGTGTCGATTGTCTTCAATTGTGTGATCAAGAATTTTTTTTTTCTGTTTTTGGTTCATTTGGTATTTTTTCACACAAAAGTAGTGGTCCATTCTACCACTGTCCTAAACTCTAATTTAAAGCGAGATATCGTGTACTTTGGTTTCTATTTGTGACCTTTATAATGGCTGCAAAATCAGGAACATTTTTAGTTGGCGGTCAATTTAAACCCTTAATATATTGCGGGCATCTTTGAAAAAAATAGGCCTTGCCCTTCTGAGCCTAACCCTACCCTTGTGAACATTTTCGTGAGGATTGGACGATAATTGCAACCTGTATAAAAACCCAAAACTGTGTTGTAAGGTGAAAAAATATTACAAAATGTATACTTCAAAATTATAAGCCAAATTGAAAAAATCGCATGCGATAAAAAATATGAAAAAAAATAAAAAAATGACAAAATACTACAAAATCTATATTAACATCATTATTTGCATCTTTTTGCAATTTTTTAGATTTTATTATTTTATGTTAACAGGGCATTCTGAATTCACAAAATTTGTAGGTCCAGCCATTCTTGAGATATAAGCATTCCAGCTAACATCCCCTTCCCCTGTATATACACATTGAGACCTGTAGAACAACTGCAACTAAAATTTTTCAGTTTTCGTTCCATTTCAACCCCTAAATATTATGTCATCATCTCCAAAAACAATTGGCTTCTATTCTGGACCTAGCCCCATCTCTATGCTGAATTTTGTTAAGATCGGGCCATAATTGCGACCTGTAGAGTGATTACAAATTAACATGGACAGACGGACGGACGGAAATACATAGCTAGATCGACTCAGCTCGGCGAGATAGGGAGATCCAAACACACTTTCCTTTGTGGGAAACCAATATTTCGAGGTGTTACATAATTTTTGGCCCAATCAAACTTTTAATACCCCCAACACATAGTGTTGTAGGGTATAAAAATGTGAATGACTTTATTATCAGTTCATTGGTTCAACATAGATTCATTGCCTACTGTTCCAACAAAATGTGCAGCAAAAATTTGTATTAAACAAACCTTATTTTTCTTTCTTTATAATAGTTCTCTCTTAACAACCAAAAGCATATCTTGTTTAAGTAATGCTTTGTTTTGGTAATGTTGATGTTCAAAATGTTTTCATGGAATGTGTACATTTTATATTAGCCTAAGGGCCTTTGGTGGCATAAAACAAACGCGGGAGAAATATAGCGACGGGTAAAATGTTGGCCAATGCATTGCTGAACAAATGCTTTAAAGATATTTTTCCTATGGGGAAATTATGTAGCCAGAGGAGTAACTCTTATTTTTGCTAATTTTTTTGGAAAAATGGAAAAATATGGGTCATTGAAAGTTGCATTAAGTGAACAGTTTTTTTTTTTTTTTTTTTGAAACCTTAAAGGGTTTGATCAATTTTTCAAGTAATTTTGTGGCCATAAGTACAAATTAATATTCCGTGTTCAATTTTATAGTCAACTAAGAAAAACTCTCCTACTCACTTTCAACAATCCATTTTTAAATCACCTTAAACGCCCGCCGGCCTTAAATTGTCCACACGAGCATATCTTGTTTGTCTCTCTCTCCCTCTCAACCGTTTTAGCGAGTGAATGAACTGCAAACGGAATTACCACAGCCATTGTCAACAAAAACAACAAAACAGCCAAGAGGAAAGACAATCTAAATAATCGAACAATTTCAAAAGACCGACGGATATCCTTTTAAAGCTTCCGGTGACACCCAGAAGTCAAAAGAAGGAGGCGCACATACGAATAAATACAATGGAAACGTCCTGCCATAATTACACTCAAACACACATGAAACGTCAGTTAGCCAGCCCGCCTGCCAGTCAGACTAAGCCTGGTGGTGTAATTTCTATTTTCACACAATGGCTGGTGCAGTCAGTCAGGCATTTATTCGAAACGGAGTTGTAAATGCATATACTGATGGTTTGCAAAACAAAGACATGACATGTTCTCCCAGATAAAGGGTTATTATGGAGGAATTGCTTTTTGGACTTCAATCTATAAAATTGTATTTTTGTAAGTTCTTTATACACTCAAAACACACTTTGAGCGATATTTCGCCATATTCTATATAGAACTTTGAAATTCAATGCAGAGGTCCGGATCATTCAATAGTGGGTCATGTTGATCCATCTTTGGTATAGCATCTATTCAGGAAATGCCTTGGTCAATTTTTGGTCTTGGCTATTAGCATCACTGTAATTGTCAGAAATGATCTTTTAATGTATTTGTGATTTGGCTGGGATTAAAAATATTTGCGGTTTAGTGGAAATTTTCTTATTCTATTTCCTATTTTCTAATATAAAAGTTAGGGTCTATTTTACTCGCTAATTATTGTCCGATGGCCGCTTGGTAGGTTTCTTCCCAGTCCCAAACTCTAACTCCATGTAAATTTTCGCGACGATTGGTTCATAATTGTGACCTATAGAGTAACTGCTACAGGACCTGTAGCTTGATTACAAATTAACATGGACAGACGGACGGACGGACATACATAGCTAGATCGACTCAGCTCGGTGAGCTAGGAAGACTCATTTATACTTTCCTATGTGGGAAACGAATATTTCGAGGTGTTACATAATTTTTGGCCCAATCAAACTTATAATACCCCCAACACATAGTGTTGTAGAGTATAAAAACAGTAAAGAAAGTCCTAAAGTTGGGCGGGCCCGATTATATGATACCCTACACCACTTTGCTAATTTAGTTGAGCTCCACATAACAAATAAAAGTTTTTATGGGAAAATTCAATCATACACCCTATGATTATAATTATAATTTAAAACTCAAAGACAAAATATGCCGAAGCATTTGTATCTTTTAAATTCGGACTTGTATTACCCATTTGGTGCAAAATTAATTTGAAATCAGATAAAAATATATATGGGAGCTATATCCAAATCTGTACCGATCTCGATAAAATTTGGCAAAGATATTTCTGAGCTGTATTTGATATATTTCCCTGAATATCGTTGTTACGGAGTGCATATTACGGCTGTGGGTAACAAATACAACAAATCGGATGAACAATATATATGGAAGCTATAGCTATAACTGAACCGATCTTCACCAAATTTGGCATACTACCTTCTAGACTCAGTTCGATCGTAAGTGCCAAATTCCATCCCATTTGGACAAATATTAGACGTTTGGTGCACAATAAATGGTAGATCGGACGAAGTTATATATGGGAGCTATATCCAAATCTGAACCGATCTCGATAAAATTTGGCAAAGGTATTTCTGAGCTGCATTTGATATATTTCCCCAAATATTGTTGTTACAGAGTGCATATTACGGCTGCGGAGGACAAAAATAACAAATCGGATGAACAATATATATGGGAGCTATAGCTATATCTGAACCGATTTCGATAAAATTTGGCATACTTATTTTCAGGCCTAATTTGGTTGTATGTGCAAAATGCCATACTATTCGGGCTGATATTACACGTTTGGTGCACAATGAAAAGCAAATCGGACGAAGATATATATGGGAGCTATATCTAAATTTTTACCGATTATCTCCAATTTCAATTGGGTTCGTCCTTGGACCAAACAAATGTTGTTTGCAAAATTTCATCTCAATCGGATAATAAATGCGACCTGCATTTTGTTCACAAGAATACATGGACAGACGGGCGGACGGGCGGACAGACGGACTGACATGCATAAATCAACTCAGAAAGTTTCCTTTTGCCTGTTACAAACAAATGCACAAAGACATAATACCCTGACCACCTTGTGGTGTAGGGTATAAAAACAAATCAACGTGTGAACATGTCAGGAACAGCTGACCATGGGAAAAGCAGGGACATTCCAAATTAAGTCCGCATACACGAAGGGTGTGTCCCTCGGATTTATGAACTTTATAGCAAATGCTAAGCGTGGAGGAAACTGCAACCTTTTGAAGTTGTGTGGCATTCTGTTGCAATTAGTGAATTCGAGGTAGCAACATACTTCCCCATCATAATCGTATCCTCAATTAAGTTGTCGTGTAGTTTCTTATTGTTAGCCTAAACCATTACAAAGGTGTCGTGGGTCAATGCTACTTAATAAAATCATATCCCAATCTGAACCGATTTCAATATAATTTGACAAAATTTAATTTTACACCAAATTAGGTCACAACTTCCATATTCCATTGAAATTGGAGGTACATACCGTGTTGTGTGCAACAAATATGCGAAATCGGCCGAGAAGCTATATTCAAATCTTATCCGATTTCTAATTAATCTGTCAATTTTATTATTGTAACCAAATTCCGCCACACATTCTGAATTTCATTGGAATCGGAGATACATATCGTGTTTGGTGCATAACATACATCAAATCGGCCGAAATATATATATATGGGAGCTATACCCAAACCTCAACCGATTTCAATATAATATGACAATTTTTTTTTTTGGTACCAAATATCATCTCTCTGTCCGAGTTTCTTTGGAATCGGACGTACACATCGCGTTGGGTGCATCAAATATGTAAAGTTGGCCGAAAATATACACAGGGTTGCCCATATTCGACGGACCCATGTTTTTGACGAGGCTTGTCCGCAGGCAACATTCTTTGCGTCAATTGAATCTTGTACGGGAACAAATGCAAATCAATGCGAATAATCCGTTGTAAAGTGGACCGAACCATGCCCAACTGCTGAGAACGGCGTTTTTGGGATGTTCTTGGCTCGTACGGCAGCTATATTCTCGGCCGATCGCCTTAGTCGACTTTTATATGGTCTCTTCGGATTAGAAAGAGCCTTACCAGTCGAAAATTTTCGTATAAACGCTTAATGGTGTTCTTAGAAGGCGCACTTCTCACATTTTTTAATGTTTTAAAAGCACGTTGAGTTTTCACAATTGACTTCTACTGTTGAATGTAAATTTCAACTATTTCAGAGCGCTCGCGTGGCGTGTATTGGTTCATGGTAAAAATCAGCTTAGACTGACGCTTCAAACGCGGTATGTCATTAAGCGATGTGACATCTCTGTCAAAAGTTAAGGCGTTGCCAGATAGGTCCGTCGAATATGGACAACCCTGTATAGCGAAATATGAATCGATTTCACCATAATTTGACAAATTTATTTTTGTACCAAATTTAGTCACTCATACCGAGTTTGATTGGTGCATCAAATAAACGATATCGGTCGAAAATACATATGGAAGCTTTGTCCAAATCTGAACCGATTTCAGTGTTATTTGGCAAAATAATTTCCCAGACAAATTCCATCACGCTTTCCAAAGTTCATTGAAATGTGGCGTAAACAGCGTGTTTAATGCATCAAATAAATGAAATCGGCTGAAAATATATATGGGAGCTACATCCAAATCTGAACCGATTTGAATATAATTAGGTAAATTTATTTTTGTTTCAAATTCCGTTACGCATTCCAAATTTGGAGACTGTATCTGTAACCTTTCAATAGATATGAGCATATAAATTCTAAAATTTTGAGAGGTACCTCCGATTCTGATCCTATATCTCCAGTTCCTAGTGGAATTTCAAACATTTATATAGCCTTTGTTACTTTCAGGCGATGTTGAAGTATACTTGGAAATTTTAAGGAAAAACTGTTTAGCGGGTTTCGAGTCCATAAATTACAAACAAACATACAAACATTTTCCTCTTTTATAGATATAGAAGAAGAAAAGGATCACCCAATATTGAACAAACTTTGCAAATTCGGTTTTTCTCAGTGATATGCATGGTACGAAAATGAATTTTATCGGCCCACTCCAGCAAGAACCTTTCCCACAAAATTTGGAAAAAAATGTAGATCTCATAAAATAATAATGATAAGTGTCCGATTGTCTTCAAAATTCACACATTCCAATATTTTTATTAGCACAAGACCTGGTGGAATATATCGGTTCACTACTTCATGTTCCTCCACCACAAAGGATCAAAATTGTAGGTAATAGTCTATATTATAAAATGTGGAACAAGAGTCACATGGTCTTCAAATCTCACACATCCTAATTCTAGAACAGGCCACTCCTCCTGTTACCTCATCCACAACGGGTCAAAATTTTGAAAAACCATGACGCTCATACAAGGCGAATAAGCATCCGATTATTTCAAACGTGGCACATCCTAATATTTCCACCAACACATGGTCTAGTATGGAGTTAGGATACATCCGCCTACTCCTTCCTGTAGCTCCCCCATTTTGAATAATGCGAAATAAGCATCTTATTCTTTCTAAACTTGGCAAATTCCAATATTTCTACTAACATAAGATCTCTTGTGAATATGACAGCCCCCACCCCAAAAGGCCACAATTGCCAGTATTGTCTCATAAAACAATTCAGTGATTCTTTTCAAACTTGGTATACCAAAAAAAAACTCTCACAATCATAACTCAATGCATATAAGAAATCTATGGGCCTACTCCTTACGGTACCTTTCCCTCAAAAGTAGAACATTTTGATTATCGTTTCTTCGTATTAAATTGGAAATAAATGTTCGATTTCCGGCTGATTGTATTTAACTTGTTTTTTATAGCTTTATATTTTTTATTTTATTTATTTTTATACCGTAACCTTATTTGATGTATTTTAAATTTTTTGGTCACACTTACGTAGGGAATTATATTTATATAGCAAAAAAATATATTTTTTTTTTGTGAAAATATTGAAAATTCTGCAATATCGAGCCTAACTTCTTTTTTATTTATATTAAACTTAATCCATACCAACAGATTTGATAGATTTGAGAATGGTTGTCAGATCTATGCGTCCTTGGTTTGAAAATAATATAACGATATCTGTGGAGTCGCCCGGTAAGAAACTGGATCTCCCTCGATATTTTTACGATATTTTGTAGTTCACGACAAAATGCTGTATCTTCCAATTGTTCCCGAATTTCTTTTTAAATTATAAACTTTTAAAATTCCATTGAATAAATCCTATATAGACTTGTACTGGCTAAAATATGCCAATCATTCAACTCGATCTGAACGACAACAGATTTTCCATGTAAAATAAACAAAAAAATTGATTTATGTCGCATTAATTAAATTTCCTCCTCACATTACTTATAATTTGTATTAAGGTTTCCGGAAAAAAGTAAATAAGCCATTTAAAATGCCGTGTAAACCTTTGTAACAATATCAACATATGTGCGAGTCTGTATGTGAATGTGTAAGTGTGATTGTCTCTCAGTCGTAATAGCTTTTAAATTGTGTTAATTGTATGCTTTTATGCTATGCTTCCGGTCTTATTATTACAGTTGGTGGTTAGCTTTTCGACAAACCACTACCGACCGTGAAGAATGCCAGCGGATAAAGTGTTAAAAGGACTCATGATAATAAACATTTACCCTAGCATAATTAAGTGGTCATAAGTATTAAGAATTCAAATGAAACGGCAGAGCGAAAGTTTCGCAAGTGGACACCAGAAAGATTTTTCTCCGTATATGAGCGGATTATAGTGGGACACATATGGAAGGTATTCATCTATCTATCCATCTGGACAGTCAGGCGGATGAAATATTAAATGTGTGTATCTTTTATTCGTTATTGTTTGACAAAGCGAAGTCTTACACTTTTTCCAGATAGAGACATTGAAACAAAATTTAAATTTTTAAATCAAAGTGCACAAAGGAAACCCATGCAAATTGAAAGACACAAACCATGGCCACACTTAATGCTAACTACATGCAGCTGCTAACCTGTCAATCCACGTATCAATGTAACATATTCTTTGAAACGTGTTAAAATAGATTTTTAGTGATATTCTTTATATTTCTGCCTTTCCTTTATCTGAATATTTTCATTTTTTATTTCATCAGAAATTTAATATTAAGACTAAAACAAGTAAGCAAAGGCTATAGTCGTGCGGGGCCGACTATGTTATACCCTACAACACTACAATATGTTAGAAGCCCCCTTATGTCCAAATCCATATTGGAAGATTTCGCTTTTGAAATTAGGAAATTAGGGACATTTGCCCAATATTTATGCACTCCGTCGTGCTGTTAGTTGTTGTGGTCCATTTTACAGCTAAATATAATCCAATGGTCATCCAAATATAATCCAATGGTCACAGGCGTGTCGATTGGCTTCAATTGTGTGATCGGAAAAAAATTTCTGTTTTTGGTTAATTTGAACCCCTAAATATTTTGCGATCATCTCCAAAAGCAAGAAGCCCCTCTGTATCTCCAAATCATCATCTATATGATTTACTTGTCTATGATATTTGGCTATATTCGTCAACGAAATCAGCATAAAAAAGCCAGAAGTTCGCCTGTTGCGTATTTCGGATATCGCCTGTAAGTAATGCTGGTATTTTTTCACACAAAATTAGTGGTACTTTGTACCCGCTGTCCTAAACTTTAAAAACTTTATCCGAGATTTGTCCTTTGGTTTCTATTTGTGACCTTTATAACGGCTGCAAAATCAGAAACATTTTTAGTTGTTGGTCCATTTGAAGGCCTAATATATTGCGGACATCTTTGAAAACAATAGGCCTAGCCCTTCTGAGCCCAACCTTACCCTTGTGATAATTTTCGTGAGGATCGGACGATATTTGCAATACTTATATAGTATCCCCAACCTGTGTTGTAAGGTGAAAAAATATTACAAAATATTATAAGTCAAATTGAAAAAATCGCTTGCGATAAAAAATATGAAAAAATAAAAAAATTTCACAAAATACCACAAAATCTATACTAACATCATTATCGGCATCTTATTCAGCGATTTTTTTAGATTTTATACTTTTATGTCAAGAGGGCATTCTGAATTGACAGAATTTGTCAAAATCGGTCCAGCTATTCTTGAGATATAAGCCATTCTAACTAACATCCCCTTCCTTTGTATATACACATTGCATATATTTCGCTATATATATCCGATATATTTACTATTAGCATTTACGTAACGGTCAGAATTGACCTGTTCGTCTATTTGTGATTTCACCGGGATTAAAAATATTCACGGTTTAGTGGAACATTTGGCTTTCATTTAACACAAATGTTGTGGCCTATTTCACCCACTAAATATTTCCCGATGACCATCAAAATTGGAAGGCTTCTGTCGAGCCCTAAGATCTAGTCCTATGCTAACTTCCGCGTCGATTTGTCCATAATTGCGATCTGTAGAGCAACTGCAAAATCAGGAAATTTTTCAGTTTTTGGTCCATTTTAACCCTTTAATATTATGCGATCATCACCAAAAGAAATAGGGTTCTATTCTGACCCTAGCCCCACCTCCATTCTAAATTTCGTGAAGATCGGACCATAATTGCGACCTGTAGAGTTATTACAAATTAACATGGACAGACGGACATACATAGCTAGATCGACTCAGCTCGGCGAGCTAGGAAGATCCATATATACTTTCCTATATGGGAAACCAATATTTCGAGGTGTTACATAAATTCTGGCCCAATCAAACTTATAATACCCCCAACATATAGTGTTGTAGGGTATAAAAACAGAAATTTGAAGAGGAAATGATAGATACACAAATTTAATAAAATTCTCTGATATTGTTGTGTATTCCATTATTGTTTTATTTTTAAAAGTTCTAAGCATAATTGTAAGGGAGTATAGCATAGATACACCAAAATATTTCACCTTAAAATTTTACATTCGTTCCAACAGTTTGTGGTAGGACTCAAAATGCACAATTTGTTCAGTTCGACAAAAAAAGTTTTTCCTTCTTTGGCAAGAATAATAGGAAAATGTTTACCTTTTACATCAAAAATTCTTCATAAATTCTCATTTTGAAGTTTAGTGAGAAGGATATTAGTAAAACCATTGCACTATGGACTCACATTATTATTATTTATTTATTTATTTTTTTATACCCTATACCACAAGGTGGTCAGGGTATTATGTCTTTGTGCATTTGTTTGTAACAGGCAGAAAGAAACGAGATAGACCCATAGTTCCTTTGATGATCTGCATAGAATCACATTCTGAATCGATTTATGCATGTCCGTCCGTCCGTCCGTCTGTCCATGTATTTTTGTAAACAAAGTACAGGTCGCATTTATTGCCCGATCCAGTTGAAATTTTGCACAGATCTTTTGTTTGACCCAAGGACGAACCCTATTGAAATTAAAGAGAAAATCGGTCAAAATTTAGATATAGCTCCCATATATATCTTCGTCCGATTTGCATTTTATTGTGCACCAAACGTGTAATATCAGCCCGAATTGTATGGAATTTTGCATGTACACCCAAATTAGGCCTGAAAATATGTATGCCAAATTTGATCCAAATCGGTTCAGATATAGCTATAGCACCCATATATATTGTTCATCCGATTTGTTATTTTTGTCCACCGCCGCCGTAATATGCACTCTGCAACAACAATATTTGGGGAAATATATCAAATACAGCTCAGTACATATACTAAATACATTTGCTAAATTTTATCGAGATCGGTTCAGATTTGGATATAGCTCCCATATATAACATCGTCCGATTTACCTTTTATTGTGCACCAAAAGTCTAATATTTGTCCAAATGGGATGAAATTTGGCACTTACGACCGAATTGAGTCTAGAAGCTAGTATGTCAAATTTGGTGAAGATCGGTTCAGATATAGCTATAGCTTCCATATATATTATTTATCCGATTTGTTGTATTTGTTACCCACAACCGTAATATGCACTCCGTAACAAATATATTCAGGGAAATATATCAAATACAGCTCAGAAATATCTTTGCCAAATTTTATCGAGATCGGTTCAGATTTGGATATAGCTCCCATATATATATTTATCCGATTTCAAATTAATTGTGCACCAAATGGGCAATATAGTTCCGAATTTAAAAGATACAAATGCTTCGGCATATTTAGTCCTTTGAACTTTAAATTATAATTATAATCAAAGCGTGTATGATTGTATTCTCCCATAAAAACTTTTAATTGTTATGCGCAGCTCTACTAAATTAGCAAAGTGGTGTAGGGTATCATAAAGTCGGCCCCGCCCGACTTTAAGACTTTCTTTACTGTTTTTTTTATACCCTACAACACTATGTGTTGGGGGTATTATAAGTTTGATTGGGCAAAAAATTATGTAACACCACGAAATATTGATTTCCCACATAGGAAAGAATATATGGATCTTCCTATCTCGCCGAGCTGAGTCGATCTAGCTATGTATGTCCGTCCGTCCGTCTGTCCATCTGTCCGTCTGTCCGTCTGTCCATGTTAATTTGTAATCACTCTACAGGTCGCAATTATGGTCCGATCTTCACGAAATTTAATATGGAGGTGGGGCTAGGGTCAGAATAGAACCCTATTTCTTTTGGTGATGATCGCATAATATTTAGGGGTTGAAATGGACCAAAAACTGAAAAATTTCCTGATTTTGCAGTTGCTCTACAGGTCGCATTTATAGACCAATCGACGCGGAATTTCGCACGTAGCTAGAGTTTATGGCTGGCAAGAAGTCTACCAATTTGGGTGGTCATCGCATAATATTTAGCGGGTAAAATAGACCATATCTTTTTTGTTGAAAAAATTCAAAATTTTTCATTAAACCGCGAATATTTTAAATCCCGGCGAAATCACAAAGCCATGACAAGGTTACTTCTGATCATTACATTGATGTTAACATCCAACAAAACGGATATATAGCAAAATATGTGCGATATATATGTTTATCAAAGAAGATATGCTTGAAAAATCTCTTATATGTCGAGAACGGCTGAACTGATTTCGACATTTCTCATTAATTCAGAATGGCCTCTTGGCAAGAAACATAAAACGTCTAAAAAATCGCATAAAAATATCTCTCTAAAGATGAAAATATTGATTTTGTAAAATTTTCTCATATTTTTTCAATTTTGTCATATTTTTGGCATATTTTCATTTTGAATTAAACATTTGGTAATATTTCTACAGCTAACAAAACTAAGTAGTTAGGATATCAGGATATCATATACAGATCGCATTTATGGCCCGATCCTTACGAAATTTTGCATGGAGATAAGATGAGGGTCAGAATAAAAGCCTATTCTTTTTGGAGATGATCGCCATATATTTAGGGGTTGAAATGGACCAAAAAACTGCAAAATTGTCAGCAGGTCGTAATTATGGGGGTTATCGGACATTGCAAAAGCCAAGCAGTTTTGGATGGCCATCCAAAAATATTCAATGTTTGAAGGAGTTTGCCACCTTTTGTAGACAAAATACGAAAATGTCCATTCCAGTGTCTTTTTGGAGAATTCACAAATACAGGAAAGACGCACTTCTGACTATTTCGTTAACGCTGATTTCGATGAAGAATATAGTCAAATGGCTTTATCTCATATGGATGCGTTTCAGTCAAAAACCAATAATAAATGTTAATCTTTTGCCACTTCTGAGAGATTATAGGTCTTTGGAAATATTGGTTCCAGATCTAGGAAGACCATTTGCGTGCAACATCTACCAATAAATTGTAAATGAGGAAATTAGTTTAAGTTGCTATTATTCGAAAATTAGAGAACGAAACCTGATGGTTTTCTTTTATTATTTGTCACAATATTTTGTGGAATTCTTTCGAATATCTCGCCTATATAAACTGTATCGTTTACTATAGTGTTGTAGGGTATTCAACGGTCGGCCCCGCTCGACTGTAGCCTTTGCTTACTTGTTTTTTTTTTTTTTTTGTTTAAAACAATTTTAACGTCTCCATATGTTAACTCTTCAAACCAACAGTGGCTTCAATATCAAATTTCAGAATTCCACATCTATCCCTTCACCCAACGGCACATTTTGTGGTATGTTGCACCTCTCTTTAACATTTCCAAAACCATATCTTAACCACAGACACCAACAGCGACATACATATAAAATTGTATAATTTAAGCTCTGTTTCTTCACCCAATAAAAATTTAGTTATTTTCGTAAAAACTATAGTACGTGTTCTCAAACCCACCTCAAAATCTCAATCCCAGATACCAACAGTGACCTCTATATCAAATTTCGGAACACCAGCTCGACCCTTTACCCAATACCCAATTTAGTACCGTTTGGTTCTATTTTACAATAATAGTACCCATTTCCAAACCCCCTCCATATCTTAACCACAGACCCCAAACAGTGAAATCTATATCAAATTTCTGAATTTCAGCTCTATCCCTTCACCCTATACCAAAGATACGCATATCCAAAACAATCTACATCTCACCATCCTAGACACAAACAGTGATCCAACATAAGTACCATTTAGCACTTCTCATAGCACGCATTTGCAAAACCACCGCCAGATCTCTTCATCAGATACCAACAGAGACCTCAATATCAATTTTTTTTGGGATACTAGTTCTATTCCTTCGACCAATACAAATTAAGTATTATTTGGTACTTAATTTCTAAAATCACCTCCATTTCTCAATTTCAGGTTCAGGCAGAGACCTCAATGTCAAATTTCAGAGTTTCAGCTCTATCCCCTATCCCAAATTAGTAATAATTTTCGAAACCACCTCCAACAAGAGTAATATCTATATCAAATTGCAGGATTTCAGCTGTAGTCTTTCACCCAGTCCCAATTTTAGTACTACTTAGTACTTTTCGTGAGAATATAGGACACCAACCAAAAACCATCTACATATTTCAATTCTAGATATCAACAGAAACTTGAATATAAAAATTTTTGGATTTCAGCTCTATTCCTTTACCCAATACGAAATTTGGTACTATTTAGTACTTTTCGTACAAATATATGACGAATTTCCATATCAAATTTCAGGATTCCAGCTCCTTCTCCCAATCCCAAATTTAGAACAATGTAGTACTTTTCGTACGAATATAGAACACACTTTTACAGAACTACCTTCATATCTCGATTTCAGATATCAACAGAGACCCAAATATCTAGTTTTTCGATTTCAGCTCTATTCCTTTATCCAATACCAAGTTTTGTACTATTTAGTACTTTCGTAGAAATATATGACGAATTTACAAAACCTCGTCCACATCTTAACCACAGATACTAATAGTGACTATCATATTAACTTTCAGGATTAAGGCTATTTGCATTAAGTACTATTTAGCACTTTTCGTACGAATAAAGGACGTATTTCCAAGTCCACCTCCATATCTCAACTACACATATCAACAGAAACCCCAAAATCAAATTTGAGGATTCCAACCATATCCCTTCACCCAACACTAAATATAGTACCGCTCAGAACATTTCGTTTATTCAATGCAAGGTATTAAATTTTTGGCACATTTTAGTACTGTTTTTACCCTCTTAAAATGAATTTGCGAAAAACCAAGCCTTACCACAGAATAGAATTATACGGCGATTTAGCGATGTCCGTCTGTCTCTCTATTGAAATCACGCAGGAGTCCACATTATTTAATCCAGAGCTTTGACATTTGACACAAAGTTTATATTATATGTAGGCTGATTGAAAATTGGCTTTATCGGTTAGGCATAACTTCCATTCAACGGCACCTCCCGGTTTTCGGTATTTTACAGGTTTCTGCCAGAATTTTCTACCAAATTAGCTGAAAATTGGCAATTGAGGTCCTCGGAAGTCTGTTCTTTCCTTGCAAAATATTTTTGATTCAGGTCTACTAATTGGTATAGCCCATGGTACAATGAATTCAAGGTAGGGCAGAACTACCATATGATTTATTTTTTTTTATTTTTCTGGCTTAATATGTCAACTTCATTTGCTTATGTGTGTGTCTTCTTTTCAGTAATAAAAAATAGTTCAGAAAATATTCAAATACGGGTGTTTTCAAAATGCTTATTGCAACGACTGCATCGACAAAATCTACAGTTTTTATCGCGAAATAAACCATGAGAGATATATAGAACATGATATTGAAAAGAAATTTTGACAATTCATTCAGTTTTCGCGGTTTTAAATTATTTATTCAAAATCAATGCAACAAGTTTTTTGCTTCTTTATTGTTTTGATAGTAATTCTGACATTACAAGCCAAACAGGTAGACCTCTATTCTTGCATTTTTTTTTTTAAGTTGGCCTACCTTCTCTTCATTGTACCATGGTATAGCCTATATAGCATATAACAGTACCTCCCGATTTTTGGTACTTTGATGATATTAGCGGAATTTTTCAAAGGAATTGTTTCAAATTTCTTATTTAAAGTTCGCACTAAATCCTTTGACAAAAAATTGTATATGCAGGATCACATCTCCCTATAGCCCCCACATAACGATTTTCCTTCGAGCGATATTTATTGGCAGAATTTATTTTGGAAATTTTTCAAGTTCTTTCAAAATGGTGGAGGTATTAAAAATTCGGCCCAGCAGAACTTAACTGCTTCTGTAATTGTTTATTTAAGACGGGATGGTATTCTAAAGTAAAATTTTCCACTCTTTTTATACTCTCCAGCATAGTATGGAGAGTATATTAAATTTGTCATTCCGTTTGTAAAACCCTGAAATGTAAATTTTAGACCTCACAATGTGCATATATTCTTGATCAGCCTAAAATTCTATGTCGATTTAGCGATGTCCGTCCATCTATCCGTCTGTGGAAATCACTCTGATTTCCGAAAGAATTGAAGTAGGTTGATAAAATTTTACTCAAATGTATATAATGTCTACAGGACTTTTGGGACATTTCGTATTGCCCCATATAACGGTACCTCCCAATTTTCGGTATTTTGATGATTTTAGCGACAGTTTTCACTTTAAGTTCGTAACGGATACTACAGCCTATGACAGAAAATTGTCTGTGCAGATCCACGTCTTTATATAGCCCCCATATAACGGTACCTCCCGAGATTCGGTATTTTGAAGATTTTAGCGACATTATTCGCCGGAGTTGTTTCAAATTTGGTATTTGAAATTCCCAATGGGTACTACAGAAAATAGTCTGTGCAGGTACACGTTTTCGTATAGCCCCCGTATAACGCTACCTCCCGATATTCGGTATTTTTATGATTTTAGCGACATTGTAAACATATTGTTTTTCAAGTTTCGCATTTGAGTATTGCAGGTCCACATAGTCTTATAGACCTTAATATAATGGCTACATTCGGTATTTTTACGATTTTTAGTGAATTTTTAACGGATTTTATTTTTTTGCAAATTGCCAAATTCGATCCAAATGGTGGAGGGTATTCAAGAAGGAGGAGGGTATTCGGCCTGGCCGAACTTGCAGCTTTTTTACTTGGTATTATATAATTTTACTTTGATAATAATAGGATGATCGACCCATCCCGCAAACTTAAATCCCTTTTTGCTTGTTTACACATTAAAGCTGCTCTCACAAAGTGAGGTTCAGTTTCTAGCAATATGTGCTACTTTAATTTCTTCGCTCTAGAAAGTGTCCCTTTTTCGAATGGCCATAGCTTTACGTTACGCTTGCTGACAGCACAGAACTATGTTGGGTTGATTTACTTGTGGTAAAGAATTTTTACGACATCAAATTGTGTAATGTCATTCTGAATTTGAAAGAATGCCAAGGGACATAAATAGACAGAAAACGTGACCAGAATTATAAAATGATTGGGGAAATGAAACAACCCCTTCCTTTAATATCTGCAAATAATGGCAAAGTTGGATATTTCCTTTTTGATGTAATTTTTAGACGACAGACATAGCTATACGAATAAACCAGTTGGAAGATTATCGAATGTGGATTTGTGGAAAATAATATGGTATTGTCGTGCAAATCTTTGCATTTTTAAAACACCTTTGTTAAGTTAGAGCAATGGGCATTGCAAACCTGCGCCACCCTTAAGCAACTGATTATTTTTCCGGAAGAGGGAATACTATTTATACCCTACAACACTATGTGTTGGGTATTATAAGTTTGATTGGGCCAAAAATTATGTAACACCACGAAATATTGGTTTCCCACATAGGAAAGTATATATGGGTCTTCTTATCCGAGCTGAGCCGATCTAGCTATGTATGTCCGTCCGTCCATGTTAATTTGTAATCCCTCTACAGGTCGCAATTATGGCCCGATCTTCTCGAAATTTATAATGGAGGTGGGGCTAGGGTCAGAATAGAACCCTGTTTCTTTTGGAGATGATCGCATAATATTTAGGGGTTGAAATGGACCAAAAACTGAAAAATTTCCTGATTTTGCAGTTGCTATACAGGTCGCAATTATAGACCAATCAAAACGGAAGTTAGCATGGGGCCAGAGCTTAGGGCTGGGCAGAAGCCTTCCAATTTTGATGGTCATCGGGTAATATTTAGTGGGTGAAATAGGCCACAACATAGGTGTTAAATAAAAGTCAAATTTTCCATTAAACCGCGATTATTTTCAATCCCGGCGAAATCACAAATAGACGAACAGGTCAATTTTGACCGTTACGTAGATGCCGATAGTAAAAATATCGGATATATATAGCGAAATATATACAATGTATAGATACAATAGAAGGGGATGTTGGCTAGAATGCTTATATCTCCAGAATGGCTGAAGCGATTTTGACAAATTTTGTAAAATTAGAATGCCCTTTTGGCATAAAAGTATAAAATCTAAAAAAAAATCGTATAAAATTATACCAATAATGATGTTAATATAGATTTTGTTGTATTTTGTGTCATTATACCCTACACCACAAGGTGGTCAGGGTATTATGTCTTTGTGCATTTGTTTGTAACAGGCAAAAGGAAACGAGATAGACCCATAGTTCCTTTTGATGATCTGCATAGAATCACATTCTGAGTCGATTTATGCATGTCCGTCCGTCCGTCCGTCCGTCTGTCCGTCCGTCTGTCCGTCTGTCCATGTATTTTTGTAAACAAAGTACAGGTCGCATTTATTGCCCGATCCAGATGAAATTTTGCACAGATCATTTGTTTGGCCCAAGGACGAACCCTATTGAAATTCGAGATAATCGGTCAAAATTTAGATATAGCTCCCATATATATCTTCGTCCGATTTGCCTTTTATTGTTCACCAAACGTGTAATATCAGCCCGAATTGAATGAAATTTTGCATATACACCCAAATTAGGCCTTAAAATATGTATGTCAAATTTGATCGAAATCGGTTCAGATATAGCTATAGCTCCCATATATATTGTTCATCCGATTTGTTATTTTTGTCCTCCGCAGCCGTAATATGCACTCTGTAACAACAATATTTGGGGAAATATATCAAATGCAGCTCAGAAGTACCTTTGCTAAATTTTATCGAGATCGGTTCAGATTTGGATATAGCTCCCATATATAACTTCGTACGATTTACCTTTTATTGTGCACCAAACGTCTAATATTTACCCAAATGGGATGGAATTTGGCACATACGACCGAATTTAGTCTAGAAGGTAGTATGCCAAATTTGGTGAAGATCGGTTCAGATATAGCTATAGCTCCCATATATATTGTTCATCCGATTTGTCGTATTTGTTACCTACAGCCGTAATATGAGCTCCGTAACAACGATATTCAGGGAAATATATCAAATACAGCTCAAAAATATCTTTGCCAAATTTTATCGAGATCGGTTCAGATTTGGATATAGTTCCCATATATATCTTTATCTGATTTCAAATAAATTTTGAACCAAATGGGCAATACAAGTCCGAATTTAAAAGATACAAATGCTTTGGCATAGTTAGTCCTTTGAATTTTAAATTATAATTATAATCATAGCGTGTATGATTAAATTCTCCCATAAAAACTTTAATAATTAAGTGGAGCTCAACTAAATTAGTAAAGTGGTGTAGGGTATCATAAAAGCGGCCCCGCCCGACTTTAGGACTTTCTTTACTGGTTTTTTTTTTATTTTTTCATATTTTTATCGCATGCGATTTTTTCAATTTGACTTGTAATATTGAAGTGTATATTTTGTAATATTTTTGCACTTTACAACACAGGTTGGGGTTATTATTTATATACAGATTGCAATTATCGTTCGATCCTCACGAAATTTTTGAAAAAGGTAGGGTTAGGCTCAGAAGGGCTTCAAAGATGTCCGCATTGTATTTAGGTGTTGAAATGGACCAACAACTCAAAATGTTCCTGATTTTGCAGCCATTATAAATAGAAACCAAAGGACACGAAATCTAGCATGAAGCTAGAATTTAAGACAGCGGGTAGAATGGACCACTACTTCTGTGTGAAAAATACCAACATTACTTACATGTGATATCCGAAATACACAATAGGCGAACTCCTATTTTTTTTATGCTGATTTCGTTGACGAATATAGCCAAATTGCTTTTGGAGATGATAGCAAAATATTTAGGGGTTCAAATGAACCAAAAACAGAAAAATATCCTGATCACACAATTGAAGCCAATCGACACGCCTGAGGAGCGCGTTAAGCACAGTGAAGAATTCTACCATTTTGGATGACCATTGGATTATATTTAGCTGTAAAATGGACCACAAAAATAACAGCACCATGGAGTGCATAAATATCGGGAAAATGTCCCTGGTCAAAATGCTAAGGGTAATATCTGGGCAGTGCTCCGTGACATAATTTCAAAAGCGAAATCTTCCAAAATAGATTTGGACATGAGGTTGTAGGGTATCACATGGTCGGCCCCGCACGTCTGTAGCCTTTGCTTACTTGTTTTTAAAATAATAATATTAATTCATTAGACTAATATACAGTTAAAATGGGCATTTCTAAAAAAGAAAAAATATTGGCGAAAGTATTTATTTTTCAGGTTGTGAAAATTGTCATAACGAAAATTTACTACCGTCCAAACGGTGAAACTTCAATCTACTTTTCTTTGTTGCTTTTTCTCAAACTCCAAATTTTTATTAAGAAATCCATAAAAATACTATACGTTTCCACCCAAAATGAAATTGGCAAAACTATAGAGAAAATACCACGCAATCACACCAACTACGCAATAACAACGTCTACCATATGATACCACACACACATATGCGTTTCAATTCACATATGTCTGTGTATATCCTTTGTTCAATCGCTAAAGCTTTTATATTTTCACTAGACACACATGTGTTTCTTGCCACTTTTATCTGTCATGAAAATTTCCAATAAAATATTTTTATGGATGATAGTTGAAAATGAAGACGTGTTAGGTGGAACAATAGAATACATACCTCAGGAAACGCACAACTATAAACGTAAATGACGACATTTGAACATTCAAATAAAATCCATTTATATTTGAGGCATAGAAAAACAGTTTGAGTGGATAATGCTGAAGATATTCGTTTATTTCAAGGAAACTGAGAAAAGATGGGCTAGTGCATCCTAAAATTGAACGTTTTTTTACACCACACTGTGGAGTAAATACTTTAAGTTTGATTAGTTAAAAAATGTAATGCATCGAAAAGGTGACCCTAGACCCACCGATCATTATATCTTAACGAAGTGTGTGTATGTAGGTCTGTTCATGGTTGATCGTTTAAACCTCAAAATCTACATAAAAAACTAGTAAGAAAATGCTATAGTCGTGCGGGGCCGACTATGTTATACCCTACAACACTACAATATGTTAGAAGCCCCCTTATGCCCAAATCCATATTGGAAGATTTCGCATTTGAAAATAGGATTTTGACTAGGGACATTTGCCCAACATTTACGCAATCCGTCGTGTTGTTAGTTGTTGTGGTCCATTATACAGCTAAATATAATCCAAAGGTCATCCAAAATGCTAGAATTCTTCCCTCTCTTCACAGGCGTGTCGATTGGCTTCAATTGTGTGATCGGAAAAACATTTCTGTTTTTGGTTAGTTTGAACCCCTAAATATTTTGCAATCATCTCCAAAAGAAAAAAGCCCCTCTGTATCTCCAAATTTAGACTCGTCTATATGATTTGTTTGTCTACGATATTTGGTTATATTCGTCAACAAAATCAGCATAAAAAAGTAATGCTAAGTAATGCTGGTATTTTTTCACACAAAATTAGTGGTCCATTGTACCCTCTGTCCTAACTCTAACTTCATGCGAGATTTCGTGTCCTTTGGTTTCTATTTGTGACCTTTATAACGGCTGTAATAACGGCTTTAAATTTTCAGTTGTTGGTCCATTTCAACCCCCTAATATAGTTCGGACATCTTTGAAAACAATAGGACTAGCCCTATCCTACCCTTGTGAAAATTTTCGTGAGGATCGGACGATATTTTCAATACTTATATAATATCCCCAACCTATGTTGTAACGTGAAAAAAATTACAAAATATTATAAGTCAAATTGAAAAAATCGCATGCGATAAAAAATATGAAAAAATAAATAAATGTCACAAAATACTACAAAATCTATATTAACATCATTATTGGCATATTTTTCTGCGTTTTTTTATATTTTATACTTTTGTGTCAAGAGGGCATTCTGAATTGACAAAATTTGTCAAAATCGGTCCAGCCATCCTTGAGATATAAGCATTCTAACTAACATCCCCTTCCTTTGTAAATACACATTGTATATATTTCGCTATAAATATCCGATATATTTACTATCGGCATCTACGTAACGGTCAAAATTGACCTGTTCGTCTATTTGTGATTTCGCCGGGATTAAAAATATTCGCGGTTTAATGGAAAATTTGACTTTTATTTAACACAAATTTTGTGGTATATTTCACCCAATAAATATTACCCGATGACCATCAAAATTGGAATCTGTCCAGCCCTAAGCTCTAGCCACATGCTAACTTCCGATTTGATTGGTGTATAATTGCGACCTATAGAGCAACTGCAAAATCAGGAATTTTTTCAGTTTTTGGTCCATTTCAACCCCTTAATATTATGCGATCATCTCCAAAAGAAACAGGGTTTTATTCTGACCATAGCCGGGCCATAATTGCGACCTGTAGAGTGATTACAAATTAACATGGACGGACGGACATACATATCGCGAGATAGGAAGAAACATATATACTTTCCTATGTGGGAAACCAATATTTCGTGGTGTTACATAATATTTGATCCAATCAAACTTATAATACCCCCAACACATAGTGTTGTGCAAAATTTAGTGAGGAACGGACAATAATTGCACAATTATATAATACCCTCAACAAACAGGGTAAGATGAAAAAATTGCGACAAACTTTAGAATGCTGTCATTTCTAAGCCACTCGTTCGACAGCTGTTAAAATTATTCCAGTGACATCTCCTTATATTGTTTACAAGCGTACAAATACATTTTGGTGAGAATTTTCCAGGAAAAAGTTTTTCGTGATGGAATTCAAGCGTGGTAGTGTGATTTCTTTATATTTTTCTGGAAAACCACAAGTGGCTATCGTTAGAGCACTCCAGCATTTAAATGTGAATAAATCTTTTGCGTCTCGTACCATCGCTCGTTACCGTGATATTGGTAGGTAGCGTAGACCGATGTCAAGGAAGTGGACGGAAGAAAACAGCAATATCAGAAGAAATGGATCGAAAAGTAAAGAAGTGACTTGATCGAAATCGGCGTCGCAGTGGCCGAAAAATGGCTCGTGAGCTGAACATATCGCAATATTCCATTTAGCAAATATTGAAAAATGAGCTCGGGGTAAAGCCATTGAAATGCAAAGACTTACACCGCAACAAAAAGAAATAAGACTCAAAAGAGCTAAAGAGTTGCTTCGCTTGGCCGAAAGTGGTGAACTGCCGAATTTGGTTTTCTTCGATGAGAAAACATTCGTTGTCCCGCAGTTTGTAAACAAACATAATGATTGTGTTAGCTTGCCAAATAGGTCAGCTGAAAATGTACACCTTCGGTGTGCCACCAGAACTCAAGTGCCAGCCATGGTGTGGGCCGATATAACAGCCGATGGTGGCTCTCCGCTCGTATTAATCGACCGTAGCATCACAATAAATGTCGAATATTATCGCGAAAATATTCTGGAGGGCACGCAAATATTTTGGCCACAGTCACCCAAGAATGGTTACCAAAATGAGGTTCCTCGCTTCATTTACAGCGCACAATGGCCACCAAAATCTCCGGATATCAATTCGTTGGACTATTGGGTCTGGAGTATTTTGGAAAACAAGGTCGGCACTAAAAAATACCAAAGTGTCGATCACCTTAAGCAAGCGCATTTATGCAAATAACTTTTCTAAGTTTGTACATTATTTTCTCTGAGAATTTTAACCCAATGCATCAAAGGAAGGCGTCCAAACATATGACAAAAGTCAAAAAAACTAAATTCTACAAATTTTAACCTTGGCGCTGAAAATATTCTCTTAACATATCAAATTTTAAAATTCCAACAATATTTTTTACTCTTAAAGTACACATTGCAGTATAGTCAGTTCAACCATTAAATTACACCAAGTCAGTGTTTTTTCCGCCATTTTTATATTGAATATTATGGTTTATATTGCTATCGATATTTTTTACTCAAAACATTTTCACTTCTAACTGCACTAGAAATAAACCATCTCAGCTGCATTTGCACCACGCTAACATTTAAAATACGGCTAATGCTGAGGTACAAAAGATTCAATATTTTTTTTGACAATTTTTTGCAGGAAGGTAATTGCATTCAGAATCCAAAATGGGGTAGGTTAGGGTTCTATGGGAGCTATATTAAAAAAATGTTCTATAATGCCAACTTTTAACAATTTGTAACCCTATTCCAAACAAGAATGTTAAATTTAAGCAAAATCGATTGAATTACCGTATGTTCTCAATTAATTTTAAAGAAATAAAACCGGGAGTAGCGTTCTATGGGAGCTATATCAAATTATGGACCCATATTAACATTATTTTTGCAAGGACATCAGGTATCCATAAAGAACACCGGATGAAAAATTTCAGTAGATTTCAATAATAAATGTACCTAAAATCTTCTGTAAATCGGAAGGTGCCTTTATATGGGGACTAGTCCTAAACGTGGACCAATCTTCACAATTTTTTGATTACATTGTTATACCCTACAACACTATGTGTTGGGGGTATTATAAGTTTGATTGGGCCAAAAATTATGTAACACCTCGAAATATTGATTTCCCACATAGGAAAGTATATATGGATCTTCCTATCTCGCCGAGCTGAGTCGATCTAGCTATGTATGTCCGTCCGTCCGTCTGTCCATGTTAATTTGTAATCGCTCTACAGGTCGCAATTATGGCCCGATCTTCACGAAATTTATAATGGAGGTGGGGTTAAGGTCAGAATAAAACCCTATTTCTTTTGGAGATGATCGCATAATATTTAGGGGTTGAAATGGATCAAAAACTGAAAAATTTCTTGATTTTACAGTTGCTCTACAGGTCGCAATTTTGGACCAATCGACGCGGAAATAAGCATGGAGCTAGAGCTTCGGGCTGGGCAGAAACCTTCCAATTTTGATGGTCATCGGGTAATATTTAGTGGGTGAAAAAGACTATACATTTGTGTTAAATGAAAGTCAAATTTCCATTAAGCCGCGAATATTTTTAGTCCCGGCGAAATCATAAATAGACGAACAGGTCAATTCCGACAGTTACGTAGATGCCGATAATAAATATATCGGATATATATAGCGAACTATATTCAATGTGTATATACAAAGGAAAGGAATGTTAGATGGAATGCTTATATCTCAAGAATGGCTGGACCGATTTTGAAAAATTTTGCCAATTCAGAACGCCCTCTTGACATAAAAGTAAAAAATCTAAAAAAAATCGCATAAAAATAAGTCAAGAATGATGTTAATGTAGATTTTGTAGCATTTTGTGACATTTTTTAATTTTTTCATATTTTTTATCGCATGCGATTTTTTCAATTTGACTTATAATATTAATACATTTCGTAATATTTTTCCACCTTACAACACAGGTTTGGGATATTATATACAGATTGCAATTATCGTCCGATCCTCTCAAAAAGGGTAGGGTTAGGCTCAGAAGGGCTAGGCCTATTGTTTTCAAAGATGTCCGCAATATATTTAGGGGTCGAAATGGACCAACAACTAAAAATGTTCCTGATTTTGCAGCCATTATAAAGGTCACAAATAGAAACCAAAGGACACGAAATCTCGCATGATATTAGAATTTAGGACAGCGGGTAAAATGGACCACTACTTTTGTGTGCGAAGATACCAACACTACTTACAGGCGATATCCGAAATACATAAAAGGCGAACTTTGGAGATACTTTTGCTTTTGGAGATAATCGCAAAATATTTAGGGGTTTAAATGAACCAAAAACAGAAAAAATGTCCTGATCACACAATTGAATCAAATCGACACGCCTGAGAAGAGACAGGGGAGAATTCTAGCATTTTGGATGACCATTGGATTATATTTAGCTGTTAAATGGACCACAACAACTAACAGCACGATAAAGTGCGTAAATATTGGGCAGATGTCCCTGGGCAAAATGCTAAGGGTAATATCTGGGCAATACTCCGTGACAAAATTTCAAAAGCGAAATCTTCCAAAATGGATTTGGTCCTAAGGAGGCTTCCAACATGTTGTAGTGTTGTAGGGTATCACATGGTCGGCCCCGCACGACTATAGCCTTTGCTTACTTCTTTTTTTTTACTCGTTATGAAGATACTTTAAAAAATCAGATTTTTGTCAAACCTTCTCATATGGGACCACTGTGAAGTGAAGTGAAGAATATTATGATGTACCAAATTTCGACGACACCGGATACTTCCTTCGAGAGTTATCGTGCGCACCAGCTATCTAGACAGACTGAAACGCATTTCGTTCATTCAAAAATGCCTATAATGAAGTCTGGGACGCCGACGAGCTACTATAGCCCTTACTATAAACATGACCCGAAATATACCATTTAATCTCCGAACATCATAGGTATAATTTCAAATTTTAATGTTCTGTCTTTAATAGTGCAAGTTGAAAAATATATTCTTAAAATACAATGTATTTAGCTGCAGTGATTGAAATCTAAATACTCTTTTTCATTCTTCAATGAAATAACAACTCATTCCATTATATGTATTGAATGATCAACAATTACATTCTGCTTACAATGTTGTGTGTGTGTGTGTGTGAAAGTGTCTAGAAAATTAATGCTTCCCAAATCACTTCCATTCCACACTCAGTGCCAATTGGTGTTTTACACTTGTCCAAAGTGACACTGGCAGAGGAACAACAACAAGAACACCACTTAAGCAAGGAACTGGCTGGTTTGGGGTGTTGGCAACAATTTCATTGTACATGCTCTCGCTTGCTGTTGCAACGTTTGGAGTACTGACCTAAATCATTAAAACGTGTTGTCCAATGTTAAAGACATTTGTTATGCCACATGACGACGGTGGCGATGACGACGACGCCGACAGCGAGTGGTGTTTCCCCAAACTAATAGTTTTTATACCCTACACCACACAGTGGTAAGGGCATTATGTCTTTGTGCATTTGTTTGTAACATGGAGAAGGAAACGAGATAGACCCATAGTTACTTTTGAGAACCTTCATAGAATCACTTTCTGAGTCGATTTATGCATGTCAGTCCGTCTGTCCGTCCATCCGTCCGTCCGTCCGTCCGGCCGTCTGTCCATGTATTCTTGTGAACAAAATGCAGGTCGCATTTATTATCCGATTGAGATGAAATTTTCCAAACAAAATTTTTTTGGCCCAAGGACGAACCCTATTGAAATTGGTGAGAATCGGATCAAATTTAGATATAGCTCCCATATATATCTTCATCCGATTTCGGGTTAAATGTGCACCAAATATCCACTATCAGTCCAAATTACCTGAATTTTGGCGCACCCAACCGAGTTCGGCCTAGAAGCAAGTATATCAAATTTGGAGAAAATCGGTTCAGATATAGCTATAGCTCCCATATATATCTTTCATCCGATTTGATCTTTAAGTCCCTCACATTTCTACTATGCACTCCACAACCGTGATATTTGGTACCAGGTATTAGATGGAGCACAGAAATAGCTGCTTTAAATTTTATCGAAATCGGTTCAGATTTGGATATAGCTCCCATATATATCTTCATCCGATTTCGGGTTAATTGACCACCAAATGGCCAATATCAGCCCAAATGGCCCGAATTTTGGCACATGTGACCGAGATTAGCCTTAAAGCAAATACAACAAATTTGGAGAAAATCGGTTCAGAAACAACTATAGCTCCCATATATATCTTCATCCGATTTCGGGTTAAATGTGCACCAAATGTCCACTATCAGTCCAAATTACCTGAATTTTGGCACACCCAACCTAGTTCGGCCTAGAAGCAAGTATATCAAATTTGGAGAAAATCGGTTCAGATATAGCTATAGCTCCCATATATATCTTTCATCCGATTTGGTGTTTAAGCCTCTCACATTCGTAATATGCACTCCACAATAATGATATTTGGTACCAGATATAAGATACAGCCCAGAAATAGCTTTTTGTAATTTTATCGAAATCGGTTCAGATTTGGATATAGCTCCCATATATATCTTCATCCGATTTCGGGTTAATTGTTCACCAAATGGCCGATATAAGTTCAAATGGACTGAATTTTAGTACATCGGACCAAATTCAGCCTAGAAGCAAGTATATCAAATTTAGTGAAAATCGGTTCAGATATAGATTTAGCAACCATATATATGTTTCATCCGATTTAGAGTTTTAGTCCCATACATTCGTAATATTCACTCCACAACCGTGATATTTGGTACCAGGTATTAGATGGAGCACAGGAATAGCTGTTTTAAATTTTATCGAAATCGGTTCAGATTTGGATATAGCTCCCATATATATCTTCATCCGATTTCGGGTTAAATGTGCACTAAATGGTCAATATCAGCCCAAATCACCAGTCTAGAAGCTAATACGTAAAATTTGGAGAAACCCGGTTCAGAGATAGCTATAGTTCGTAAAATGCATGATAGAATTAGATAGATTTTGATTTTGTACCAAATATCTCATAGAGCTCTGAAATGCCCTGCATAAACCTTTTTACGAGAGCTCTACTAAATATGCATAGTGGTGTAGGGTATCATTTAGTCGGCCCCGCCCGACTTTTGAGCTTTCCTTACTGGTTTTTCTTGTGGTGGGGGCAGAGGGGTTTTGGTTGTGATTCTTTTACAATTGTTACTGTCGCTGTTGCTGCCACAATTTTGTGCGGTAACAACCGCTTTTTCTTGCATTACGTTATGTTACTTTTCTTTTCATCCATTTTCAGTTTCTTTCATTTTCTTTATTTTTGCATTGCATTTAAACATTCCATTTACATTGGATGTATGGCTTTTGTTGTTATTGCAGTTGTTGTAATGACATTTAATACATTTAAGCGGTTTTAAAGCTGAGGAGGAATTAACAATCAAAAGGAATGTTAAGAGCACTTAAAGAAAGCGCTAAATGCAATGGCAAACGGTGGCTTGACCAGAAGTCAATTTACCGATTTGAATTGTAGCATTTGTTGTAATGATATTTTTAATTTTAGAATATTGTGTTGTTGTAATAATGTGAGCATGTCTCTCAATTATGTAGGGAATGTCTAAAAATAACAGAACGTCAAATTTGGCTTTGACGCCATGGGAAAACGCAAATATTGACAAATACGTGTGAATTTACACGTTTTAAAGACATTTTAGATTCATAAAATTTTATTTTTAAAATTTTCAGTTAGAGTTGAAGAGTTTAATTTCAGAACAAATAACACAGCTGTAAGTTCGGCCGGGCTGAACTTTTAATACCCCCCACCATTTAGAAAAAAAATTGACAATTTTCAAACAAAAAAAAAAAAAAAAAAACAGTAAATAAAGTCTTAAACTCTGGCGAGGCCGACTTTTGATACCCTACACCACTTTGCTAATTTAGTAGAGCTGCGCATAACAATTAAAAGTTTTTATGGGAGAATTCAATCATACACGCTATGATTATAATTATAATTTAAAGTTCAAAGGACTAAATATGCCCATGCATTTGTATCTTTCAAATTCGGACTTGTATTGCCCATTTGGTGCACAATTAATTTGAAATCAGATAAAATATATATGGGAGCTATATCTAAATCGGAACCGATCTCGATAAAATTTGACAAAGATATTTCTAAGCTTTATTTCATATATTTCCCTGAATATCGTTGTTACGGAGTGCATATTACGGCTTTGGGTAACAAATATGACAAATCGGATGAACAATATATATGGGAGTTATAGCTATATCTGAACCGATTTCAAATTTGGCATAATAATTTTCAGGTCCAAACTGATCGTACGTGCAAAATTCCATACTATTCGGACTGATATTACACGTTTGGTGCACAATAAAAGGCAAATCGGACGAAGATATATATTGCAGCTATATCTAAATTTTGACCGATTATCTCCAATTTCAATAAGGTTCGTCCTTGGGTCAAACAAATGATTTGTGCAAAATTTCATCTGGGTCGGGCAAGAAATGCGAACTGTACTTTGTTTACAAAAATACATGGACAGACGGACGGACGGACATGCATAAATCGACTCAGAATGTGATTCTATGCAGATCATCAAAAGGAACTATGGGTCTATCTCGTTTCCTTTTGTCTGTTAGAAACAAATGCACAAAGACATAATACCCTGACCACCTTGAGGTGTAGGGTATAAAAATCCGTTAAAAATTCTGTTGCAATCTTAACAATACCGAATGTAGCCATTATATTAGAGTCTATACGACGAAGTGGACCTGCATAGGCAACTTTTGTCATAAGCCATTAAAATATTCAAATGCGAAACTTGAAAAAAAAAATTGGTGAATAATGAAGCTAAATCATCAAAATACCGAATATCGGGAGGTACCGTTATATGGGGGCTATACCAAAACGTGAACCTGCACAAACACTTTTCTGTCTAAGGCTGTAGTATCTATTACAAACTTCAAATTTGAAACATTTCCGGTGAATAATGTCGCATAAATCACCGAAATACAGAATATCGGTAGGTACCATTATACGGGAGCCATACGAAGATGTGAACATATCGGACAATTTTCTGTCTTAGGCTGTAGTATCCATTACGAACTTTAAATATCAAATTCGAAACAATTCCGGTGAATAATGTCAATAAAATCATCAAAATACCGAATATTGGGAGGTACCGTTAGATGGGTGGCTATACGAAAAGTCCTGCAGACATAATATATATTTGAGTAAAATGCTGATCCAGAATATATATACTTGTTGGGTCTGAAATGTATATTTCGAGATGTTACAAACGGAATGGCAAGCTTAATATACCCTCCATACTATAGTGGAGGGTATAATAAGAATTATATTATATGCAGGCTGATCTATATCTATAAAAGAGGAAAATGTTTGTATGTTTGTTTGTTTGTTTGTTTGTAATTTATGGACTCGAAAACCGCTGAATAGATTTTCCTGAAAATTTCCATATATACTGCAACATCGCCTGAAAGTAACATAGGCTATATACATTTTTGAATTTCCACTTGGAACTGGAGATATAGCATCAGAATCGGAGGTACCTCCCAAACATTTAGATTTTATATGCACATATCTATTGATTGGTTGAAGATACAGTCTCCAAATTTGGAATACGTAACGGAATTTGGAACAAAAATAAGTTTGTCAAATTATATTGTAATCGGTTCAGATTTAGATATAGCTCCCATATATATTTTCGACCGATTTCGTTCATTTGATGCCTCAAACACAATATGAATGTTCGATTCCAATGAAATTTGGAATGTGTGACGGGATTTAATCCGAAAATAAATTTGTCAAATTATATTGAAATCGGTTCAGATTTGGATATAGCTCCCATATATATTTTCGGCCGATTTAAGCATTTGATGCACCAAACACGCTATGTATCCCCAATTTCAATGAAATCTGAAACGTGTGGTAGATTTTATCTAAAAAATTGATTTCCCAAATTATATTGAAATCGGTTCAGATTTGGATATAGCTCCCATATACATTTTCGGCCGATTTCATGTATTTGGTGGACCAAACACGACATGTATTTCCAATTGTAATGAAATTTAAAATAAGTAACGGAATTGGGAGCCAAAATGAATTTCTCAAATTAAATATATGGATATGGATAGATATAGCTCCCATATATATTTTCGACCGATTTCATGTATTTGATGCACCAAACACGCTATGTATCTCTAATTTCAATGAAATTTGGAATGTGTAGCGGAAATTAAAACAAATATACATTTGTCAAATTATATTAAAATCGTTTCAGATTTGGATATAGCTCTCATATATATTTTCGACCGATTTCATGTATTTTATGCACCATATACGATATGTATGTTCGATTCCAAAGAAATTTGGAATATGTAACGGGATTTTGATTAGAAAATAAATTAGTCAAATTATATTAAAATCGGTTCAAATTTGGATATAGCTCCCATATATATTTTCCGCCGATTTCACATATTTGATGCACAAAACACGATACGTATTTCCGATTCCAACGAAATTCGGCATGAGTGGCTAAAATTGGTACAAAAATAAATTTGACAAATTATATTCAAATACGCTCAGATGTGATTATAGCTCCCATTTATATACTCAGCCGATTTCACATATTTTATGCACCCAAAGCGAGAGAGACAAAATCTGGCACCAGAAAAAATTGCCAAATTATATTGAAATCAGTTGAGGTTTGGATATAGCTAACATATATATTTCGGCCGATTTCATACATATTATGCACCAAACACGATATATATGACCGATTCCAATGAAATTCAGAATGTGTGGCGGAATTTGGTTATAATAATAAATGTGATAAATTAATTGGAAATTAGTGAAGATTTGGATATAGCTCCCATATATATATTCTCGGCCGATTTCACATATTTGACGCACCAATTTCAATGAAATATGAAAGGTGTGGCGGAGTTTGGTGTAAAAGTAATTTTTGTAAAATTATATTTAAATCGGATCAGATTGGGATATGATTTTAATAAGAACCATTGACCCACAACGCCTTAGGCTAACACTAAAAAACAACACAACAATTTATTTGAAATACGCTTATTACGGCGAAGTATGTTGCTATCTCGAATTCACTAATTGCAATAGAAATGCCACTCTACTTAAAAAAATTGCAGTTTCCTGCACGCTTGGTATTTGCTATGAAATAAATAAATCCAAAGGACAAATCCTTCGTGTATGCATGTATTAACGCATTAAATTAGTGCAATATTTATTTTTTTTAATTTTTAAATTTGTTTTTCTTTATCCAACATATGTTCGTAAATAAAATTTTGAATGCATATAAAATCAACAGGGGTAGCGAAGCGCACCGGGTTCAGCTAGTTGGTATATAAAAAAGGGGTCCACGTTTAGGTAAAAATCCCAAAAAACGGTATCTCCAGGTTTTCGGTACTTGTCTGCCACAATTTCCAATCAAATCAACGGAAACTTTACAGTTGGGGTTCGCGGACAACTTTCGCTACAGGTCCATTAATTGGTGTAGCCCCCTTGTAACGGTAACTCCAGATTTCGGTAGTTTGAAAGTTTTTGCCAAATTTACAAATAAATTAGATGATAATATGGATTATGACACCCTCAGGCATGTGGCTACAGAGAGAGAGATACGGCCAAAGCGTACATCATCGAAATATCGGCTTTACACCCTAGATATCTTTGGACCATATCCCATTCAGAACATTTGGAGTCAATCTAGAGGCGTTCTTCCGTGCGTGTATCTGTCTGGCTGGCTGGTACGCACAATAACTCTCGAAGGGGGTATCCGATTTGATCCAAACTTAGTACATCGTAATCTTATTGTCAAACTTATATCGAGTTCGGAGATGGGCAATATCGGTCAACTCCTTCTGGTACCGGATTATCGGATTGTCGCCAAATTTTACCTATCCCAATATTTTTATTAACACAAGATCTGCTGTGAAGTGAGATATATTGGATATATATATATTTTTATACCCTACATCATACATAGTATGGGGGTATATTAAGTTCGTCATTCCGTTTATAACCCATCAAAATAATAAATTTAGACCTAACAGAGTATATATATTCTTGATCTTGATATATAAAATTGTAAATTTGCTCCGTCCGTCCGTTGTAATCACGCTAGACTCAAAACCATATAAGGGTAACTTATTATATTCGGTATATTGATGTTTGTAGCCAAATTTTTCAATAGAATTGTCTGAGAATCCGCACAAGGAGTTGCTTCTGAGTACTTCTCCCCCTGGAAGGGAATAGTCTATATAGTCCACAATAATTTATAGCCCCCATATAACAGCACACACCCGATATGCGGAATCAATACTACAGCCTACGACAAAAAATATTTACGAAGGTCCACCATATAACGGCTTTCTTTTAAGAGGTATTTTCGACGGTATTTATACCCTACACCACAAGGTGGTCAGGGTATTATGCCTTTGTGTATTTGTCTGTTACAGGCAAAAGGAAACGAGATAGACCCATAGTTCCTTTTGATGATCTGCATAGAATCACATTCTGAGTTGATTTATGCATGTCCGTCCGTCTGCCTGTCCGTCTGTCCATGTATTTTTGTAAACAAAGTACAGTTCGCATTTATTGCCCTATCCAGACGAAATTTTACACAAATCATTTGTTTGGCCCAAGGGCGAACCGTATTGTAATTGGAGATAACCGGTCAAAATTTAGATATAGCTTCCATATATATATATCTTCGTCCGATTTGCCTTTTATTGTGCACAAAACGTGTAACATCAGCCCGAATAGTATGGAATTTTGCACGTACAACCAAATTAGACCTGAAAATTAGTATGCCTAGTTTGATCGAAATCGGTTCAGATATAGCTATAGCTCCCATATATATTGTTCATCCGATTTGTTATTTTTGTCCTCCGCAGCCGTAATATGCACTCGGTAACAACAATATTTGGGGAAATATATCAAATACAGCTCAGAAATACATTCTTATCGAGATCGGTTCAGATTTGGATATAGCTCCCATATATAACTTCGTCCGATTTATTTTTTATGTGCATCAAACGTCTAATATTTGTCCAAATGGGATGAAATTTGGCACTTACGAATTGAGTCTAGAAGCTAGTACGCCAAATTTGGTGAAGATCAGTTCAGATGTAGCTATAGCTCCCATATATACTGTTTATCCGATTTGTTATATTTGTTACCCACAGCCGTAATATGCACTCCTTAACAACGATATTCAGGGAAATATATCAAATACAGCTCAGAAATATATTTGCCAAATTTTATCGAGATCGGTTCCGATTTGGATATAGCTCCCATATATACATACCTTTATCCGATTTCAAATTAATTGTGCACCAAAAGGGCAATACAAGTCCGAATTTAAAATATACAAATGTTTCGGCATATTTAGTCCTTTGAACCATAAATTATAATTATAATAATAGCGTGTATGATTGAGTTCTCCCATAAAAACTTTTAATTGTTATGCCCGCCCGACTTTAACATTTTTTTTTTACTGGTTTTTAAATTATTTTTTTTACTGATTTTTAACTTCATAATAATCATACGTCTCTTAAATTGCGGAAGATTCTCAAAACTGCGAAATTGTAAAAAATATTTTTCTATGTAAAATGTATGTAACAATTCAGAAAAATAAGTGGAAGGAGCCACAACCTGCGTACGTCCTACAAACATACATTTTGTAAAAAAGATAAATTATTTTATTAGAATATTAGTTGTGCGATCATCCAAAAAGGTTTACAAAATATATGGTCGAATAATGAGGGTAGTATATAATAGTCGGAATATCGACTGAAGCTTCTTAAATTGCTCTTGCTCTAGCCAAACACAAAGAAATATTTCCAAGCAATTCGAGGTACATTTTTTTCTCATATGGCGTGCCGAACACATTAGTATTATTTTAGAAACTAAATTTTATATAGTCTAGGGACTATGACGGAAGACCAAGTTTGAAGAAAAAACACCACCAAACTTCTTTATTTCTGATGTAGGAAGCACTTTCAAATCTGGAAAAGTCAATATTTCTTACAATCAATTTACACTAATAAGAACATTCTATATGACCCCAATTTGAGGTTATCAATGGCTTCTACAATTTGTACATGTCCCCCTCATAATTACATCTACTGCAATTATTGCGCAATCCAAGTTTAAAAGAGCCACAGCGACCACACAGAAACCCACAATGGCAAATCACTACAATTCCTATTCCCATTATGAATGCCAAATTTTTAAACATCTCACCCTGACGTCATACAAACTTAACAGAGCTAAGTTTACGCGCCTATATGATGGCGATAATTGCCTATTCCAAAAACAGTACTTGTCGTTTAAATGGACTTTTTATAAAACGAATCAAAAAAACTTTAAACACGTAATGACAGAACATTTATGGTCATGTTTTGTGTGGTCCTAAAATGGTCGCATAAACATTTGTCCCCGCTGTATTTGTTGTATTTTTTCTTTTGTAAAATTCACAACTCAATGGTCGTAACAGCAGAATTTTGATTGCGTTCTTATTCCAAAGTGGAAAAGCTGCCATTCGCAGTGGTCATTATTACGCTCCGCTCAACTCAACATTACTTTCGGCGTTGTCACACTTGTTTGTGCGGTTACTTGGTTTGACGTCGCATCAGACACATGAGGTAAATAAATGAGGTTTGTCGGAAAATATGTAATGATGTTATTGAAGAAGTGTGTACAAATAAAATGTTATGTGGTAAGTTGTTCGTTTGTTTGTTGGTTTGGCACTTTTGATAGGCCGACAGTTTTAAATTAATTAATTAGTGGTGAACACATGCACTCATTGGGGGAGGGGGTGCGCGGTAATGTTGTACACATGTGACAGGTGAATATTATCAAATGTGAAGAACATCAGATTTATTAACAGCATTTAACTAAGGACAGCGTTCATTCGGAATGTCATAATTGTGGTAATATGTTTATCTTTTTATTTTTATACCCTACACCACATAGTGGTAAAGGTATTATATCTTTGTGCATTTGTTTGTAACATGGAGAAGGAAACGAGATAGACCCATAGTTACTTTTAAGAACCTTCATAGAATCACTTTCTGAGTCGATTTATGCATGTCAGTCCGTCTGTCCATGTATTCTTGTGAAAAAAATGAAGGTCGCATTTATTATCCGATTGAGATGAAATTTTCCAAACAATATTTTTTTGGCCCAAGGACGAACCCTATTGAAATTGGTGAGAATCGGATCAAATTTAGATATAGCTCCCATATATATCTTCATCCGACTTCGGGTTAAATGTGCACCAAATGTCCACTATCAGTCCAAATTACCTGAATTTTGGCACACCCAACCGAGTTCGGCCTAGAAGCAAGTATATCAAATTTGGAGAAAATCGGTTCAGAGATAGCTATAGTTCGTAAAATGCACGATAGAATTAGATAGATTTTGATTTTGTACCAAATATCTCATAGATCTCTGAAATGCCCTGTATAAACCTTTTTACGAGAGCTCTACTAAATATTAATAGTGGTGTAGGGTATCATATAGTTGGACCCGCCCGACTTTTGAGCTTTCCTTACTGGTTTTAATATAAATCACTTCGCCAATTTTCTTGTGGATTAAATCAGCTCAAATAGATAATAAACAAGGACGATTATGCACAAAAGTAACCATCACAGAAAGATAAAATTTACAAAAAAGATATAATAAAACTATCAGTCAATTTTGTCGGCAAATATACAGAGTGAGAGGAAAAAATTGCAACCAAATTCAGACTGCTGTCATTTCTAAGCCACTTGTCCGACAGCTATTAAAATTATTCCAGTGATAGCTCATTATATTGTTTACAAGCGTACAAAAGCATTTTGGTGAAAATTTTCCAGAAAAAAAGTTATTCGTTATAGAATACAAGCGCGATAGAGTTAATTTCTTATATTTGGCTGGAAAGTAACAAGTGACTCTCGTTAGAGCACTCCAGCATTTAAATGTGAATAACTTTTTTGTGTCTCGTACCATCGCTCGTTACTGTGACAGTAGCTTAACCCTACGTCAAGAAAATGGGCGAAAGAAAATAGCATCATCAGCAGAAATGGTTAGAAAAGTAAAGAATCGACTTGATCGGAACCCACGTCGCAGTGGCCGAAAATGGCTCGTGAGCTGAACATATCGCAATATTCCATTCGACAAATATTGAAAAATGAGTTCGGAGTAAAGCCATTGAAATACCAATAAGTGCTAGAACTTACACCGCAAAAAAAAAAAGAAAATAGACTCAAAGATGCTAAAGAGTTGCTTCGCTTGGCCGAAAGTGGTGAACTGCCGAATTTGGTTTTCTCCGATTAGAAAACAATAGTTGTCCAGTAGTTTGTAAACAAACAAAATGATCGTGTTTACTTGCCAAAGAGGTCAGCTGAAAATGTGCACCTTCGGTTAGCCACCAGAACTCGAGCGCCAGCCATGGTGATGGTGTGGGCCGCCACAACAGCCGATGGTTGCTCTCTGCTCGTATTATTCGACCGTGGAATCAGAAAAAAAATTATGAAATAAATAAATATTATGGGGATAATATTCTGGAGGTTATATTAAAGCCTTGGACACGCAAACATTTTGGCCACAGACCTTGGACATTCCAACTTACACTCAGTACCATAGCATTCAGCACACGCCACTTAAGAATGGTTACAAAATGAGGTTTCTCGCTTCATTTCCAGCGCACAATGACCACCAAAATCTCCGTATACCAATCCGTTGGACTATTGTGTCTGGAGTATTTCGGAAAGCAAGGTTGGCACTAAAAAATACCAAAGTGCCGATCACTTCAAGCAAGCGCTTCGTCGGGAATGGGCCAAAATACCGCAGAGCAACACTCGGGCAGAGTGTGACGGTTTCATTGGCCGTTTGAAGGCTGTAATTCGTGTCAAAGGTGACCAATTCGAACAAATCTAAACAAATTTGGCAGTTCACCACTTTCAGCCAAGCGAAGCAACTCTGTAGCTCTTTTAGGTCTATTTTCTTTCTGTTGCGGTATAAGTTCTTGCACTTTTTTGGAATTTCAAAGGCTTTACCTCGAGCTCATTTTTCAATATTTGCCGAATGGAATATTGCGATGTATTCAGCTCACGAGCCATTTTTCGGCCACTGCGACGCGGGTTTCGGTCAAGTCGCTTCTTTACCTTTCAAACCATTTCTGCTGATGTTTCTGTTTTCTTCCGCCCACTTCCTTGACGTCGGGCTACGCTACCAGCATCACGGTAACGAGCGATGGCACGAGACACAAAAGATTTCTTCACATTTAAATGTTGGAGTGTTCTAATGATAACCACTTGTGGTTTTCCAGCCATATATAAAGAAATAACGCTATCACGCTTTAATTCCATCATGAATAACTTTTTTTCTGGGAAATTCTCACCAAAATGCTCTGGTACACTTGTAAACAATATAATGTACTGTCACTGGAATAATTTTAACAGCTGTCGGACGAGTGTCTTAGAAATGACAGCAGTCTGAAGTTAGTTGCAGATTTTTCATCTCACCCTGTAATTTAGGTCTGCAGGAATTTTTGTATGGAAATGCGGACATATTAGACTACAATTCGTCATAGCCCCAATATGTACCTGTACTGTACTGTAAGGCCTCCTAGTTGCTTTAATCGCCGATCCGAATAGTTACTTATTATTAATGTTATGATATTGGTCTCGGGAAATAAGTTTTTTGTATACCTTACACTAGGCTGTGGAGGAAAAATAACTCCTGGAAATGTGAAATGTGTTATTATAGCTCTAAATTTCATGTGTGAGGAGTTAAAGTACCAACTTTGATTACAGAAGAAATCTTTGAAATATCCAAATTCTGACGGCTTCATTACATGGGACCTATATTACAAGGTGGTTTCTATTTAAAACTTTAATACAAGCACTATTAACATTTAAACCAGAGCTCCAGATTGCTCGATTTTACTCACGAGTGTAAAATATTAGCAAATTTGACCGAGTTTCACACTCTCCTCGAGTTTGAGCAGGCATTTCAGATTTCTGATTTAATAACGAATTTAATCCCGAGCATTAATATACGTACTTAACGGGACCTCCTACCATAATTTCGTGATGTTGCAAACGAAATGACAAATTTAATATACCATCCATGTTATGCTGAAGGGTATAAAAATTACAATCGATATTTATCCATATTTTCCAAAATCGCCATCTATAACCTTCGACCCTCCATCTATGCACTAACCATACAAATATCATATGTAAATTACAGCAATTAATGTTTTCGTTAAAGTACATAGTTTCCCTTAAACGAAATCTAATGATTAACGATTTAATATTATGCGACCATCATCTGACAATAATTTCAGACCATATTTTTTTCGAATTACCCATCACCTAATTTTATCGTAACAATTTGTAAATTAAAGAGTTAACAACATTATTTGCCCCCGCATGCAATGACAATTATGGCCGTATTTCCGGAACAATATCAACTTCCGTTCATGAACTGTTTAAACCATAATGGTGGCCAGTGTCTACGAGTTTGACTTGGACTTGCCGTAGCAGTGGCAGTGGTCAATACATGCAGGTCACGATGTTCTCTGTTTGTATTTGACCTGCTCTTCTTCATTTCTTTTTCGTTCGATGTGCATTCGATACATTCGAGTGCTTGTGGTTGCCGAGGGTGGCGGTGGACAGACACACACACACACACAATGCATACGAATGTGTGTCAAGACAATACACTCAATGGTTAACTTCTATCCACAACGATGATGATGACCTCAGGCATATGGAGGTGCTGTGTCAAGCCATGGCATGACCATATCTCCATTATCGACATTGTCTGGTGGTGGCGTTTGTCAAGTGAATGGTTGAGAGTTTTTATATTTTTTCATGTTCCTTAAAAGTTGAAACATTTTTAAAATTCGGTTGTGGTAAAAATATCTTTGAGATTTGATAGAAAGGGAAAAGGTGCAAGAGTCAGAGAGACTTATGGGTCCAAGATTATTAGCAAACAAGTAAGCAAAGGCTATAGTCGTGCGGAGCCGACTAAGTTATACCCTACAACACTACAATATGTTAGAAGCCCCCTTATGTCCAAATCCATTTTGGAAGATTTCGCTTTTTAAAGTAGGATTTTGACTAGGGACATTTGCCCAATATTTATGCAATCCGTCGGGTTGTTAGTTGTTGTAGTCCATTTTACAGCTAAATATAATCCAATGGTCATCCAAAATGCTAGAATTTTTCCCTGTCCTTAACTCTCTTCACAGGCGTGTCGATTGGCTTCAATTGTGTGATCGGAAAAACATTTCTGTTTTTGGTTGAACCCCTAAATATTTTGCGATCATCTCCAAAAGTAAGAGTCCTCTCTGTATTCCAAATTTACACTCATCTATTTGATTTGCTTGTCTACGATATTTGGCTATATTCGTCAACGAAATCAGCATAAAAAAGCCAGAAGTTTGCATTTTGTGTACTTCGGATATCGCCTGTAAGTAATGTAGGTATTTATTCACACAAAAATAGTGGTCCATTCCACCCGCCATCCTAAACTCTAACTTCATGCGAGATTTCGTGTCCTTTGGTTTCCATTTGTGACCTTTATAACGGATGCAACACCAGGAACATTTTTAGTTGTTGGTCCATTTCAACCCCTAAATATATTGCGGGCATATTTGAAAACAATAGGCCAAGCCCTTCTGGCCAACCCTTGTGAAAATTTTCGTGATAATCGGACGATAATTGCAATCTGTATATAATAGCCCCAACCTGTGTTGTAAGGTGAATAATATTAAAAGTCAAGTTGAAAAAATCGCATGCGATAAAAAATATGAAAAAATAAAAAAAAATGTTACAAAATACTACAAAATCTATATTGACATCATTATTGGCATTTTTTATGCGATTTTTTTTAGATTTTATTTTTTTATGCCAGGATTCAGACCAACCATTCTTGAGATATAAGCATTTTAGCTAACATCCCCTTCCCTTGTTTATACACATTGTATATATTTCGCTATATATATATGCGATATATTTACTATCGGGATCTACGTAACGGTCAGAATTGACCTAAAAATATTCGCGGTTTAATGGAAATTTGACTTTTATTTAACTTAAATGTTATGGTCTATTTCATCTACTAAATATTACCCGATGACCATCAAAATTGGAAGGCTTCTGCCCAGCCCTGAGCTCTACCCCCCATGATAAATTCGGCGTCGATTAGTCCATAATTGCGACCTGTAGAGCAACTGCAAAATCAGGATTTTTTTCAGTTTTTGGTCCATTTCAACCCCTAAATGTTATGCGATCATCTCTAAAAGAAATAGGGTTCTATTCTGACCTTAACCACACCTCCATTCTGAATTTCGTGAAGATTGGGCCATAATTGCGACCTGTAGAGTGATTACAAATTAACATGGACAGACGGACGGACATACATAGCTAGATCGACTCAGCTCGGCGAGGTAGGAAGATCCATATATACTTTTCTATGTTGGAAACCAATATTTCGTGGTATTACATAATTTTTGGTCCAATCAAACTTATAATACCCCCAACACATAGTGTTGTAGGGTATAAAAACCGAGTGAAAACCCCATCTATTTTCAGTTAAGTTAACTGTTTATAAAACGTATCAGTTGGTTTTGTCGAAAGATGTATTCCCTCATTCTATGCTGGTTTAATTAAATATATTCCCAGAAGAAATAGGTTAAGGTACGATCATACAAATTTGGGAGAAGTCAACCGGGACGAAAGTGGGGAAAAAAAGCTCGATTTTTGAAAATTCGTATTAGGAAAGTAAGAAAGGTATTAAAAGCTAATAATTAGGTACAAGTCTATAATTCTATCAAGTCTATAATTCTGACCTCTAGCACAATTGCCAAATCACATTATTCTGATCTGGTATGGTGGAGGGTATCACCATACTTTGGAGAGTATATTAATTTTGTCAATCCGTTTGTAACTCCTCGAAATACTCATGTCAGACCCAACTAAGTCGATGTAGCGATGTCCGTCTGTCTGTTGTAATCACGCTATCTTTCGAACGACTTGAGATAGATTGCTAAAATTTTGCACACATGTTTATTTTTTCAGTAGGCAGGTTAAGTTCGTAAATGGGCAATGTAGGTCCACGTTTTCACATAGACCCCATTAAACGGTACCTACCGAGATCCGATATTTTGATCATTTTAGCGACATTATTCACCGGAATTGTTTCAAATTTGGTAATTGAAGTTCAAAATGGATACTACAGCCTAAGACAGAAAATTATCTGTGCAGGTCCACTTCTTCGTATAGCCCCCCTATAATGGTACCTCATAATAGTCGGTATTTTGATGATTTTAGCGTCCTTATTCACCGGAATTGTTTCAAATTACGTATTTAGAGTTCGTTATGCGAACTAAAGTCTGTGACAGAAATTGTCTATACAGGTCCAGGTCTTCGTATAGGCCCCATATATCAGTTCCTCCCTATATTCGGTATTTTGACGATTTTAGGTACAATACCCACCGAAATTGTTTGAGATATCGTATATGACGTTAGTAATGGATACTATAGCCTGTGACAGAAAATTGCCTATGCTGGTCCAGGTCTTCGCACAGCTCCGATATAATGGTACCTCCCTATATACGATATTTTGATGATTTTAGCTACATTAATCACCGTTTATTTCAAGCTTCAAATCTGAATATCGAAATGGCTTATGACAGACAATACCTATATAGATCCACGTCGTATAGACCCCAATATAACGGCTATATTCGCTATTTTTTAAATTTTAACAGAATTTTTTAAAGATTTTATTTTTTGAAAACTTTCAAATTCGTTCCAAATGGTGGAGGGTATTCAAAATTCGGCCCGGCCGAACTTACTGCTTTTTAACTTGTTTTTTTAACAAGTAAGTATTTTGCGATCATCTTGAAAAAACAACTGGCTTCTATTCTGACCCTATCGATGCGGCTGAAGCTTGAATATTGAAATTTTGGATGAGGATCACTTTTGGTCCGAAGGTATCAGATAAGACTGGGTTTTTTTCAAATTTGAACAAAAACGATACGTAAGGTATTAAAAGGTACTGAATATGGTACCTTTAGTATTTGACGAACCACTAGAGCCTAAGTTAAATTTGGAATGGGGGTCACTATAGAGTGTACGATAGGTGTACCAAAGAGTTTTTGGAAATTCGCACTACAATTGTACTAAAAATGCTGAAATGTACTATATTGGCTACCATTTCGTATCATGTGAACGATTGGAGCTAAAAACATGAAATTTGGAATGTAAACAAAGGTTGAAGAGTAGAGTCAATGTAAGGAGGTAGTTTTAGGGGTGTGCACTCATGTACACGACAATTACAAAAATATACTAAATTTAGTGCAATTTGAACTTGGAGGAAATTTGAAATTAACATTACTGGCGGTGTGTGGGATTCACAATTCGACCAAATCGAAATTGTACCAAATCTAGTATCATTTAGAACTTTTCGTGTACTAAATGGTGCTAAATTTGGTACAATTTCAATGTGGTTGAACCTACAGGGTGAGATAAGAAAACTGCAACCAAATTCAGACTGCTGTCATTTCTAAGCCAATCGTCCGACAGCTGTTAAAATTATTTCAATGACAGCTCATTATATTGTTTTCAAGCGTACAAAAGCATTTTGGTGAGAATTTTCCAGAAAAAAGTTTCTCGTAATGGAATTCAAGCGTGATAGTGTGGATTCTTTAGATTTGGCTAGAAAACCACAAGTGGCTATCGTTAGAGCACTCCAGCATTTAAAATTGAATAAATTTTTAGTGTCTCGTACCATTGCTCGTTACCGTGATACTGATAGCGTAGCCTGGCGTCAAGGAGGTGGACGGAAGAAAAAAGCAATATCAGAAGAAATGGTGCGAAAAGTAAAGAAACGACTTGATCGAAACCCACGTCTCAGTGGTCGAAAAATGGCTCGTGGACTGAACGTATCACAATATTCCATTCGGTAAATATTGAAAAATAAGCTCGGGGTAAAGCCATTGAAATTCCAAAAGTGCAAGAACTTACACCGCAATAGAAAGAAAATAGACTCAAAAGAGCTAAAGAGTTGCTTCGCTTTGCCGAAAGTTTTGAACTGCCGAAATTGGTTTTCACCGATGAGAAAACATTCGTTGTCCAGCAGTTTATAAACAATCAAAATGATCGTGTTTATTTGCCAAAGAGGTCAGCTGATGTGCACCTTCGGTTGGCCACCAGAACTCAAGCGCCGGCCATGGTGATGGTGTGGGCTGCCATAACAGCCGATGGTCGCTCTCCGCTCGTATTAATCGACCGTGGCATCAGAATAAATGCCGCATGTTATCGCGAAAATATTCTGGAGGGTGTATTTAAACCTTGGGCACGCAAAAATTTTTGGCCGCAGACCTGGGACATTCCAACAGGACTCAGCTCCATAGCACTCAGTACACACCACCCAAGAATGGTTACAAAATGAGGTTCCTCTCGTCATTTCCAGTGCACAATGACCACCAAAATCTCCGGATATCAATCCGATGACTATTGTGTCTGGAGTATTTTGGAAAGCAAGGTTGGCACTAAAAAATACCAAAGTGTCCATTAGCTCAAGCAAGCGCTAAGCCGGGAAAGGGACAAAATACCGCAGAGCATCATTCGGGCAACGTGTGACGGTTTCATTTGCCGTTTGAAGGCCATAATTCGTGTCAAAGGTGACCAATTCGAACAAATCTATACTTATTCTAAAATTTTATGCTACTTCCGACATTTGTTTCTTTCATTCAATAAAATTTAGAAAAAAAAGTAAAAATTATTGCCTTTGACTTTGTTGCAGTTCTTTTATCTCACCCTGTGTTGTGCTGGAATTTAGAAATAACATTGCTATTGAACCGGTAGAGTTGGAACCCTGAAATTTGAAAATGATATTTCTATTGGACTGTATGCTGTAGGTAATTATGAAAACTTATACTTAAGGGTACTAAATTGTACTAAATTTTGGTATAACTTGAATATGGGTGATAAAATAGAGCGGGTATCCTGAAGTTTCGAAATGAGATTACTGTCGGAGTTTAGGATTGGGATGTGTAGGTAGTTTTGGAAATTCGTACTTATATGTACGAAATAAAGTTCAATTTGTATTTGGGCGAACCAATAGGAGTGGAATGCTAAAAGCGTACTTATGTGTACTAAGTATTCTAAAATCCTACTAAAATTCAAAAATTTGTACCATTTGGTATAATGTGAACGGATAACGCTAAATACTTGGTACTAAATTTGAAACAATTTGGATTAGTGTGAACGGATGAATCTGAAATTTTGTATTCGGGTCCCTGTTGATAGTAGGTTCGTAATAAAGAGGTGGTTTTCGTGGTACTATAATTGCACGGGCGAAACATAAAATTTGGAAATTTAATATATTGATTATTGATGGTATGTGTGTTTAAGATTTGGCGGTGGCTTGGAAATTCTTCTTAAATTTAAAAGAAAAATGCTAAACAGTACTGAATTTGGTATTCGGATTTGAATGGGCAGGGCTGGAACCTCGATATTTAAAGTTGAGCACTATATTGGTATCTGGAATTGAGATATGATCGTGGTTTTTAGAAATGTGTACTATAATTTTACGAAAAGTACTAAATTTGGTATTGGCTGAAGAAATAGAGCTAAAATCCAGAAATTTGATATGGATGTTATTGTTGACGTCCTATATTCGTTCGAAAAATACTAAATGGTACTAAATTTTGTATTGAGTAAAAGGATTGTCCTGGAATCCACAGATTTGATATTGAGGTCTATGTTGGTATCTTCAATTGAGATAATTTTTGAAAAAATGTACTATTACTGTACGAAAAGTACAGAATGGCGCTAAAGAGCTGGAATCCCGAAATTTGATATTGGGCTATCTCTATTGGTATCTGGAGTTGAGATATCGAAGTGGTTTTGGAAAATTTTGCATCGAGGAAAATTACAGAGCTGAAATCCTGAAATATGGACATTATGTTGAAAATGCGTAGTATAATTGTTTGAAAAGTATTAGATTTGGTATTGGGTGAAGGTCTCTCTTGGTATTTGGTGTTGAGATATGTGGGTAGTTTTAGAACTGTGTACTGTAATTGGTACTAATTAGAAACATTTGTCAAAAAGAGAAATTGTACATTCTGAGTATTAACAAGTAAAAAGAACATTTAGTTGGCCCGGGCCAAACTTTTAATACCCTCCATCTTTGGGTAAAGAAAACATTTTGATATAAAAGTATCTGATTTCAAACGTGTTCCACTTGAAACTACAAATACCATAAAATATAAATTTAAATAAATTTTTCTAGGATTTTCAAAATACAGAATATCGGTGGATATCGTATATGTGCGCTGTTGGAAAATGTGGACCTAAATATGAAAAATATCTGCCACCGGAGGTAGAACCTATTATACTGAATATCCGGAGGTACCATTTTGTGTGGGCTATACGAAAACGTCGACCTATACTTACTTTGTTCCGCCACGGTAGTTAAAACCCATTACGAACTACAAATACCAATTTTTGGAGAATCCGTGGCAAAAATTATCAAACTACAGAATATGGGAGATACCGTTATATGGGGGCTGTATAAAAACGCAGACTTATATATTCAATATTCCCCCACCGGAGCTAGAACCCACTATGACCTACAAGTACCATATTTAGACATATCCGTGAAAAAATGTGGCGAAAATCACCAAATTACAAAATATCCGTAGGTACCTTTTAATGGGGGCTATACCAAAACGTGGATCTATAAAAAATATGTTCCGCCACCGGAGCTAGAACCCACTATGACCTACAAATACCAATTTTTAGACAAATTGGGGGAAACATGTGGCTATGTGGGCTATCCAAAAACGTGGACCGATATATCTCATTTTCAATACCACCCGTTCCAGACACAAAGCAAATAACGGTGCCAAATTTTCAAACTCTTCGTCAAATAATGTAGGCTGTATCCTGATTACAACAGAGAGATATAGAGACGGACATTGTTAAATCGACTTCGAATTTTATGCTGATTATGAATACAGATATATATTTTATGGGGTCTACGAGGAATATTTAGGTGGAGAGTATAAAAAGGCCTAACACGAACTCTTGAAACAAATCTTAATTTTGAGGTGGACTTCTCTCTGACAAAATAAAAAATACGATGAGTTTTTGATGTGACACAATATGTAGTGTGTTTAATCACCGATACCTGATTATCTCCGTAAATCTAGTTATATAATTTTTATACCCTCCACCATAGTATGAAGGGTATATTAAGTTTGTCATTCCGTTTGTAACACCTCGAAATATACTTTTTAGACACCACAAAGTATATATATTCTTGATCAGCATAAAATTCTATGTCGATTTAACAACGACCGTCCGTTTGTCCGTCTATCCGACTGTCCGTCTGTGGAAATCACTCTATCTTCCGAACGAAATGAAGTAAGTTGATAAAAATTTACTAAAATGTGTATTACGTCTATATGGGCCATGTAGGTCCACATCTTCGTATAGCCCCCATATAACGGTACCTCCCGGTATGCGGTATTTTGATGATTTTAGCGACATTATTTACCGGAATTGTTTCTAACTTGGTACTCGAAGTTCGAAATGGATTCTACAGCATAAGACAGAAAATGGGCCATACAGGTCCACGTCTTCGTATAGCCATAATATAACGGTTCCCCCCGATATTCGGTATTTTCATGATTTTAGCGACATCATTTACCGGAACTATTTCAAATTTAGTATTTGAAGTTCGCAATGAATACTATAGCCTATGACAGAAAATTGTCTATTCAGGTCCCCGTCTTCGTATAGCCCCCATATAACGGTACCCTTATATTCAGTATTTTGATGATTTTAGCGACGTTATTTACCGGAATTGATTCAAATTTCGCATTTGAAGTTCGCAATGAATACTACAGCCTATGACATAAAATTTTCTGTTCAGGTTCACGTCTTAGTATAGCCCCGATATAACGGTACCCCCGATATAAAGTATTTTGATTGTTTTAGCAACATTATTTACCGGAATCATTTCAATGGATTTTAATTTTTTTAAAAAATGCCAAATTTGTACCAAATGGTAGAGGGTATTAAAAGTTCGGCCTGGCCGAACTTATAGCTTTTTTACTTGTTTTTTTTTTTTATTAAATAATTATTTACTTTACTAAACTTTTTATATGTAACAAAATCTGTGTAAATGAGCGATCGGTTCAGCGATAATATTCTGTTAGTTCACGGCGGCAAAATGCAAAACAAATCGATGTAGTACAGGGATAAAACATGTAGGGCATTATATTATCAAATCCTAATTTAAAATTACTCTGCCTCACCATTTAATTGTAGCATTAAAGTTTGCACCCATATATCCCATGGCCAAGTACATTCGTCATGATATTACATTTGTAATTGTACTAATATTCACAATAAATATGTATGAGTGTATGTAAAATGCGTTTTGCGTGGATTTTACAGCTGCCGTGTGTAAGGATTAGTATTCATGGTTCTTTGTGTTTTTGTTTTTCGAGTTGTTGTTGTTGGTGTTATTTGTGTATACATGGTTACATTTCGAAATGAAATGAATGTGTGTGTGAGTATGTGTGTTTGTGTCCAAGTGAATGTATTTGCATGCAAAACCAAATGTCTATAAAGTCAATTTTAATGAAATGTCGGACAGTAGTTTGAGATGAAGGAGAAGAAGAGGAAAAGATTTTTATTGACGGGTTAGTAACACAGCGTACTCTTTGGAAAGGAAACTACATATTGTACATCTCTCTGTTTTATCAGTAGGCACACAAATAACTACAAATAAAGAATTGAGTTATTCATATAAATCAGGTAAACCAAACTAACTTACTTTTATCTCACTAAGTAATACGTAACGACAGCAACCAAACCTAAAGTCGCAGTTTTGGGTCAGGATAGCATAGCAGATTTGCCTGGCGAGGAGAAGGACATGAATACTACGGAAATCCAAGCCTCCACCTCCAGTTAAGAGATGGATCCTCTGGAAAATGGTAAACTCGAAGTTCTCCTCGCCAAAAAAAAGTTACTTCCAAAATGCATGGGTACCAGATTTTTCGATGGGGATCCGTCGAATCTCATTCATATGGAGTTACAGTTTATCAACGAACTTGAAGTCTTTAAGGCGAGGGTTGGATGCTTATATCGAGTTTTATGAGTGTTTTGTTTTTAAAAATTTTGAACCCGTTGTGTTGGTAGGTACTAGAAGGAGAGCGCCGATATGTCTCATCTTTACAGCAGATATTGTGTTAGTAGAAATAATGGGATGCGAGAAATTTAAGGATTTGTTGAGGTTTTTTTGAAATTTTGAACTTTTGTGGTGGAGGTAACCAAAGAAATGGCCTTTACCATCTTCCTAACAGATTTTGTGTTCATAGAAATATTGAGACGTGCCGAAATTGAATGGAATCTGATGTTTTATGAGCTTCATGCGCATTCAAATTATTTACCTTTTGTGGGGGGACCGATTATTAATTATTTACCTTGAGAAGGGGACCGATATTATCCATTTCCACGCCTGACCTAGAACTGATAAAAATATTACGATTTGCAAAGTTGAATCAAGATTAGATGATCCTTTTCCTTTCTGTGCATTAAAATATTTTCTTTAATATTTTGTAAAGCAGGCGCTGATATTGCCCATCTCCGAACTCGATATATGTTTGATAATAATGTTACGATGTACCAGATTTGAACCAAATTCGAAACTTCCTTCGAGAATTATCGTGCGCACCAGCCAGACAAACGAACACCCATCATCCACGCCTTCGAAGCAGCACACTAAAGAAGCATTAAGCAGACCGGTGATACTCCTAGCAATTCTAGATGTAAAAAAGGCTTTTAACAGCCTTAGCTGGAAAGTCGTCCTACGAGCACTAGTAGCTCAATTCGACGATTCACCTTATTTGAGGCGCATCATAGCCGACTATATAAAGGACAGGGACTTGATCTACAGTGCAGTTGAAGGTGAACGAAACATAGAAATTACGTAAGGAGCAGCCCAAGGCTCCATTTTCGGCCCAGACCTATGGAATGGAATCTAATCTACGTCGGAATATTACGGATGGAAATGCCTGAAGACACTTTCCACGTGGGCTATGTGGACGATATAATCAGTCATCATGAAAACCCAAACATGGCTATATACACACGGGCTCAACTTACAACACACGAAACAGAGATTATCTTTTTGACAAGGCTATAAATATCGGCTGAGATCACCCTAAATGTCGGAGTAGATACACTACACACGCAGCAAATCGTAAACTACCAGAGTATAAGATAAGACTCACAATCAAAAAAAAACCAGTAAAGAAAGTCTAAACGTCGAGCGGGCCGCTTTGCATAATTAGTAGAGCTTCACATAACAATTCCAAGTTTTTGTGGGATAACTAAATCATACAAGCTATGATTATAAGTATAATTTAAGTTCAAAGGACTAAATTTGCCGAAGAAGTTGTATCTTTTCAATTGGGGCTTGTATTGCCCATTTGGTGCACAATTAACTTAAAATCGGATAAAGATATATGGTATGGGAGCTATTTCCAAATCTGAACCGATCTTGATAAAATTTGGCATAGATATTTCTGAGTTGTATTTGATATATGTCCCTGAATATCGTTATTACAGGGTGCATAGTACGGCTGTGGGGAACAAATGAAACAAATCGGATGAACAATACATATGAGAGCTATAGCTATATTTGAACCGATACTAGCTTCTAGACTAAATTCGGTCGTAAGTGCCTAATTCCATGCCATTTGGTGTAATATTACACGTTTTGTGCACAATAAGAACCAAATTGGACGAAGTTATATATGGGAGCTTTATCCAAATCTGTCCCGATCTCAACCAAATTTAGCAAAGTTATTTCTGAGCTGTAGTTGGTATATTTCCCCAAATAATGTTGTTACAGAGTGCATATTACGGCTGTGGAGGACAAAAATTAAAAATCGGTTGAACAATATACATGGGAGCTATAGCTATATCTGGACCGACTTCGATCAAATTTGGCATACTTTTTTTCAGGCCTAATTTGATGGTATGTGCAAAATTCCATACTATATGGGCTGATATTACACATTTGATGCACAAAAAAGGCAAATCGGACGAATATATATATGGGAGCTATATCTAAATTTTTACCGATTATCTCCAATTTCAACAGTGTTCGTCTTTGGGCCAAACAAATGACTTGAGCAAAATTTCATCTCAATCGAATAATAAATGCGACCTGGAGTGTGTTTACAAAAATATATGGACAGACGGACAGACACACAGGCGGACGGACGGACATGCACACATCGACTCAAAATGTGATTCAATGCTGATCACCAAAAGGAACTATGAGTCTATCTCGTTTTCTTCGTCATGTTACAAACAAATGCACAAAGACATAATACCCTCACCACTATGTGGTGTAGGGTATAAAAACGTCACAGCTCAGCCACCTGATGCAAAATAGTCGGGACCTGGACGGAGCTAACACACCCACAAGGAAACAACTCCGTCGTAGGGGTTTTTTCGGTATACCACACGGAGATCCCAACAACACACGTCGGCGACAACAATCGTGTATGTAGAAATACATTTTTACCTCCTAACCCGGAAAAAATATATATTAATATTGATATTATGTTATACCCTACAACACTATGTGTCGGGGGTGTTATAAGTTTGATTGGGCCAAAAATTATGTAACACCTCGAAATATTGGTTTCCCATATAGGAAAGTATATATGGATCTTCCTATCTCGCCGAGCTGAGTCGATCTAGCTATGTATGTCCGTCCGTCCGTCTGTCGGCCTGTCCATGTTAATTTGTAATCGCTTTCCAGGTCGCAATTATGGTCCGATCTTCACGAATTTTAGAATGGAGGTGGGGCTTAGGCCAGAATAGAAGCCTATTGCTTTTGGAGATGATCGATTAATATTGAAGGGTTGAGCAGATGCTCTACAGGTCGCAATTATAAACCAATAGACGCAATAGTTATCATAGGGCTAGAGCTTAGGGCTGGGCAGAAGCCTTCCAATTTTGATGGTCATCGGATAATATTTAGTGGGTGAAATAGACCACAACATTTATTTTAAATAAAAGTCAAGTTTTCCATTAAACCGCCAATATTTTCAATCCCCACAAATAGACAAAAGGGTCAATCCTGACCGTTACGTAGATACCGATAGTAAATATATCTGATATATATAGCGAATTCTATACAATGTTTATATACACAGGAAAGGGATATTAGCTAGAATGCTTTTATCTCAAGAAAGGAGGGACCGATTTTGACAAAATTTGCCAATTCAGAATGCATTATATAAATTTTGTTGTATGTTGGGACTTATAATATTGAAGTGTATATTTTGTAATATTTGTTTATCTTACAACACAGATTGGGGTTATTATATACAGATTCCAATTATCGTCCGATCCTCACGAAAATTTTCACAAAGGTAGGGTTAGGCTCAGAAGGACTTGGCCTATTGTTTTGAAAGATGTCCGCAATATATTTGGGGGTTGAAATGAACAAACAACCAAAAATGTTCCTGATTTTGCATCCGTTATAAAGGTAGAAACCGCAGGACAAAAAATCTCGCATAAAGTTAGAGTTTAGGACAGCGGGTAGAATGGACCACTACTTTTGTGTGAAAAAATAGCAACAGTACTTACAGGCGATATCCGAAATACACAAAAGGCGAACTTCTATATTTTTTATGCTGATTTCGTTGACGAATATAGCCAAGTATCGTAGACAAGCAAATCATATAGATGAGCCTAAATTTAAAGATACAGAGAGGCCTCTTGCTTCTGGAGATGATCGCAAAATATTTAGGGGTTCAAATGAAAAAAAAAAAAAACAGAAAAAACTTCCTGATCAAAAAATTGAGACCAATCGACGTGGAATTTTGCATGAAAAGAGAGTTAAAGACAGGGAAGAAGTCTAGCATTTTGGATGATCATTGGATTATATTTAGCTGTAAAATGGACCACAACAACTAACAGCACGACGGAGTGCGTAAATATTGGGCAAATGTCCCTGATCAAAATGGTAAGGGTAATATCTGGGCAGTGCTCCATGACATAATTTAAAAAGTGAAATGTTTCAAAATGGATTTGGTAATGAGGGTGTTTCTACCACATTGTAATGTTGTAGGGTATCACATGGTCAGCACCGCACGACTTTAGCCTTTGCTTACTTGTTTATTACTATTATTGAAAAGTTTAAACTTTTAAGTTAGAATCTATACATTTTCGAGATTGTTTTTTCCTTTTTCATATGATACTAGCTGAACCCGGTGCGCTTCGCTACTCCTTTTGATTTTATATGCATTCAAAATTTTATTTAGGAATATATGTTGGTTAAAAAAAAAACAAATTTAAAAATTAAAAAAAATATTGCACTACTTTAATGCGTAAATAAACATACACGAAGGGTTTGTCCATCGGATTTATTTATTTCATAGCAAATACCAAGCGTGCAATAAACTGCAATCTTTTGAAGTTGAGTGGCATTTCTATTGCAATTAGTGAATTCGAGCGTCTAATATGTGAAATCGGCGGAGAATATATATATGGAAGCTATATCCAAATCTTAACTAATTTCCAATTAATTTGTCACATTTATTATTGTAACCAAATTCCGCCACACATTCTGAATTTCATTGGTATCGGTCATATATATCATGTTTGGTGCATAACATGTATGAAATCGGGCGAAATATATATGTTAGCTATACCCAAACCTCAACTGATTTCAATATAATTTGGCAATTTTTTCTGGTGCCAGATTTTGTCTCTCTCGCTTTGGGTGCATCAAATATGTGAAATCGGCTGAGTATATAATGGGAGCTATAATCAAATCTGAGCGTATTTGAATATAATTTGTCAAATTTATTTTTGTACCAAATTTAGCCAGTCATGCCGAATTTCATTGGAATCGGAAATACGTATCGTGTTTTGTGCATCAAATATGTAAAATTGGCGGAAAATATATATGGGAGCTATATCCAAATCTGAACCGATTTTAATATAATTTGACTAATTTATTTTCTAATCAAAATCCCGTTACATATTCCAAATTTCTTTGGAATCGAACATACATATCGTGTATGGTGCATAAAAAACATGAAATCGGCCGAAAATATATATGAGAGCTATATCCAAATCTGAACCGATTTTAATATAATTTGACAAATGTATATTTGTTTTAATTTCCGCTACACATTCCAAATTTCATTGAAATTAGAGATACATAGCGTGTTTGGTGCATCAAATACATGAAATCGGTCGAAAATATATATGGGAGCTATATCATGACAAATTCATTTTGGCTCCCAATTCAGTTACTTATTTTAAATTTCATTACAATTGGAAATACATATCGTGTTTGGTCCACCAAATACATGAAATCGGCCGAAAATGTATATGGGAGCTATATCCAAATCTGAACCGATTTCAATATAATTTGGGAAATCAATTTTTTAGATAAAATCTATCACACGTTTCAAATTTCATTGAAATTGGGGATACATAGCGTGTTTGGTGCATCAAATGCTTGACATCGGCCGAAAATATATATGGGAGCTATATCCAAATCTGAACCGATTTCAATATAATTGGACAAATTTATTTTCGGATCAAATCCCGTCACACATTCCAAATTTCATTGGAATCGAACATTCATATTGTGTTTGAGGCATCAAATGAACGAAATCGGTCGAAAATATATATGGGAGCTATATCCAAATCTGAACCGATTACAATATAATTTGGTAAACTTATTTTTGTTCCAAATTCCGTTACGCATTCAAAATTTGGAGACTGTACCTTTAACCGATCAATAGATATGTGCATATAAAATCTAAATTTTTGGGAAGTACCTCCGATTCTGATGCTATATCTCCAGTTCCAAGTGGAAATTCAAAAATGTATATAGCCTATGTTACTTTCAGGCGATGTTGCAGTATATGTGGAAATTTTCATGAAAATCTATTCAGCGGTTTTCGAGTCCATAAATTACAAACAAACAAACTAACATACAAACATTTTCCTCTTTTATAGATATAAGGAGAATCACTGTATCTTCCTATAGGTATATATGACGTTACATTTTGGTATGCCATTGTAAGAAAGAGATGGTGCGTTGGCAGAAACCGTAGTAACACGACGGCTGAGTTTTGTTGATCATGGTCACGCGTTCACATGACTGATTTCGAATGCGTTTTTATTCATGTGATACAGTAGGTTTCCCGATTTTTTTTTCATCGCATTTTCTTTTTTTGGAATTTCATTCTATTTGGTGTGCGTCATGATGATGTGGACGATGACGATGTTGATGTTGTTGAGACGCAGATGCAAATGTAAATGAATGACGGTATATTGAATGAGCGGCATTCATACGGGCGAAGTAAACGAAGTTTGAAATAACGATCGCGGTGAGCATCAATGCCGGCCGTCAGCAGTGAATTGCATTGACTTTTTACTATTGTGGCTGCCGCTGTGGCATGCAGTGGCATTGTAATGGATTTTTTTCCTCTTTGCGGGTATGAAAGTAAATATTAATTCAAGACACCCGGACCTGATGGTGTATAAAGAAAGGTATATAAAGCGAACATGGATAATAGCTTGTAAAGGGGTTTATTATTAAAGAATTAATTCAAACGAAAACCCTAGGTCATTAACTCCAAAAACATTCAAGAAAATAAGCCATACAAGGAATTAACTTCGAAATAAATTATGTTTGCGTTCGAAAGCTCTTAGTAATAATTTTAAAATGAATTCCCTACTGGACTTCTTAGGTCCGAAATATCGAGAAATATATTCATTATTTTACGTCATGTTTACGTTATTCCCCGACATACATATGTGGAGTACTACATTTTACAACGAATTAATGTAAGCAACATATATCTACCCATCTGTGCCTGATCATCCTGCCATAGCTCATTTTGAGGTTTAGCATTAAGAACCACAAAAAAACTGTCTCTCACACACACACACAGTTTTTTATTACTTAAGTATCCTGTTTTGGTATAAATTCAATGCAGATTCATCCTTGCTGGCTGGCTGACGGCTGAGAGTGTGCATTATTTGCGGTTCGTGTTAATTTTCTTCCCGTTTCTTCAGCTGTTTCACTAATAACATTAAATTGCTAAAAGTCACGCATAATAAACGTGTTTCACTTCAGTAAACATATGAAAGATAATCCTTGCAATGCACTGAATGAACGAATGTGAATATGAAATGTTAGCACGAGCTCGGCACAGTCTGTGGGGATTAATGAAAAATAGGATAAATTTTGGTTCAGAGGATAACAGAAGGTAAGCATGTATGACAGATCTCATAAATAATTGCAAGGACTCAAAAAATAATTTCGATTCAAAACGAAACAAGTAATCTTTTAATATCCTCCACAATTTTGAATTATCTTGAAAAAATTAAAAAAACAAGTAAGCGAAGGCTACAGTCGAGCGGGGCCGACCGTTGAATACCCTACAACACTATAATAAACGGTACAGTTTATATAGGCGAGATACTCGAGAGAATTCCACAAGATATTGTGACAAATAATAAAAGATAACCATCAGGTTTCGTTCTCTAATTTTCGAATAATAGCAACTTTAACTAATTTGCTCATTTCCAATTTATTGGAAGATGTTGCACGTAAATGGTCTTCCTAGATCTGGAACCAATATTTCCCAAAGACCTATAATCTCTCAGAAGTGGCAAAAGATTAACATTTATTATTGGTTTTTTGACTGAATCGCATCTATATGAGATACAGACTTTTGACTATATTCTTCAACGAAATCAGTGTTAACGAAATAGTCAGAAGTGCGTCTTTCCTGAATTTGTGAATTCTCCAAAAAGTCACTGGAATGGACATTTTGGTATTTTGTCTACAACAGTTGGCAAACTATTTCACACATTGAATATTTTTGGATGGCCATCCAAAACTGCTTACTTTTGCAATGGCCGGTAAGCCCCATTCAAATGTGCGTGAGGATCGGGCGATAATTACGACCTGCTGACAATTTTGCACTTTTTGGTCCATTTCAACCCCTAAATATGGCGATCATCTCCAAAAAGAGTAGGCTTCTATTCTAACCCTCATCTTATACCCATGCAAAATTTTGTAAGGATCGGGCCATAAATGCGATCTGTATATGATATCCTGGTATCTTAACTACTTAGTTTTGTTAGCTGTAGAAATATTACTAAATGTTTAATTCAAAATGAAAATATGCCAAAAATGTGACAAAATTAAAAAAATATGAGAAAATTTTACAAAATCAATATTTTCATCTCTAGAGAGATATTTCTATGCGATTTTTTAGACGTTGTTTCTTTCCTGCTAAGAGGCCATTCTGAATTAATGAGAACTGTCGAAATCAGTTCAGCCGTTCTCGGCATATAAGAGATCTTTCAAGCATATCTTCTTTGATAGACATATAAATCGCACATATTTTGCTATATGTCCGATTTGTTGGATGTTAACATCAATGTAAAGGTCAGAAGCAACCTTGTCATGGCTTCGTGATTTCGCCGGGATTTAAAATATCCGCGGTTTAATGAAAAATGTTGAATTTTTTCAACACAAAAGATATGGTCTATTTTACCCGCTAAATATTATCCGATGACCACCCTAATTGGTAGGCTTCTTCCCCGCCCTAAACTCCAGCTACATACGAAATTCCGCGTCGATTGGTCTATAATTGCGACCTGTATAGCTACTGCAAAATCCGATATTATTTCAGTATATGGTCCATTTCAACCCCTAAACATTTGGCGATCATCTCCAAAAGAAATAGGCTTCTATTCTGACCCTAACCCCGCCTCCATTTTAAATTTCGTGAAGATCGGGCCATAATTGCGACCTGTAGAGTGATTACAAATTAACATGGACAGACGGACAGACGGACAGACGGACGGACGGACATACATAGCTAGATCGACTCAGCTCGGCGAGCTAGGAAGATCCATATATACTTTCCTATATGGGAAACCAATATTTCGAGGTGTTACATAAATTCTGGCCCAATCAAACTTATAATACCCCAACACATAGTGTTGTAGGGTATAATAAAAATCCGTCGAAAAAAACCACTTCAATGAAAACTGTTATATGGGGGCTATACGAAGACGTGGTTCTGCATAAGTAGTTTTTTTTTTGTCATAGGCACCGATTCCGAACTTCACGTAATTTGAAACAATTCCGGTGAATAATGTCGCTTATATTATCAAATACTAAACAAATCTTGGTAATATCATCAAAACACCGAAGGAAGGGAGGTACCGTTGTATATGGGCTATACGAAGACGTGGACCTGCATAGACAGTTTTCCGTCATACTCATTACGAGCTTCAAACTTCAAATACGAAATTTGAAACAATTCCGATCAAAAATGTAGCTAAAATCATCAAAAAAAAAACGAATAATGTGGATTTTGAAACAAAATACTGAATATCTGGGGTTCCGTTATATGGGAGATATACGATACCGTGGACTGGTATAGCTGATATAGGTCAAGTTCATAGACCTGACAAAATACTGAACTATGAACGATTTTAGCGTTTTTAATTCGTTTCGATCTAGACTGATCAAGAAATATATATTTTGTTAGGTCTAATATTATTATTTCGATGAGTTACAAATACTATGTATGGAAATGTTCGATTGTCTTGTAATTTTGCCCATACCAATATTTTCATCTGTATTAGATGAAGTGTGAAGATGGAATAATTCGGTAGAATATATGTGGTATTTTAGGCACATTTTAACATTTTCTTAAAATTATAACATATCTCATATAAAGTAATGGAAGTAATCAATATAGTCCAAATCTAGCACGTCGCAAAACGTATATTACAGTCATTTAGGTCCGAAATGGACAATCTTGACCCACTCCTTCGGTATCTCCTTCATATAGGACAGGCAATGAGAATAATCGAACATTGGCTGACGGCATACTTATGTCGGCAAAACCAACTGATACTTTGTCACTTGTTTAATTAACAGGAAATTCTAAATTGATTTAACGAGCCACAACTCCTACTTGAGATCTATATAAAGATTTACGTTCTACTAACATTTCTATATGTCCGCATGTTTTTCTAACTATATGTAGCTAACAAACTTTCAGTTGAAACATGGTTTTCGTCCTCTCTTTCAAACTTATTTCCATAGGGTTTATATATTACATTACAGGGTGAGATAAAAAAACTGCAACAAAATCAAACGCCACAATTTAAACATTTTTATACTCTACACCACAAGGTGGTCAGAGTATTATGTCTTTGTGCATTTGTTTGTAACAGGCAAAAGGAAACGAGATAGACCCATAGTTCCTTTTGATGATCTGCATAGAATCACATTCTGAGTCGATTTATGCATGTCCGTCTGTCTGTCCGTCCGTCTGTCCATGTATTTTTGTAAACAAAGTACAGGTCGCATTTATTGCCCGATCCAGATGAAATTTTGCACAAATCATTTGTTTTGCCCTATTGAAATTGGAGATAATCGGTCAAAACTTAGATATAGCTCCCATATATATCTTGGTCCGATTTGCCTTTTATTGTGTACCAAACGTGTAATATCAGCCCGAATAGTATGGAATTTTGCATATAGATCCAAATTAGGCCTAAAAATAAGTATGCTAAATCGGTTCAGATAAAGCTATAGCTCTCATATATATTGTTCATCCGATTTGTTATTTTTGTCATTCGCAGTAATATGTAATATGTACTCTGCAACAACAATATTTGGGGAAATATATTAAATACAGCTCAGAAATAAATTTCCTAAATTTTATCCCATATATAACTTCCTCCGATTTACCTTTTATTGTGCACCAAACGTCTAATGTTTGTCTAAATGGGATAGAAGTTGGCACTTACGACCGAATTGAGTCTAGAAGCTAGTGTGTCAAATTTGGTGAAGATCGGTTCAGATATAGCTATTGCTTCCATATATATTGTTCAGCTGATTTGTTATATTTGTTACCCACAACCGTAATATGCAGTCCGTAACAACGATATTCAAGGAAATATATCAAATACAGCTCAGAAATATCTTTGCCAAATTATATCGAGATCGGTTCAGGTTTGGATATAGCTTCCATATATATTTTTATCCGATTATAAATTATTTGTGCACCAAATGGGCAACACATGTCCGAATTTAAAAGACACAAATGCTTCGGCATATTTAGTCCTTTGGTCTTTAAATTATAATTATAATCATAGTGTGTATGATTAAATTCTCCCATAACATCTTTTAATTGTTATGTGGAGCTCTACTAAATTAGCAAAGTGGTGTAGGGTATCATAAAGTCGGCCCGCCCGACTTTAAGACTTTCTTTATGTTTTTTTTTTTTTTTTTTAATTTTATTGAATGTTAGCAAAAAAGGTCGGAAATAGCTTCAAATTTTAGAATAAGTTTAGATTTGTTCGAATTGGTTACCTTTGGCATGAATTATGGCCTTCAAACGGCCAATGAAACCATCACACGCTGCTCGAATGTTGCTCTACGGTATTTTGGTCAAATTCCGGCGAAGTGCTTGCTTGAGGTGATCGACAGTTTGGTATTTTTTAGTGCCAACCTTTCTTTCCACAATACTCCAGACATAATAGTCCAACGGATTGGTATCCGGAGATTTTGGTGGCCATTGTGCGCTGGAAATGAAGCGAGGAACCTCATTTTGTAACTCGTCTTGGGTAGCGCGTGCTGAGTCCTGTTGGAATGTCCAACGTCTGCGGCCAAAATGTTTGCGTGCCCGAGTCTTTAGTAAAGCCTCTAGAATATTTTCGCGATAATATTCGGCATTTATTCTGATGCCACGGTTGATTAATACGAGCGGAGAGCGAAGCAACGCTTTAGCTCTTTTGAGTTTATTTTCTTTCTGTTGCGGTGTCAGTTCTTGCACTTTTTGGAATTTCAATGGCTCTACTCCGAGCTAATTTTTCAATATTTGCCGAATGGAATATTGCGATATGTTCAGCCCAGAAGCCATTTTTCGGCCACTGCGACGCGGGTTTGGATCAAGTCGCTTCTTTACTTTTCGAACCATTTCTGCTGATGTTGCGGTTTTCTTCCGTCCACTTCCTTGACGTCAGGCTACGCTATCAGCATCACGGTATCGAGCGGTGGTACGAAACACAAAATAGTTATTCACTTTTAAATGCTGGAGCGCTAATGATAGCCACTCGTGGTTTTCCAGCAAAATATATATAGAAATCACACTATCAAGCTTGAACTCCATCACGAATAACTTTTTTTCTGGAAATTTTTCACAAAAATAATTTTTTACGCTTGTAAACAATGTAATAAGCTAATTTAAAAATTTTAACAGCCTATGGACGAGTGGCTCGGAAATGACAGCAGTCTGAATTTGGTTGCAGTTTTTTTCATCTCGCCTGATACATTTTTCAATTGTCGCATTTCATGACACTGTTCATTAAAATTGCACCAGACGACACAACGTCAGCTATATCGTTTCCAACTTAATTTTATTTTTGTACTGGAAACTTTTAATAAACTACGTCGGATAACAACCAAAATATTTCGAAAGGAAAAATACACACTCGCACAAAATAAACGTGCATCAATATATCCTTAAATTCACGTTTAAAATCTTGTTGGTTTTGAATTATTATTTGGTGAGATTTCTTATAACGGCAATAGAAACAAATGTGGTAACATATGTCTGGCATGATATGAACTGAAGTTTTTTGGGGAATTCCATTGAATTTTAAATAGAAAGTGTTGGAAAAGTCTGCCTTAAAACTTGGTACACCAAGAGAATTTATAGAAATTGTAGAAAAATTAATAATTATTTAAATATATCAGACTTATGTCAGATACGATATGGACAATATTGGCCAAATCCTTTGGAATCTCTCCTGAAGGCTCACCCTTTTCAATAATCAAAACGGATGTCAAAACATATTTAAGTAAACGGACAATCTGTCGGCAAAGGCCACTGATACTTTTTAAGTTAATTTTAAAAAATTTCACACTTTTTCCCAATTCGCTGCAAGTTTTCTTCTAATTTCACTGCACAATAGCCCGTTTAACTTGTGGAAAATTCCGAGTGGATTTCTATGGCCAAACGTGTTTAAGGCCTTCATAAAGTTTTTAAGGCCTTCATAAAGATGTTCTTGGACTGACCTGCCTGTAAATGCCTGCGGATGAGTACCAATAAAAGTTACTCTATTTATGGAATATTTCATTATCCTTAAAGAGTTTAAATTACGCAAAGCGAATTTGCCAATAAATTCTGAAGGATGTAAAATATAATTGTTTCAAGTGTTGCCGCTTTTTCCGTCAGTTTTTAATATAAACTCTCAACAAATATAGCTTTTCTTGATTTTTTCTTAAAAAAAATTCATAGACGACACTCACCCTTGGAATTCAATAAAAATTCAAATTTATAATGCCAACGGACGTTCGGGTAGAATCCTATGCATATCTTAGAACTGTTTATGCAAATATAATATGCCGACATATTGAGAAGTAGTTTTCTTAGAGATTTCACAAGCTGGGTAGTAGGGAAGTGGCAAAGAGGTATGCAAATCCTCGAAACAGGCATGCAGATGGTTACACATATTCGATTGTAAACATTCATTGTTGATATGTCGGCATATTGTAAACATATTTTCAATCCGGTACACAATATCAAAAGAATATATTATTAGAGAAGTTTCAAACATGCATGGCAAAAATAACTGTTGTTGAACATTTGAAAGAATTAAAATGGTAAGATCTCGCTGAAATTACTTAAAATTCATAAAATAATACCATTAATTTAATTATTATTAGTAATTAAAATACGTTACTAATGTGATTTGTATTTATGCATAAACCTAAAAAAAAATATTTTCAACTTCTCATCAGGTGAAAATTGCGTCTTTGAACAAGTTAGAAAGCATAGCCATTTCTCAAATATGTCGACGAATAATTAGTTATTATTCCAATGTCAATCTTATACCCTCAGCCATATGGCTACAGAGGGTCTTTTCTAGGTCTCTTGTCCGACAGCTGTTAAAATTATTCCACTGACAGCTCATTATATTGTTAACAAGCGTACAAAAACATTTTACTGAGAATTTTCTAGAAAAAAAATTATTCGTGATGGAATTGAAGGGTAATAGTGGGATTTCTTTATATTTGGCTAGAAAACCACAAGTGGCTATCGTTACAGCACTTTAGCATTTAAATGTGAATAAATATTTTGTGTCTCGTACCATCACTGGTTAATGTAATACTGGTAGCGTAGGTCGACGTCATGGAAGTGGACGGAAGAAAACAGCAACATCAGCAGAAATGGTTCGAAAAATAAAGAAGCGATTTGATCGAAACCCGCGTCGCAGTGACCGAAAAATGGCTCGTGAGCTAAACATATCCCAGTATTCCATTTGGCAAATATTGAAAAATGAGCTCGGGCAAAGCCATTGAAATTCCAAAAAATGCAAGAACTTACACTGCAACTGAAAGAAAATAGAGTCAAAAGAGTTTAAGATTTACTTCGCTTGGTCGAAAGTGGTGAACTGCCGAATTTGATATTCTCCGATGAGAAAACATTCCTTGTCCAGCAGTTTGTTAACAAACAAATTGATCGTGTATACTTGCCAAAGAGGTCAGCTGAAAATATGCACCTTCGGTTCGCGACCAGAAATCAAGCGCCGGCCATGGTGATGGTGTGGGCCGCAATAACAGCCGATGGCTGCTTTCCGCTCGTATTAATCGGCATCAGAATAATTATCTAATATTATCTCGAAAAGAGCCTTGGGCACGCAAACATTTCGGCCGCAGTCCTAGACACTCCAACAGGACTCAGCAAGCGCCACCCAAGAATAATTACAAAATGAGGTTCCTCGCTTTATTTCCGTTGGACTATTTTGTCTGGAGTATTTTGGAAAGCAAGGTTGGCACTAAAAAATACGAAATTGTCGATCACCTCAAGCAAACGCTTCGCCGGGTATGGGCCAAAATACCGCAGAGCAACATTCGGTGACGGTTTCATTGCCCGTTTGAAGGCCCTAATTCGTGCCAAAGGTGACCAATTCGAACAAATCTAAACATAATCTAAAATTTGATGCTATTTCCGTCATTTTTTGCTTTCATTCAATAAAATTTAAAAAAAAATGTAAAAATTGTGGCGTTTGACTTTGTTGCAGTTTTTTATCTCACCCTGTATATTTCATGATGTACCTTCCTTTTTATCATGAAATATACAGGGTTAATAATTACAAATAAAAGCGGTCAATTGACCCATTTGTTTTTTATTTTTATTATTTTTTATTTGTTATATGAAGCTCTACTAAATATGCAAACGGATGTAGGGTATCATAAAGTCGATTTTTGGACTTTCTTTACTGGTTAAATTGTCGACTATATCTGGACCCACACGGACATTTTGATATTTTCTAAAATTTATCACTTATCTCATTTAAAGTGAAGGAAGTAACCGATATAGTCCAAACGTGGGACGTCTCAATATTTATATAATATTTAGTTAAGGTTGATACGAAATGGACAATATCGTTCCATTCTTTCGGAACCTACTCGATAGAGGGTAAACAATTAAATAAACATAACAGAAGTCAAAATATATTTAAATAATCGAAAATTGGCTTAGGGATTATATATCTGTCGGCGAAACCGGCTGATACTTTTTAACTTTACATTTTTTATGGAGGAACCACAAACAATTTCAAACTAATATTATTTATTTTTTTTTTTTTTTAAGGAGTAAACTATTATGGATAATGTCAGGACATTAGCCCAACGTAAATACTGCCTTTCCTCAATATAAGAATTTCATTTGTAGGAAAATTTGTAGGAATATTTTGGAGGGAAAGTACCAGAAAAAAATGGAGCGAAAACTCTACTTAGAGTTCGAAGTTTGGTAAGATAAAACTATGTGCCCAATCTTATACACCCGCGAGAGTTAATGTGTCCATAAGCCCGATTGACAGGCCAATTAATAGACGCAGATGACTAGATTGTCCCCATATTTCCTAAAACGGGTTTGTTCCGAAGAGACCTCCAAAGTGTTATTCGGATGAATCAAATTATGACCATAAAATAATATATCTACGGGTATAACTAAAAACAAGTAAGCACAAGCTATAGTTATGCGGGGCCATGTGATACCTTACAACACTACAATATGTTAGAAACCCCCTTTTGTCCAAATCCGTTTTGGAAGATTTCGCTTTTGAAATGATGACTGGAGCACTGCCCAGATATTATTCTTGGGATTTTGACTAGGAACATTTGCCCAATATTTGCACACTCCGTGGTGCTGTTACTTGTGTGGTCCATTTTACAACTAAATATAATCCAAAATGCTAGACTTCTTCCCTGTCCTTAACTCTCCTCTTATACAAAACTCCGTGTCGAATGGTTTCAATTGTGATCAGGAAATTTTTTCTGGTTTTGGTCCATTTGAACCTCTAAATATTTTGCGAGAATCTACAAAAGCAAGAGGCCTTCTGTATCTAAAAATGTAGACTTATTTATATGATCTGCTTGTCTACGATATTTGGCTATATTCGTCAACGAACTCAGCATAAAAACAACCAGAAGTTCGCCTTTTGTATATTTCGGATATCGCCTGTTAGTGATGCTGGTATTTTTTCACAAAAAAGTAGTGGTCCATTCTACCCGTCGACCTAGACTCTAACTTCATGCGAGATTCCGTGTCCTTTGGTTTCTATCTGTGACCTTTATAATAACTGCAAAATCAGGAACTTTTTTGGTTGTTGGTCGATTTCAACCCATAAATATCTATGAAAACAATAGGCCTAGCCCTTCTGAGCTTAACCCTACCCTTGTGAAAGTGTTCGTGAGATTCGGAAGATAATTGCCATCTGTATATAATAACCCCAATCTGAAGGTGAAAAACTATTACAAAATATACACTTCAATATTATAAGTCAAATTGAAAAAATCGCATGCGATAAAACATATGAATAACTTACAAATGTCACAAAATATTACAAAATCGATATTAACATCATTATTAGCATCTTATAATGCGATTGTTTAGACTTTATTCTTTTATGCCAAGAGGGCATTCTGAATTGACAAAATTTGTCAAAATCGGCCAAGTCATTCTTGAGATATAAGCAATCTAGCTAACATCCCCTCCCTTAGTATATATACATTGTATACATTTCGCCAAAAATATCCGATATATTTACTATCGGAATCTACGTAACGGCCAGAATTGACCTGTTCGTCTATTACTGATTTCGCCGGGATTAAAAATATTCGCGGTTTAAACTAAAATTTGACTCTTATTTAACGCAAACGTTATCGTCTATTTCACCCACTAAATATTACCCGATGACCATCAAAATTGGAAGGCTTCTGCCCAGCCCTAAGCTCTAGCCCCATGCTAACTTCCGCTTCGATCGGGCCACCAATTGCGACCAATAGAGTGATTACAAATTAACATGGACAGACGAACGGACGGACATACCTAGCTAGATCGACTCAGCTCGGCGAGATAGGAAGATCCATATATACTTTCCTATGTGAGAAAGCAATATTTCGAGGCGTTGCATAATTTTTATCCCAATCAAACTTATAATACCCCCAACACATAGTGTTGTAGGGTATAAAAATAAAACACACTCCCCCTTATTTATACAAATTGCAAAAGATGGGTAAATTTCTTCTTCCACCAGATTTTGTGAACGAAACCCTTTTTACTCTTCCTAAACATTGAAAAATTTTAAAAATCTTCCAATCCATATCCCTAAAATTATCACCTCTCTTCCAAATCCCATAAACACCCAATATTTGTGACTGCCCAACACAAGTTGCGCATAGTATATATGCAACAGTACACAACTATCTTCAAAGAATATCCTATCAATTTTGCATGGTAAAATTTATCCTTACACCAGTAACATCCTCATTATCACTCGAATGCAACTCAAACACACTTAACCAACATCGTCGTCTTCGTCTTCGTCTTCGAACCAACATTTAAGTGCAATATAGAGTGACATTTATTTTCCACAAGCAATTTTTAAATATTTCACAGAACTGACAAAACTTTGACCAACTAGTTAGGGGGAAAGGACAGAGGTCATGCTACGAACAGCCAAACACACACTTATATTGTCTGCCCTATGCCGCAGCAGTAAAGAGCAAAGGGATATTTGGCAAATTTTAAGAAAACCATTTGTAAACCGCAAGAACCAACAACCACTGGCAGGGTTCTTAGGCATTGGTTGTGTATCGGAGATACATACAGATTAATTTACATAGTCAGATTTATGGAGGCATTGACTGTGGCCGACATGTAATGAGTACCGTTTAGGAGACCGAAACACTATCTTGGTGCAAGACAATGGCAATTATTGCGGTTGGAAATCAATACTGGATGGTCGTGGCAATTTATGTTGTGAGAGCTTTGAATTACATTCAAGCCGCACATTTTGAGCGCCTCCGTAACCATTTCCAATATTACGCAAAAAATTCATCAGACACATGAAATATTCAACATTTTTATAGATTATCATAGAGCCGTAATGAAATGTGAGGAGATGAGTAGTTGGAGATGCAACCAAAATTTCCTATGATCGGGTGAAAGTGCCATAAAACGCAAAATTAACTTTCTAGCAAAAAACTTTAGTTATATGCTTTGGTATAGCCCCCCATAAATTGACACCACCTGATATTTGATATCTCATAGTTTTCTGTTCTGATCTACAACTGGCACATTTCAATCGGCTCTAAATTTATATTTAGAAATCGTAGTAGGTAAAACATAAAATAAAGATGTTACTATCAACCAGCTTCGTTATACTCTATTTAGATACCCACCGTTTCAACCGCTTTTCTGTCCAAAACTATTTCAACGTCTACATATGTAAACCCAAGAAACCAACAGTCACCTCAATTACAAATTTCAGAATTTCAGCTCTGTTGCTTCACACAGTACCAAATTACAGAGTGAGATGAAAAAACGGCAACCAACTTTAGACTGCTGTCATTTTTAAGCCACTCGTCCGACAGCTGTTAAGATAATTCCAGTGACAGGTCATTATATTGTTTACTACCGTACAAAAGCATTTTGGTGAGAGTTATTCGTGATGGAATGCAAGCGTGATAGTGTGATTTCTTTATATATTAAATGTGAATAACTCTTTTGTGTCGCGAAAAATCGCTCGTTACCGTGATACTGGTAGCGTAGCCCGACGTCAAGGAAGTGGAAGGAATAAAACAGCAACATCAGCAGAAATGGTTCGAAAAGTAAAGAAGCGACTTGATCGAAACCCGCGTCGAAGTGGCTGAAAAATGGCTCGTGAGCTGAATATATCGCAAAATTCCATTCGGCAAATATTGAACAATGAGCTCGGGATTCCAAAAGTGCAAGAACTTATACTGCAACAGAAAGAAAATAGACTCAAAAGAGCTAAAGAGTTGCTTCGCTTGGCCGAAAGTGGTGAACTGCCGAATTTGGTTTTCCCCGATAAGAAAACATTCGTTGCCCAGCAGTTTGTAAACAAGAGGTTAGCTGAAAATGTGCACCTTCCGTTGACCACCAGAACTCAAGCGGCCATGGTGATTGTGTGGGCTCGTATTAATCGACCTTGGCGTCAGAATAAATGCCGAATATTATCGCGAAAATATACTGGAGGGTGTATTAAAGCCTTGGGCACGCAAACATTCTGGCTGCAAACTTTGGACATTTCAACAGACTCAGCAGCATCGCACTCAGCACGCGCCACATAAAAATGGTTACGAAATGAGGTTTCTCGCTTCATTTCCAGCTCACAATGGCCACCAAAATCTCTGGATACCATTCCGTTGGACTATTATGTCTGAAGTATTTTGGAAAGCAAGGTTGGCACTAAAATAAATAAAAATGGGCCAAAATACCGCAGAACAACATTCGGGCTGCGTGTGATGGTTTCATTGGAAGGCCATAATTCGTGTTAAAGGCGGCCAATTCGAAAAAATCTAAAATTATTCTAAAATTTGATGCTATTTCCGACATTTTTTGCTTTCATGTTCAATTTAGTACTTTTCGCACAATTATAGAACATATTCATATCTCAATTTCAGAAACCAACAGAGTACTCAATATCAAATTCCGGTATTTCAATTTTATCGTTTCACCCAAAAACCAATTTTGCACCACTTAATACTTTTCGACCAAAACCAATTCCATTACCAATCCCAGATACAAACAAAGAAGTTATCTCTATTGCTTCACCCAATACCAAATTTAGTACTTTTCGAACAATTATTATACGCACTTTCAAAATAATCTCCATATTTCAACCTCAGATGCCAACAGTGACCTTAATATCAAATTTCAGGATTACAGCTCTGTAATTTCTCCCATTGCCAAAATTTAGTACAACTTTGTTACATATTTCCACAACCACCACCATATCTCAACACAAGATACCAAGAGAGATACCTCAATATCAAAATTCGGGATTCCAGCTTTTTTCCCTTCAACCAATACCAAATATAGCACCATTCAGAACTTTTCGTACAATTATAGTACACATTTTCAAAACAATTTCTACATAAATCAATTCCAGAATTTGGGGATTCCAGCTCTATACTTTCACTTAATACTACAATTTTGTACTATTTAGTACTTTTCGTACAGATTTAGAACGAATTTCTAAGCCACCGCTAAATCTCAAACACAAATACCACCAGTAATCTAAATATCAAATTTCTGAATTCTATCTCTATTCCTGCACCAAAATACCAATCGTAGTACAATTCAGTACTTTTCGTACAGTTAAAGTACACTTTTCCGCAATCGCGTCCATATGTCCAGGCTACACATGAACAGCGACCCTAATGCCAAATTGTAGATTTCAAGCATCTGTTCACCCAAAACCAAATTGTGCCGAACGTAGTAAATAGTACTACTTTTCGTGCACTTATAGTATACATTCCTAAAACCACCTTTTTATTGGGAACCTACTACTAACAGGTACAAAACCACTACAAAATTCCAATTGTAGTAATATTTTAGAACATTTCCTAAATTTAAAGTTCGAATTTCAAATAATCCCGCACTCCATTAGTGACTCTCTTTCAAATTTCTTCATCGGTTCATCACAATTCCAATTTTTACCAAATTAGGACCATTTTGTGCAGGGAAGTACAAATTTCCAAAGCTTCCTAAATAACCCAATCCTACACTCCAATAGTAATCTTAGTAACAAATTTCAGAATTCCAGCTCTCTTCGTTCATCTAAGTCCAAATTGTGCCAAATTTAGTACATTTTAGTACATATAAGAACAAATTTCCAACACAACCTACATATCCCAATTCTACACTCCAGCAGTAATCTTATTTCCAATATTCAGGATATCAGCTTTATTTTTAAATCAATCCAAACTGTACCACATTTAGTACACTTAAGTACTAATTTTCATAGCTTCACACATCGTGCAGTCCACTAGAAATCTTATATTTAAATTTCAATACACATGAGTACGAATTTCCAAAGTTATATGCACAACTCAGAACAACAATGCAATAGTAATTTTATTTCCCAATTTCAAGATTCTAACTCCATTAGTTCCCTCAAAATTTTAATTGCACCAAATTTAGTACACATAAGTAAGAATTTCCAAAACTACCTACATTCCTCCGCCTTAGTATGCAATATTAATTTTATTTCTATATTTCAAAATTCCAGTTCTATCGATTCAACCAAATCGAAATTGTACCAAATTTAGTACTTCTCGTGCACATAATTACAAATTTCGAAAACTTCCTCCATATCTTAATCCAACACTCCGCCAGTAATATTAATTTTAAATGTCAAGATTTCAGCTCCGCCAGTTCCTTAAAATTTAAATTGTACTAAATTTAGTACCGTAAAACTACCTACTTATATCGACTCTACTCCTCAACCTTGATTCCAATTCTAAATATCAATTTTTTAGCTCTAACCGATTACATGCTACGAAATGGTACCAAATTTAGTGCATTTAATTAATTTTCGTTCACTTATAGTGCGATTTTCCAAAAACCCTTTAGTACATCTACGCGTATTAAAGAGTACTAGCTCTATTGCTTTCTCAAATATAAAGGGTAGCAACTTTTAATATTTTTCGTACCGTTCTAGTACGAATTTCCAAAAACCCAGCCCTATCTGACCCCTTCGTACCAAGAGTGACCCTCGCCCAAAATTTCAAGATTCTCGCTTTCGTCGTTTTGTCTGGGCATTGATGAATCTTGAAGTCAGTCAATTACTTTACGATTATATTAATATAGATATAACCTCTCGCATAAAGGTTCCCTTAGATTTTAAGAATCGTCGTTGACTTATTTGCCAACCGATTTTGATATAATTTCAGTTTCCCTAATAACGGAGAGTAGAAAGTTTTCTGTACCAAATTTAACTCTCCTTTTACTGGTCTTATAAGAACTTGTCTCAACTTAACTAACCTCTATTAACAAATGCCAAACTAAACCTCTCTCCATGCCTGGCCTTACTTGTGAGAGTGAACTAAGTAATAAGAGTAATTTACCTAGGCCTCTCACAATTAGTTCAATGTAAATCTCTGTTATTTACAGTTTTGTTATTGGGCTAAAGCAACAATTGTAATAAATAAATCATGTTTTCGGAGTTCGTCGTCGTCGGGAGAATAGCACTGAGACTGAGACAACAAACTAATGAGTATTTGCCTTGCAATGCGACGAGGGTTGATTGCGAAGTCATTGCAAGAGAATGGAGAAACTGTGAGCACGAGAAGTGTTAATAAAACAAATTCCAATTAGAAATTTACTACGTTGTCGCATTTGTATTATTTGATTGAATTCCGATTCGATTCGATGTTTGGGCTCGTTAACCTTCATTGACGTGTATTGAGGGAGCACCTTTTGTGGAAAAATGGTTTGTTTATTTGAAAGCAAGCTCAGTTAGTGACTGTGTGTGTTTGTGCCACAACTGCCTGACTCAGTACACTTTGGAAAATTTTACTCTTCTCATTGATTCAAGTAATTCAAGAGCCATGTTGCTTGTTTATGTTTTTAATTGTGGTCGAGTGGCTGGGGCACAATGGTGGTGGTGTGTGGGGTGTGGTGGGTTGCCAGACAAACACACAGCAAATCTGTCTGTCAATGAAAAACAAAAACAAAACACGAAAGAGAGTCAAGTATATGAGCTTTGCATGGGCTAAGGTGTGTTGAATGAATTTCAGGGCTGTGAACGGGTGGTCTCGGGGTGATGATAGTCATATTTTCATTTTGGGTGGGTGCCGCCGTTGGGCAATTGACTCTCATACGTAAGTGTTTGTGCGTGCGTGTGTGTGTGCGTGAGAGTATTATCATCATACCCAGCAAGCATTTGGAAGTGAGTGACTCACTTCCATTTTAAGATGCCACTTCTGCGACGCTTCTAATCGTAATAAATGCGATAGTATGTACATTTACAATAACAAAACTACTGTTGTCTACTTTCTATCGTCACGTAGTTACTACGTAGTGGCGCAAGAAAGTTAAAAGAAGGTATCTCGTGTGCAGACACTATCTAGTGACTGCCATCGGATAAAACAGTGATAGTTTACAATCATTCACGAATTGAACATAAATAAGACTTTATTCTATCTGAGGAATATAAGACACTGTGGCGCAGTGGTAAGCATGCCAGCTTTGCTCTCTGAACACCTCGGTTCGATTCCCAATCCAGACATCACATTTTTAAAACGAAAAAAATTATGTTTGAATATTTCATCTAATAAGTAAGAGTTCTATGTAAATTAACATTGGAAAACGTAACAACAACAATAAAAAATAATAAATGCTTAAGTCTGGAGTAAAAAAATGTTTTTTTTTTGTTTTTTCACTTCCAATAACTATCGAGGAAGTGACTTCCACGAGTTTTAGAAAACTATCGCGGGCGTGGTTCATCTCTTCCCGAAGGATGATCCTTCCGGGGTGAGAAAGCGATATCAGACGCGATGATTTCAATCGCTTAGGCGTGACTTCTAAGTGATTTGGGGGATAGATTTTGTTTGCTGGGTATAAGGGCATGGCGGGTGGCTTTATGTTTATTCTATTATTCATCACTCGGAGAGCTTTAGCGTTGTACGCTTGCCCAGTCATTTGTGTGTGGTACGTTGCGAGAGGGGTTTTCCAAAACTCTACACTCGTGTTTTTGTTTTCGGGTGGTTGAGGGAAAATCTCTCTCAATGCGCGTCTCTTCTGCCTAGTATTCTCTACAAAGCTGTGAATTGTGCGTTTCTCCATACGTCGCAGCCAGTCAGTGGCTTAGGGTTTGTGATAATAATGGTGAGTTTAATGAAAACAGTTTTGCGAGTTACGTTTGGCGAGTTATACCTAAATACGCGTTCAAAGACGGTAAATTGAACAGAAATAAAGGGGAAAATCAACTTGTTTTTTCCCAAATCAGATATTGAATTTAATTGTGAACAAGTGTGGGTGTGAAATAAAATTTAAAATAAAATATTTAAATTAAAAAATATACAAATTTAAAATTATTGATGAAAATAATTTCGCTTGCATTTGGAAATAACAGAAAACCCCCAAAGCAGCAGTTGCATGTGTATGTATGTCTGTGTGTGTGAGTGTTTGTTACTTTCATTTGTGCTGTTTGTTTTGTGCTGCACTTCAGTTGTGGAAAAGTTTAGCTCTGTTTTTTTTGTGTGATTGTGATTTTTCCATTTGTTTTTGTGTTTTCTTTTCTCCATGGAAAACAATTTTGTTTAGTGCTCTCCACACAAAACAAACAAAAAACAACAGCAAATGTTGTTTTCTTTTTGTTTCTACGTTTTGTTTTTTGCTCGCTCCCAAACGTATTTCATTCAAACATCAACAGCTACAATCGAAAAAGCAAAGCAACGACGAAAACAACAACGGCGAAAAAAATGCTATTTGATTTGAAATTCATGCGGCGAGCAGAAATGCTTTAATTGAAATTCATTTATTCTTTACAGAAATGCGAAATCCACTGTGAGTGTGTAATTTTTGTGCTTAGTCAACAGTTCTGTCTGCTATGAAGTAACAATAACAACAACAACAACGCCATAAACAACAATAACAAAGCAGAGTTTTTCTTCTTCCTCGATATGCGTGTGTATGTGCTTGTGTATTAGTGTTGCGAAAATCCATACAAATTTTCCGAAATTCAAAGCAAACGCTGAATGAAAGCAAAACACAAAATTTTATGCTGAAGCAGCAACAACAGCGCCAGCAGTTTTTGTGTAATATCTGATTGCATATCTCTGTAGTGGTATTAGTACGAATAATTAATTTTGTGTCTGTGTGCCCGAAGGAAAATAAAATCCTGGCAAATTGTAAAGCTGATCACTGTGTGTGTGCGATGCGTGTTTAAACATTTTGCAGCAGCATACATGTAAATAACTTTTAACAATATATTGAAAACCAAGTGGATAAGGATATTGAATGTTTTGAGGTAAGTTTGCATTATAAAATATTTAAATACTGTACAGGGTTTGAAAGGATTTTTCCTGCTTTTGAAAGTAGAGATATACAACCAGTAAAGAAAGTCTTAAAGTCGGCCGGGACCGACTTTATGATACTCTACATCACTTTGCTAATTTAGTAAAGCTCCGCATAACAATTAAACGTTACATGCTATAATTATATATAATTATAATTTAAAGTTCGAAGGACTAAATATGCCGAAGCATTTGTATTTTTTAAATTCGGACTTGTATTGACCATTTGATATAAATGGGGGCTATATCCAAATCTGAACCGATCATGATAAAATTTGGCAAAGATATTTCTGAGCTATATTTCATATATTTCCCTGAATATCGTTGTTACGGAGTGCATATTACGCTGTGGGTAACAAATATAACAAATCGGATGAACAATATATATGGGAGCTATAGTTATATCTGAACAGATCTTCACCAAATACTAGCTTGACATACTAGACTCAATTCGTTCGCAAGTCAATTAGGTTCATCCCATTTGGGCAAATATTAGACGTTTGGTGCACAATAAAAGGTAAATCGGACGAAGTTATATATGGAAGCTATATCCAAATCCGAACCGATCTCGATAAAATTTAGAAAAGGTATTTCTGAGCTTTATTTTATATATTTCCCCAAATATTGTTGTTACAGAGTGTATATTACGGCTGCGGAGAACTAAAATAACAGGTCGGATGAACAATATATATTTGAGCTATAGCTATATCTGAACCGATTTCAATCAAATTTGGCATACTTATTGTCAGGCCCAATTTGGATGTATGTGCAAAATTCGATATTATTCTGGCTGATATTACACGTTTGGTGCACAATTAAAGGCAAATCGGACGAAGATATATATGAGAGCTATATCTAATTTTTTATCGATTATTTCCATGATGATTTTTGCAAAATTCGCATAAAATGCATAATTCGACTCAGAATGTGATCATCAAAAGGAACTATGGATCTATCTCGTTTACTTTTGTCTGTTACAAACAAATGCACAAAGACATAATACCCTGACCACCTTGTGGTGTAGGGACTTCAAGTAAATAAAAAATAAAATAAATAAAAATTTTAAAAATATATTAAAACTAGTAAAGTTTGACTGACGGATTGAATACAGTAAGAAGTGGCTTCATAAATTTGCTATAAATTTTTGTCGAAACAAATTAAAATGTCTTGAAATTATGCCTGTAGCACCGATGTGGTCAACTTTTTCGTGGTTTTGAGGTTTTTTCAAGTTTTTTCTTTTTCGAATATTCTCAAAATCTTTCACTTTAAAGTTTACCGAGGAGGGTATTTGTAAAAACCATTACACAATGGTCCCACATTAAGTTTTTCTGTACAAAATTATTTTGAAGTCCCTATACCCAAATCCTGGAAACTTTCAGTAACCTCAATCCTCATTACCCAATTTAGTAACATTTGGTACACATATCCAAAACAATATACATCTCTCCATCCTAAACACCAACAGTGCTCCAAAGTTAGTAAAATTGCGTATTCTTCTGACTGAGATAAAAAAGTGCAACAAAGTCAAACGCCATAATTTATACATTTTTTTTTTTTTTTAAATTTTACAGAAATATTTTTATGAAAGCAAAAAATTATCGGGAATAGCATCAAATTTTAGAATAAGTTTAGATTTGTTCGAATTGGTTACCTTTGGCACGAATTATGGCCTTCAAGCGGACAATGAAACCGTCACACGCTGCCCGAATGTTACTCTGCGGTATTTTGGCCCTATCCCGGCGAAGCGCCTGCTTGAGATGATCGACACTTTGGTATTTTTTAGTGCCAACGTTGCTTTCCAAAATACTCCAGACACAATAGTCCAACGGATTGGTATCCAGAGATTTTGGTGGCCATTGTGAGCTGGAAATGATGCGAGGAACCTGATTTTGTAACCATTCTTGGGTGGCGCGTGCTGAGTGCGATGGTGCTGGGTCCTGTTAGAATGTCCATGGTCTGCGGTCAAAATCTTTGCGTGCCCATACACCCTCCAGAATATTTTCGCAATAATATTCGCCGTTTATTCTGATGCCACGGTCGATTAATACGAGCGAAGAGCGACCATCGGCTGTTATGGCGGCCCACACCATCACCATGGCCAACCGAAGGTGCAAATTTGCAGCTGACCTCTTTGCCAAGTAAGCAAGATCATTTTGTCTGTTTACAAACTGCTGCACAACGAATGTTTTCTCATCGAGAAAACCAAATTCGGCAGTTCACCACTTTCGGCCAAGCAAAGCAAATCTTTAGCTCTTTTGAGGTGTAAGTTCTTGCACTTTTTGCGGTGTAAGTTCTTGCACTTTTTGGAATTTCAATGGCTTTACCCCGAGTTTATTTTTCAATATTTGCCGAATGGAATATTGCGATATGTTCAGGTCACAAGCCATATTTCAGCCACTGAGACGCAGGTTTCGATCAAGTCTTTTCTTTACTTTTCAAACCATTTCTGCTGATGTTGCTGTTTTCTTCCGTCCAGTTCCTTGACGTCGGGCTACGCTACCTGTATCATGGTAACGAGCGATGATACGAGACACAAAAGATTTATTCACATTTAAATGCTGGAGTGCTCTAACGATAGCCACTTGTGGTTTTCCAGGCAAATATAAAGAAATCACACTATCACGCTTGAATTCCATCGCGAATAACTTTTTTTTCTGGAAAATTCTCACCAAAATGCTTTTGTACGCTTGTGAACAATATCATGAGCAGTCACTGGAATAATTTTAACAGCTATCGGACGAGTGGCTTAGAAATGACAGCAGTCTGAAGTAAGTTGCAGTTTTTCACTCTACCCTGTATGTGGAAGCTTTAACCAAATCTAAATCCAATTTCGATACAATTTGAAGCTGATATCTGGTACCAAATATCATTCTTGTTGTCGAATGAATATTACAAATATGAGGGAGGGAACTCGGATGATTAATATGTTTCATCCATGTTGGTGTTTTAGTCCCCACATTCGTAATATGGGAGCTATGGATATATCTGAACCGATTTTCCCCAAATTTGAAGTTTTTGTTTCTAGAGGGGGGTATCTTTTTCACCACTTGGATTGTAAAAAAGATACACCCCTCTCTAAACCGAGTGTTGATTTTGTTGAAAAATGAGGTAGGAGAGAAATGTTTGGACCTCTATTGACAGTTCCTTACATAAATGTTTTCTTCATACTGGCCCTGTTTTTGGACCTGCACCAAAAATTCTTTGGATCTAAAATACACCATAGTCAAATTTTGTCTTCTTCATTTTGTTGTTGTGGAGCTAGAATGATTACCTCAAACAGACAGATAGACATAAATACGGGCGGTCATGGCTAAACCGATATTAAGATTGATGCTAATAAAAATATATATTCTCTGTGGGGTCTAAAATGGACATTCCAAAGAGTTACTTTAGTGGAAAAATTAGAAAAAAATTAAATATTGCAAAAGTGTTACTTAGGAAGTGTACAGAAAAATTGGTAGGATGTACGAGAATTTGTACAAAAGACATTAAATTCTAAAACGTACCGAAAGGGAAGTTGTGGCAAGAAATCGATGCCTTTTGAAAGCGGAGGCTTGAAAATTTTTTTTTTTTAAAACGTAGTTGCGGTACTTCGTACCGAAATGTACTGTAAAAACGGTTTTGTCTTGATTGTTCTTCAAAAGACATATGTTTAGAATAATAAAAGCTCGAACTACAAAGGATTAGATTTTTTTGGGGTAAGGCTCACTTCTGGTCTGCACATCAAAAACCATAATTTTACTAAAAAAACACAAAAGCTGAAAATATGCAGAAAAAATAGTTTTAAAAAAAGCTCTACTCTTCGAACCGGAATTTTAATATTTCTCATTTTGGTTTATTTTGGGCACTAAAAAGTACTAAATTCAAACGATTGGAGCTAGCATTCTCCAATTTAGCATGAGGCTCACTTCTGGTGTCAAGGTGTGTGGAGGTGTGAGCCAAAAGTTAACTACAACAAGTAAGCAAAGGCTATAGTCGTGCGGGGCCGACCATGTGATACACTACAACACTATAATATCTTAGAAGCCCCCTAATGTCCAAATTTATTTTGGAAGATTTCGATATTGAAATAATGTCATAGAGGCCTGCCTAGATTTTACCCTTATTAAGGCACTCAGCGGTGTTGTTATGTATTCGAAAAAAATCAAAAAAGCCATGGTCCATTTTACAGCTCAGTATAATCCAATAGTCATCCAATATGCTCGTCTTCTTTCCTCTTTCAGGAAAAAGTTTCTTTGTTTTGGTCCATTTGAACCTCTGAATTTAAATCTCCATAACAGTAGGCTTTAATTCTCACCCTAACGCTACCCTATGAAAAATTTCGTGAGGATCGGACGATAATTGCGACCTGTATATAATACCTTCAACACATAGTGTTGGGAGGTGTAGAAAAAGTTAAAAAAATTACAATTCAAAATTGTAAGTCAAATTAAAAAAATCGCATGCGATAAAAAATATGACAAAAAATGAAAAAATGTAACAAAAAATATTCACTTTTTTATTGGCATATTTTTACGCGATTTTCTTTGATGTTATCCTTTTCTGGCAAGAGACCATTCCGAATTGATGAGAATTGTGAAAATCAGTCCAGCGGTTCTTGACTTATCAGCGATCTAACAAACATTCCCTTCTTTGACATATGAGATTGTATATATTTTGCTATATATGCGAGATTTTGGATATGACCATCAATGTAACGGTCAGAAGTGACATTTTCGTGTATTTGTGATTTAGCAAAATTTTGTATTTTTTACAAAAAAAAAAAAAAAACAAAAAAACTATGGTTTATTTTACCCGCTAAATGTGGCCCGATGAACATCCAAATTTGTACGCTTCTGCCCAATCCTAAACTCTAACTCCATGCAAAATTCCGCGCCGATTGGTATTTTTTCTGTTTTTGGTCCATTTCAACCCCTAAATATTTTGCGATTATCTCCAAAAACAATACCGTTCTATTCTGACCCTGACCCCACATACATTTGCAATTTCGTGGGAATCGGGCCATAATTCCGACCTGTACCTTGATTACAAATTAACATGGACAGACGGACGGACGGACATACATAGCTAGATCGACTGAGCTTGGCGAGCTAGGAAGATCCATATATACTTTCCTATTTGGGAAACCAATATTTCGAGGTGTTACATAGTTTTTGGCCCAATCAAACTTATAATACCCCCAACACATAGTGTTGTAGGGTATAAAAATTCAAAACGCTGAACTTTAATACATATTCAGGCCATCCAACGATGAGTGTTTTTACGAGAAGCTAAATTTCTCACTGAGAAACCAAAATGCCAAATACAGCCGGTTTCGTTAAAAATTGGGCTCGAAAAAGAGAGAACATTTCGAGCTTCATGTAAACGTCAACCGGATTTTTAAGGGGTAGTGTGACACTTTTTTGGTATGAAAGTACTAAACAGGTAAAAAGGGGAGAGGGGTCGAGCCTCCATTTATACCATAACCTCCAAAACTTCGAACCCTTTGATAATATAGCAGAGAGAGAGAGAGAGAGCTGTTACTTTAATAAAGTAAAAGTTCCTCTTAAAAACTACGGAATTATTTTCTCTCTCTCTTCCATTTAAATTATTTTCATTTCACTTGCAGATTTTTTTTTGGTGAAGCAAAACTTGTTTGCCCAAAGGTATACTCAAATGCACACAAACGAAAAACAGTCGTTGTTTCATTTACTATTGCAACTGTTGAAAATGTCAATGTTTTCTTTTTAGCTTGGAGTCCCATTCGTTGTTCTAGCTGTTGTTTTCATTGCACTTGCCTGGTTTTGTCAAATGCAAATGCTTGCATCTCTGCTGGCTGACTGCCATGCCGCCAGCTTTCCATTCATGGTCTACAATTGTAATATTAAATTATGCAAACGAAAGGATACAACATTCTGTTCCCGTTGCTGCTCGTAGATGAATCCTGTCAATGGTAACAGAAACAAAGAGAAATTAAATTCACGCACACATGCACACGCACAGGCATGCAAACGGTGTACAGTGTGTATTTCAAGGATAACTTAAATAAAGCTCAGGGCCAAAGTGAAGAAAAAAAAAACTAATCTACGTTTGTTTAGAGTGAACTTTTGGTACATGATAATATTTAAAAGAAATTATATTTGATTCGCAATCAATTAAGACTTTGTTAATATACATTTGTATTGTTATTTATAAAATTATCCCAAGCAAATAATATAAATTTTATAAATATATATTTTTATTATTTTAAATATATGCATTTCAATATACCATAAAGTCTATTTTGATTCATAGAGATTCTAATTCGTAGAACCCTTAGTGTATACTATGTCCAATACTGCATCACAAATTCAAACGAAATTTGCGGTGCAAAGAAAAATCTGTGAAGGCTACTTTGCCTGCTGACGACATTAGAGTACAAGGACACTGCACAAAGTGAAAGAAAAATTGCTTTTGATTGCTGGCAATTGAGAGTATAACTCAATGGCCCAAAACTAGAATTTGGCACTTGGCAGCGATAACCATGACCTTAAATTGTAGTGAACACAAGGCCGGCAGACTGAATTAAAGCGAAAGTGAATCGATTATCCATCCATAATATAAAAGAGTAGTTAAATAACTGACTGACTGGGAATCAGCGCCAAGACGAACCCCCTGAAGCTAGAATCTTGAACACGTGAACGAGGTCAATCATGAAAAAGGCTGGGTTTTTGGAAAATAAATATTGAATGTTTTGTATTGAACAAACGGGATGAGCATGAATTTTAAATGAAAATCACTGATGGAGTGCAGGGTAGATGCATCAAAGGGTTTTTGGAAATTTGAATTTTAAGGTCACTTTCTAAAATGGTACTAAAGTTCAAAAAATTGTACCATTTTGTATTATTTGTATTAGCTAAAAACTTGAAATTCGGCATAAAAATTAAGGTTGGAAAGTAATTTTGACATATGATGGTGTTTTTGGAAATGTGTTCTAATTGTTCGAACTGTACTAAATGGTAGTAAATTTGGAACGGTTTACAGGGTTGCCCATACTCGACGGACCCATCTGGCAACGCCATAACTTTTGACAGAGATGTCACAACGCTTAATGACATACCGCGTTTGAAGCGTCAGTCTAAGCAGATTTTTACAATGAACCAATACACGCCACTCGAAATAGTTGACATTTACATTCAACAGAAGAAGTCAATTGTGAAAACTCAACGTGCTTTTAAAACATTAAAAAATGTGAGAAGTGCGCCTTCTAAGAACACCATTAAGCGTTTATACGAAAAATTTTCGACTGGTAAGGCTCTTTCTAATCCGAAGAGGCCATATAAAAGTCGACCAAGGCGATCGGCCGAGAATATCGCTGCCGTACGAGCCAGTGTTGAGAGGTCCCCAAGAACATACCAAAAACGCCGTTCTCAGCAGTTGGGCATGGCTCGGTCCACTTTACAACGGATTATTCGCATTGATTTGCATTTGTTCCCGTTCAAAAATTCAATTGACGCAAAGAATGTTGTCTGCGGACAAGCCTCGTCGATTGGAATGGGCCCAAAGGTCCGTCGAATATGGGCAACTCTGTAGTTTGGGGTGAACGGATGAAGCATTTCAAAATTAATTTTGTATTGTGTTATAAAGTGGTTGTTTTGGAAATGTGTACCACAAGTGTACAATAGTACTAAATAGTACTATACACATTTGGTACAACTTAATATTGGGTGAATAGATACTGCTTGAAATCTGAAATTTGGTATTAGGGTAGTTCTTTATGTGTAACCTGGACATATGAAGGAGGTTTCGGAAATGTGTACTATAATTGTACGAAAAAAAAAAAAAACTGAATGGTAATATATTTCGTATTGGGTGAAGGGATAGGGCTGGTATCCTCAAATTTGATATTAAGGTCTCTCTTGGTACATGAAGTTGAGATGTGGAGGTGGTTTAGGAAATGTTAACTACAATTGATCACAAAGTACTAAGTGATACTAAATTTGGAACAGTTTGGTCTATGGTGAACGGATAAAGCTGGATTGTGAAATTTTATATTGGGATGCCTCTTGGTGATAAAGAGGTGGTTTTGGAAATGTGTGTGTACGAAAAGAACTAAATAGTGCGATACTTGGTACAAGTTGTTATTGAGTGATCATATAGTGCTTGAAATTATAGTGTTCACATTCATGCGGACATATGAATGTGGTTTCGGAGATGTTACTGTAATTGTACAAAAAGTACTAATTGTTACTAAATATTATCTTGGTGAAGGAAATGAGCTGAAATCTTCAAATTTGGTATTGAGGTATCCCTTGATACCTGGAATTGATATATGGAGGCGGTTTTGGAAATGTGTAATATAATTGATCGAAAAGTACTATGTGGTGCCAAAGTGGCTACTTGATGAAGAAATAGAGTTCAAGTTCAGAAACTTGATATTTAGATAACTCTTGATATCTGAGGTAGAGATTTGGAGGTGGCCTTGCGTCCTTCATTTGCACGAAAAATACTTAATTGTACTCAATTTGCTATTGGGTCTAGGCTGGAATCCTCTAATTTGATATTGACGTATTTCTTTCTATCTGGAATTGAGATATGTAGGCTGCTTGGAAATGTGTACTTTAATCGTACGAAAAATACTAAATTTGCTATTAGGAGAAGGTATAGAGCTGACATTCTGATATTTTAAATTGAGGTCACTCCCGGTATGTGGTGTTGAGATGTTGTAGTGGTTTTGCGAATACGTACTGAATTTCTCGAGAAGTACTAAATAGTACTAATTTTAAACCGTTTTGGGGAAGATAGCAGGAAGAGTGAACCGATGTATTCTATCTTCACCTTATATCTTGTGTTAGTGAAGATATTGAAATGTATGAAGCTTAGAATAAATCGGGCGCTTATTTCGCATTTCATTAGACTTTGGGTTATTTCAATTTTTGACCCGTTTTGGGATATATACCACAGAAAGAGTGGACCGCTATATCCCATTTTCACATCAGATATTTTTTTAAAAGAAATATTGGGATGTGTAAAAATTAGCAGATAATCGGATGCCTATTTCGTATTATGTCATCGATTTGGTTGTTTAAAATTTTGACCCTTTGTGGGAGAGGTGTAAGAAGAAATGGGCTGACATTAACTATCGTTACCACAGATCTTGTATTAGTAGAAATATTGTTATGTATAAACGTTAGAATAAATCAGATGCATATTTCCAACTTTATGAGAAGTTTTGGGGAAGTTTTCAGTGAGAGTGGACCGATACATCCCATTTTCAAAAAATATATTTTGTTAATAAACATATTAAGATATGCGAAACTTGAAGACAATCTGATTCTTATTTCAGAATTTATAAGAGTTGTGATTATGGAAAATTATAACCCATTGTGCGGGAGGTACTTAATAAAGACGTAGCACTGATAAAAATATTGAGATTTGCAAATTTTTTTTGGAGATGATCTCAAAATATTTAGGGGTTGAAATGGACCAAAAACAGAAAAATCCTGATTTTGTTCTACAGACCACAATTATAAACCAATCGATGCGGAATTTTGCATGGGGTTAGAGTTTAGGGCTGAGCAGAAGCGAACCAATTTGGAGGTTATCGGACAATATTAAGCGGGTAAAATAAAGTAAAACCTTTATTTAAAAAAAAGCTCACTTATGACCATTTTTTCAATTTGACTTACAATTTTGAATTGTATATTTTCTAAAGCTTTTCTACAACCTTCAACACAATGAGGGTATTATATACAGGTCGCAATTATCGTCCAATCCTCACGAAATTTTGCATGGGGGTTAGGAACAGAACTAAAGTTTTTGAAGATGTACATTTAGGGGTTCAAATAGAACAAAAAAATTCCGATTTTGCAGTCGCAAACTAATAGACACGGAATTAAGGGTAACATATGGGCAGGGCTCTATGACATAATTTCAAGAGTGAAATCTTCCAAAATGGATTTGGACATAGGGAGCTTCCAACATATTGTTGTAGTGTATTACATGGTAGGCCCCGCATGGCTATAGCCTTGGCTTACTTGTTGTAACAATAATATTACGATGTACTAAATTTGGTCCAAAGAAGATCGACTTTAAATGTCCTGAAACTGATTTGGTACACGTTTCAGCCACATCAAATGTTATATACCCCCTTGCTAAGGGTATAAACATATTTTGTACCCTTCTTGTACGATAAATATCACTAGCCAGAATTTTGCATCTCTTTTATCCTTTGGTGCGCGTTTAGCATACATTTTCGACTTGGAATCTACAAGTGCCAAAAATTCGGCTTGATTTTCCTTTATACACAAGCAGTAAGCTACATTTCAGAATTCAGAATAATATTATTTGCTGTTCGCTAAATATCGCAATTGCCTATATATAGACCACCATGAAGCCCCCAAACGCATATGTTAAGGTTCTAGTTTCAGTGGTTTTTTTTTTCAAATTAATATGCTATTGACTCGCTAAGTTATATCAAAGTTCTTTCATATATTGGCTACCAAGTATTTTGCCAGGTTAACAGCTTTCGACTAAAAATTCTCCAAGGAAATCGACGGCCACATCTTGAGTTTTAGCCCCAAAGCGATCATCTAAAAATGTTAAGACCATAGATTTAATACCTTCGAATGGTTGTTAATCAGACAATTTTTATCACAAAGTTCTTTAGTTGAGGATATATATAATCACCCTCCAAAAATGTACCCCTCTTCTGCTTAGACTTATTATATTTTTTGAACGTCCGCCACCAACAATGTCATCAGTAGGTATTTTTTCCAAAATCTAAGATCTAGATATCAGCAGCTTTGATACGATTTTGTTTTTCCTGTTCACAAGGCTATTTTCGTCATCCTGTAAAATCTAATTGGATTTCCTTATCCCGAAAATCTTGTTCTCACTCTTTATGCTTCGGTTTCATTACTTCCATCTATTTTCGGTTTTTGCGTGACTGTTTATTTTTGAATTTCATTACAGAAGTGCTGTCATTGAATACACCACGCACGAACACACACACACACAGCTATATATTTTATGTTGTCTATCTGTCTGTCTATCATGGTGTAACAACGTGTGAATGTGCACGTGCATTTCTACATCTTATTTATCCTTAAGGGTTGTTGGTTGGTTTTGTGTTTTTTTTTTTCACTTTTCTTTCAATACTCGTACACAGTTAGTTGTTGCTATTTTTATTTTATTTTATTATTTTTTCCAGTGTGGTTTCATCTACCATTGGAGGATGTTGGTAGTGACGGCGGTCGTGGTGGTTGTAGTGGTGTTTGCATGTTATTTCATGCGGTGTTTCTTTCATTCATTTCCACCAACAGCGTCCTGTCGAAATGCTGTGGCCTGTGCTACATCTCAGCGGGTAGTAAATATTGAAATTGGAATTGTTAAAGGGGGCTAGCAAGACAAGTGACCATGAAGATGGTGAAATGAAAATATTTTGATAGTTCCGAGAAAAGATAACCGTAAATGGAGATCTATTACCGGTCAGGTGGACAATTTTTAAACGCTACTTTAATATCTATTCTCGTGATATTGAGAGAGAATGTTATGGGATTTTATGACACAGCCTATGTTATGTTATGTGACCTAAAACGCCAGATATCAGTTTCTGTATCAGCCGGAAATGATAAAAATAAGACTTTTATTACTTTGTATTGAAATGTATACAGGGTGAGATGAAAAAAACTGCAACCAATTTCAGACTGCAGTCGTTTCTAAGCCACTTGTCCGACAGCTGTTAAATTTATTCCAGTGACAGCTCATTACATTGTTTACAAACGTACAAAAGCACTTTGGTGAGAATTTTTCAGAAAAAAGTTATTCGTGATGGAATTAAAGCGTGATAGGGTGATTTCTTTATATTTGGCTGGAGAACTACAAAAGGCTATCGTTAGAGCAATCCAACATTTAAATGTGAATAAATCTTTTGTGTCTCGTACTATCGCTCGTTACCTTGATACTGGTAACGTAGCCTGACGTCAAGGAAGTCGACGGAAGAAAACAGCAACATCAGCAGAAATGGTTCGAAAATTAAAGAAGCGACTTGATCGAAAGTGGCCGAAAATTGGCTCGTGAGCTGAACATATCGCAATATTCCATTCGGCAAATATTGAAAAATGAGCTCAGGGTAAAGCCATTGAAATTCCAAAAAGTGCAAGGACTTACACCGCAACAGAAAGAAAATAGACTCAAAAGAGCTATACAGTTGTTTCGCTTGGCCGAAAGTGGTGAACTGCCGAAACATTCGTTGTGCAGCAGTTTGTAAACAACCAAAATGATCGTGTTTACTTGCCAAAGAGGTCAGTTGAAAATGAGCACCTTCGGTTGGCTACCAGCACTCAAGCGCAGAATTTTGACCCTTTGTGGGGGAGGTACCAGAAGTAGTGGGCCAATATGTCCCATCTTTGCAGAAGATCTCGTATTATTAGAAAAAATCATATGTGTGAAATATGAAAAGAATCGGACACTTATTTCGGATTTTATAATCGTTTTGGTTACTCAAAACTTTGACTCTATGTGGAGGAGGGACGGGAAAGAATGGTCCGATCTTTACCACCTCTATAACAGATCTTGTGTTAATAAAAATATTGAGATGTGCCATGTCTGAATGGAATCGGATGTTAAGTTCGCGTTTTATGAGCTCCATGGATATTCAAAATTTTGACTCTTTGTGGGGGAGGTACTAAAAAGTGTGGAGCTATATATTCCATATTTGTACTAGACCTTGGGTTAACAAAAAATATTGTGATGTATTCAATTTGAAGGCAATCGGAGTCTGACATCACATTTTATAAGGGTTATAATTATTCAGAATTTTGACCCTTTGTTGGGGATGTACTTAACGGAGTGGACCGTTATTGTACATTTTCTAGGATTTGCAAAATTGCAGCAAAATCGGATTTTTGCTTTTCTTTCTGTGCAGAAAAAAAATATTTTTTTTTTTGAAAATTTCGACCTTTGGCGGAGGAGGTACCAGAAGAAGTGGACGGATGTATTCCACCATGGCACCAGACCTTGGGTTCATACAATTATTTGGATGTGTGAAATTTGAAGACAATCGAAGTCTTACATCATATTTTATAAGAGTTGTAATTATTCAAAATTTTGAACATTAGGGAAGTACATCAGGGATGTACCTGATGCAGTGGACCGATATTGACCATTTTCGCACCTAGCACTGATGAAAATATTAGGATTCGCAAAGTTGGAGCAAAATTGGATTATCCTGGGGGAGGTACCAGAGGGAGAGACCGACATTGCCCATCTCCGAACTCGATCTAAATTTGATAATAATATCAAATTATCAAATTTAGATCGAGTTCGGAGAGTTATCGTGTGCACGAGCCAGCCAGACAGACGGACGGACGGACATCGCTAGATCGACTCCAAATATCCTGAGACGGACTTGGTTCAAAGAAACCTAGGGTCTAAAACCGTTATTTCGATGAGGCAGGTTTTGGCCGTATCAAATGATATATACCCTCTCTAGCCATATGGCTGAGGGTATAATTACGCTTTTTCGACACGATAGTTGTATTGGCATATAAAATTCAAAGATTTATAAACGAAGATTACTTAGTATATGCGCCTTGAGATGATCCATTTCAAATATTTTCTCTAAAAATTTCAATTTTTTTATAAAAGTTAAAAGCCATCAATCCTATTGTTTCATGTTTCCATTTTTGCAAAAATAATATTTTTCTAATTCTTTTCCTTTTTTGCGAAAATTCAATTTAATTCGTATTTATAAAAATAAAACAAACGCAACAAAGAAATCCAAGTCAAATTTACCCAAACAACATAAGGTAGCAGCTAAGGAATACTGCTGCTCCTGGTGCCTTAGTAATGTAGACGTGGCCATTGCATATCATTCGTTCTAGGTAAACAACATGCGAATGATTAATCATTCTTCGTGGAGCATAATACCTGACTGCCTGCCGACCACAATGCTACATGCACACAATTTGGCAACATAAATGTGTGTGTGCAATTCACAAGGGTTGCCAAATTAAAATACACAAAAAAGACATTTTAAGGTCTTCAATGGACGGAATAGTTATTCAAGATTATTTGTTGTAAATAGATATTTTAAGGGGTTTCAGGGTACTCTATGGACAGAAGATATTTTAAAGGACAAGCCTTTTCCAAATAAGGCATATTAAATATATAAAGGCCTCCTTTATGGAGAGGAGAACTTGTAAAGGTGTATAGAAGACATTTGTGGAGAAAGACCTTTTCTTAAAAGCTCTCCTGAGTAAAAGTAACCTTTACATACTCCTCTGTCTAAAGAAGGACTTCTGTCTAAAGAAGACTTCTATTGATTCCTTGAAAAGGTCTTGAAGATCTTGAACAGTTCCTTTGTTCAAGGAAGTCCTCCGAAAAATTATTATATCTATCGATTGATTTTTAAAGTAGCTTTTGTCTTTAGACATTCCACTGTCTTAGAATGACTGAAAAACCGTAAAAACTTTTTCCTTCTGGTTTTCTGTCTTTAGAAGACCTTCAGCGGTCTTCTGTCTTCAGAATGCCTTCTGTTTATTGATAGCCTTTAAAAAAGTCTCCTGCTTATCGAAAAGTTTTATGAATTGTTCCGCAATGAGAAGTTCTAGATATAATACCTTTTCACCGCCTATAGACAGCTAGCAACCCTTGTTGCCCATTTTCCTTAATTTTTCACTTCACAGCGCAACACGAAACCCAAAAAACACAATGTCCTTTGAGGATACCACAACAAAGGATTCATGCACTGGGACCTCATTCATATCAACTGAATTTAATTTTCACATTCATTCTCAGATTTTGTGGCAGTCAGACTGCAGGATAATGTATGACTTTTTGAATAGGATGCCACATCATCTTTGTGGGACATCATTTTAAGGCGGATCACAAAAATAGTGACATAATTTTGAGACAAATTTAAATTTAAATTTTAAAGAAATTTTGAATAAATCTATCAAAAAATTTTTTGACGACCCATGGTTGCAAAAACTTGAGCGCTATAATTATTTAAAGAGTTATAAGAAAACGTGGTCCTGCATAGACAATTGTCAACCAGAGACCCATTGCGCACTCCATATACCATATAATTCCTTTAAATATGTGACTTAAAACATATCGAGATGGACCGTTATATGGTTACCATGCACAATATGGACAGTTTTATGCAGGGCAAAGATTTGCTCATTTTTCTCTCGGGAGCGAAACTTGCTCGCGAACAGGATTGCGCGAAGAGTTTGAGTTTTTTTACGGAGTCTACTCTTCACTCTTCTGTTCTGTGTGGGAGCACTCCCAAATCACTCCTGTTGGAAAAATTAGAGTGGTAGCAGAATCGCTCAAAATAGAGCAAGAGTTTGCTCAAAGAGTAAAAATTAGTAGAAAAAATAAGAATAAAAATAATAAGGGTGGAGAGAGAAGAACGGGGTAGGATGGGGTTGTGATCTTGTACAGAAAACTACAAATACAAAGAAAAACAACAAAGGTTTAACAAAAACTAAAAGAGTGCTCGGCAAGAACGAATTTGGCTCCCACTCAAAAACGAGGAAAATATGTTTCACTTACTCTATAACATTTGAGCCATATCGAAAAATAGTATTTCTCAATCTTTTCTGCTCTCAGGAGAGTACTCGCTCGAATTCGAGTGAGCTTCACTTTCACAAATTTGTTTTTAAAGATTGCCGATATATTGAAATATCAGTTGAAATCTAGGATTTAAACTTCGCGGAACCTTGGACCTATATGGCCCATTTTCAATACAAAACTTTTCACCGACCTAAAATGCATCTGAGTAAATTTTTATTAACCAACTACATTTCCTTAGAGAGCTAGATTGATTTTTACAACTGGACAGACAAACTAACGGGCATGGCAAAATAGATTTATCCTCATCAAGAATATCAACTTAGTAGAACTTAAAATTTATATTTCAAGGTGTTACAAATGGAATGACAAACATAGCATATCCTTCATACCTTGGTGGAGGACATAAATACCGAAGTTCCTAAGTAAAACAAGTAAGCAAAGGTTATAGTCGTACAGGGCCGACCATGTGATATCCTACAACACTATAATATGTTTGAAGCCTCTTTATGTCCAATTCCATTTTAGAAGATTTCGCTTTTGAAATTATGTCATGAAGCACTGCTCAGATATTACTCTTAGCATTTTGACCAGGGACATTTGCCTAATATTTATGCACTCCGTCGTGCTGTTAGTTGTTGTGGTCCATTTTACAGCTAACTATAATCCAATGGTCATCCAAAATGCTAGAATTCTTCACTGTCCTTAACTCTCTTCTCAGGCGTGTCTATTGGCTTCAATTGTGTGATCAGGAAATTTTTCCTGTGTCTGGTTCATTTGAACCTCTAAATATTTTGCGATCATTCTCAAAAGCAAGATGCCCCTCTGTATCTCTAAATTTAAACTCATTTATTTGATTTACTTGTCTTAGATATTTGGCTATATTCCTCAACGAAATCAGCATAAAAAGCCGGAATTTCGTTTTTTTGTGTATTTTGGATATCGCCTGTTATTTATTTTTAGCGCTTCGGTAGGATGGAAATGTTGGTATTTTTTTTCACCCAAAAGTAGTGGTCCTTCCTATCCGTTGTCCAAAACTCTAACTTTATGTGAGATTTCATGTCCTTTGGTTTCTATTGGTGTCCTTTGACTGCAAAATCAGGAGCATTTCTAGTTGTTGGTACATTTCAACCCCTAAATATATTGCGGACATCTTTAAAAACAATAGGTCTAGTCCTTCTGAGCCTAACTCTACCCTTGTGAAAAGTTTCGTGAGGATCGGACAATAATTGCAATCTGTATATAATAACCCCAACCTGTGTTGTAAGGTGTAGAAATATTTCAAAATGTGTACTTCAACATTATAAATCAAATTGAAAAAATCGCATGCGATAAAAAATATGAAAAAATAAATACAAAATACTACAAAATCTATATTAACATCATTATTGGCACCTTTAAATGCTATTTTTTTAGACTTTATTCTTTTGTGCCAAGAGGGCATTCTGAATTGAAATTTGTCACAATCGGTCCAGCCATTCTGGAGATATAAGCTAACATTCCCTTCCTTTGTATATACACATTGTATATATTTCGCTGTATACATCCGATATTTTTACTATCGGTATCTACGTAACGGTCAGAATTGACCTGTTCGTCTATTTGTGATTTCGCCTAGATTTAAAATATTCGCTCTTTAATGGAAAATTTGACTTTATTTAACACAAATGTTATGGTCTATTATCTGATGACCATCAAAATTGGAAAGCTTCTTCCCAGCCTTATGCTCTAGCCCCATGCAAACTTCCGCTTCGATTAGTCGATAATTGCGACCTGTAGAGCAACTGCAAAATCAGGATTTTTTTTCAGTTTTTGGTCCATTTCAAGCCCTAAATATTATGCGATCATCGCCAAAAGGCTTCTACTCTGGCTCTAGCCCCACCTCCATTCTAAATTTCGTGAAGATCGGGCCATAATTGCGACCTGTAGATTGATTACAAATTAACATAGACCGACGGACGAGATCGACTCAGCTCGGCGAGATAGGAAGATCCATATATACTTTCCTATGTGGGAAACCAATATTTCGAGATGTTACATAATTTTTGGCCCAATCAAACTTATAATACCCCAACACATAGAGTTGTAGGGTAGAAAAGGCGAATAACAACAACAATCCCCAATCTTTGCAGTGTACATGTCTTGCGTATGTTTTAAAAATTATCTTACAATTGTTGCATATATTTCCACTTAATAATTTTGTTCATATTGCATATGTACATATACATATGCATCTGTATATGTGTATGAATGTGTGTATCTGCATATTTTTGGTAATTGTATTGTCAATCTCCATGATGGTGCTGATGATGTTGCTTCTGCTGCAGTAACAAAAGCAATGACATCTCTCTCTCCCTCTCTTTTATTGCAGCACAGTCATAAGACAACAAGTCATTTTGCATTCAATGCATCAGTTAACATGAAACAGCAAATATCAAAAGGACTCAAATGCAACACATGGAGCTTACAAATATTGTGCACACATTCATGCATTCAATCATACATACATATACACTTACATATGTATGAATATATGCATTATTGCAAACGCAGAAAAAATAAATTTATATTTACAATTGTATTCCGAATTTGGCTCGTTGTCAACGTCATTGTGCTGTCTTTTTGGCTCTACTGCAGCTAAAGAAAATCTCTCTCTCTCCTTCTTTGAAGAAAAGTGTCGAGACAATTGAAATTTTATAACATCAGATGATGAATGTGAATTTTATTGTTATGTGGTTGTTGCTGTTATTGTTTTGTAGCTTTGTGCTCCAAATATGACATCTGTCGAGTTCGTTCAAGGAATGCGGTTTGTGGTAATGACAAGTTTAAATGTTCAGTGGGTTGAATGGATTTGAATGTTGGGCAAAAGTGGCAGTGCCACAAGATGACGACAATATCAATTTATATAACTGATCCCAGAAGAAATAGCAAATTACACTGTTAGAAAAATTTAATGTTTGGCACAGTTACAGAAAAAAGTAGATTATTAAAGTTAAGATAAAAATAGAAGATACATTCACATCTAGTGGTGTTTGTTCGTTAACTCCCGAAGGCAGTTTCCGATTTGGTCCAAACTTGGAAGATTATAATATTATCAACATTAGATTGAGTTCGAAGATGGGCAATATCTGCCAACTCCACCTGATACTTCCCCCACAAAAGTTTAAGATTTTCACAGAAAATAGATCATTATAGAATAGAATCGATCATTCCATTTTGTTCAAACTTGGGAAATCCTAATTCTTTAATCAGTGCTAGTACAGGTGGAAAAATTAATATCCTTTTTTTCACCTGACAGTGTACCCCATCTAGAATCTCCACCTTAAAGCGTAAAATCTTTGAATAATCATAAATCTTTTAGAATATGTAAAAAGAGAGGGGTTGTATTCAAATGAAATCGTGATGGAATGAGAGAAGTGAGAGTGTAGCCCCTATACAAACATACCTCATGATGATAATGATAATACCTCCATCGAAATGAAAGAAAATTGCTGATACCGGCCCGAGAGTTTGCAGATTTTAATCACATTATCGATGAGAATTATAAACACGTAAAATAGCATCAGTCGGTTTTGCCGACAGATGTATACCCCAGCCTTGAGTTATGAACGTGAGAGATTTGGACTATATCGACTACTTCTTGTACTTTATATGAGATATGTGCACATTTTCGCAAAATTTAAATATACGTCAGGTAACAGATATAGCGGACCGAAGTATTCCATTTTCATACTTCATCTAATACAGATAAAATATATTGGTATGTGCAAAATTTGAAGGAAATCGAACATTCGTACCCAATTTTATGCGAAATCATAAATTCCGACAAATTACATATTCATATCAGAATACTGGTTAAGAGAAATAGTTAGATATAAGCAAGTTGTAAAGAATCGTCGACTTGTTTCGCAAGTTTAACATTTATAAGTTGGCAGATGTATATCATTTTCACAACAGATCTTGTGTTAGAAATATTGTATGTATGTGGGAAATTTGAGGAGATGGATGGATGAATTTGGATGATTTTTTCGAATTCCTTGAGCGTTTTTTTTAAATCTTGAAATTTGAAGACAATCGGACTCTTACATCACATTTTATGAGAGTTGTAATTATATAAAATGTTGACCCTTTGTGGGGGAGGTACCAGAAGGAGTGGACCGATATTGTCCATTTTCACACTTGACCTAGTACTTACGCAAATATTAAGATTTGCAAATTTGGAGCAAAATCGGATTATCGTTTCTCTTTCTGTGCAAAAAATAAATTTTTTGAAAATTTCGACCTTTTGTGGGGGAGGTACCCGAAGGAGTGGACCGATATTGCCCAACTCCGAACTCGATCTAAGTTTGACAAAAATATTACGATAAACCAAGTTTGGACCAAATCGGATACTTCCTTCGAGAGTTATCGTGAGCACCAGCCAGACAGATAGACAGATAGACGGACGGATGGACGGACATCGCTAAATCGAATCCAAATGTTCTCAAGCGGATTTGGTCCAAAGAGACCTAGGGTCTAAAACCGTTATTTCGACTAGGCACGTTTTGACCATATCAAATGATATATACCCTCTGTAGCCATATGACTGAGGGTATAAAATTAATATTTGGAGTTCACATTAGGTATCTCTGATAGAATGGTAACTACCAAATTCCATGCTTTTGCACAGCCCACTGTACCTTTTGATAGTTTATACCGGAATTATTTGAAATTTCGTATTCGAAGTTCGTAATGGGGACTAGAGCCTTTGGCAACAATTTTTGTATGCAGGTCCACGTCTTTATATAACCCCCACATAACGATACCTCCCTATATTCGGCATTTTCATGATTTATGCGACATTATGCACCGGAACTGATTCAAATGGGTACTACAGCCAAAAAGACAAAAAATTTCGTATGCAGTTCCACGTCTTCGTATAGTTCCCTTATTACGATTTTCATTTAAGTGGTAGTTTTTCGATTTTTTTTTTTTTTTGAATTCCTTCCAAATGGTGGAGGTTACTGAGAGTTCGGCCCAGCCGAACTTAGCTTCTTTTTTAATTGTTATACATCAAGGGTTGTTATATATTGTGAGTCTTAAATACCAAATTTTGAAACAATTTCATGGGTAAATGTGACTAGGATTATCAAAATACCGAATATATGTAGCTGTAGCCACCGGAGCTGAAACCCATTATGAACTACAAATACCAATTTCTAGACAAATCCGTCGAACAACGTTAAAAAAAAATACCGAATATCGGAAGTTGCTGTTATATATCGGCTATACCAAAACCGATATATCTTATGTTCAATGCCCACCATCCTAGTCACAATACAAATTGTTATGCCAAATATTGAAGCTCTACGTCAAATAATGTGGATTTCAAAAGACAAACAGATGGACATAAGAATTTTATGCTGATCATGAATATATATATTATATGGGGTCTACGAATATTTAGAGATGTCACAAATGGGATAACAAAGTTAATATACCTCCTTTTAAAGACGGAGGGTGTAAACATGGGTTAAAAATCTGATTTGAAATTAGTTTTTGTGTTGGGCTTGAACCAAAAGTGACACCCTATAACAATTTCACTATTCTAGCCTTAGCCCAAATACAACCTATCTGAATTGGATTCTTCCAAGGCATAAAACATTTTTTTGGTAAAAATTCTATGTCAGTTTCATAAACTTCATATATTGATTTTATGCTTTAATATATCCTACAATACCATTATATTAATATTCTACCAATTCATATTCTTCAAGAGAAATTGACTGATTTTTAAACCTTTGAATTCAACCTGAGTTTTTCCATAACTATCATTGTGTGGACAGTGTTATAAACTGTTATAACTGTCTGTCTATCTATAAACTGTATCTGTCGACAACCCTTTTCAAAAAATTTAAGTTCCGAGTTACACCTTAATAGCCAAGCAAGTACAGGGTTCGGAATATCGCCTTATATTACATATATGCTTAAAACAAGTAAAAAAGCAGATAAGTTCAGCCGGGCCGGATTTTTAATCATTCCCTCCACCATTTCGAAGGAACTTGAAGAATTTCAAAAAAATCGAAAACGACCACTCAAATGAAAACCGTCATATGGGGGCTATACGGAGACGTGGACCTGCATACGAAACATTTGCCATAAGTTGTAGTTCCCATTAATACATTCCAATACGAAATTTTAAACGATTCCGCCGTATACTGTTGCTGAAATCGTCAAACTACCGATTATCGGTAGGTACCATTATATGGGGGCTATAAGAAGACTTGGACCTGCATAAACAAATTTTTATCATAGGTTGTAGTACCCATTATGATCTTTCAGTACGAAATTTAAAACTATTCCGGTGAATAATGTTGCTGAAATAAATACCGAATATAGGGAAGTACCGTTATATGGGGAAGACTTGGACCTGCATACACAAATTTTTGTCATAGGCTGTAGCTCCCATTACGAACTTCAAATATGAAATTTGAAATAATGCCGGCAATTAATGTTGCTAAAATCATGAAAATACCGAATATCGGGAGGTACCATTATATGGGGCTATACGAAAACGTGGACCGACATGGCCCATTTACGAACTTAACCTGCCTACTGGTAAACTATGCATGTATGTAAAATTCTAGCCTTCTATATCAATTCGTTCAAAAGATCAACGTGATTACAACAGACAGACAGACAGACGGGCAAGATCGTCTCGTGTAGGGTATATTATGAATATTTCGAGAAGTTACAAACGGAATACAAAGTTTAGATACCCTCCATAGAATGGTGGAGGGGTATAAAAGGTTTGGGTATTTTCGTCCCAGTTCATGCGACATTTTATTTAACCCTATTCTAAGAAATTTATTTATGAAAATAATATAAAAATACACACTATACACTACGTGCGTGTACCTTTGTTGTTGTTGTTGCACGTGTCTCACTTGGCCTCTTGCCACGGCACGGCACATGTGTGCAATACTGAGTGCCTCACACACATACGATCTATTCCCATAAACCTAATGAATTCCCACATTACTTGTTATAGTTGCAAAGTAACAAAAATACACATACATACATATTCCATGGGACATAATGTCTATCCACATACACATATATGTATGCCAGCAAACGTTCATTAACACAACTGCGCTAACAATTTCTCCAGGGATATGAATGGATGTACGTGTGTGTGTGCGTATCTGAATGCATGCATGTAACAAGTGAATTGCTTTCTTTGCCACTCCAACAAAGGACAAAGGGGGACGTTTTGTATGCAAACTTGCCGCAAAAGGAGTTCTTTTTCACTTGAGTTTGATAAATAGATAATGAGTAACGTTTATAGAAAAGAAAGAATGAAAAAAGAACACAAAATGAGAAAAAAGCAGAGAAAGAAAAGAAAACACCCTGCAGTATTTTCGGTTTTCAAAACTCACGCACATGCTACTCCAAAGCAATAAAGTAATTTACTGAATGTTGTTGGTGGTGGTATATCAATTATCAAGTTTCATATCGCTCCGCAGGAAAGGTGTATTTCATGAATTTCCGACATGCGACATATTCAACAGTCGATTGCTGCTGATGTTGTTGTTGTTGCTGCTATTGTGGTTTTGTTTTTATTTTTAGCCAGACATTAGTTGTTATTTTAGTAAAACTTCGACAAGGTAACCATGGTCACCGGTATTCTAATTAACCGTTTGTTATGACCAAGAAGGTGGAATAAGTAGTTGTATATTATAATGGCAATAATCACCACCCTGGAGTAGTGTGGGGAGGGGATGTTTTTATTTATTATCTGGTTTCATTTCCCCCGAAAAATTTGTGGTGTGGAAAAGGTGTAAATTGATTTATTGTGTTTAATTTGTGATAAATTATACTCTTCGAGAATTAATTACTTCGAGTTAAATGCAGGTGGTGGCACTCAGAAACCGCAAATAGATTGTAGTGGAGAAAAATAATGGAGAAAAATAATTCCATCCATTTTTTGTTTTAAGTGGTGGTACTATCAATGTAGAATAGCGACCTATAATAAATGAAAAACTTTTAAAAATGTATTTAGTTAGAGGGCAGGTCGAAATTTTGATTTTCTGCACCATGAGGAAATTAGAACATTAAAGAACATATCCGAACGAACACATTCCACTTCTTTTACATGGCATACAAGATATACTTTAACAGTTAAAAATCGTAGAAATATCCGCTGAGAAGTCGAAATGGAAAATTTTAAACTATAGTAGTTTAAACCAGTAAAGACTGATCAAAAGTCGGACGGGCCGACCCTATACTACTATGCATATTTCTCATTATTAGTTTGATATTACACATTTGGAGCACAATATACCTGAAATCGAAAGAAATTAAATATGTGAGCTATATTTAAATCTGAACCGATATTGATAAAATTTGGCAGAGGTATTTATGGGCTGTATCTGATAAATGGTACCAAATATCATTGTTGTATAGTGCGTATAATGAATGTGAGGGACTTAAACACCATGACTTTTTACAATTCCTATGGAATTCAAGGAGAAACCAATCTATGGGGGCTACATCAAAATATTTGGACTTTTATGCGTTTTTGGAGAGTTGACGTATTAAATTACAAAACAAAGTGCCAAATTATCGATACATTCAAAATACCCTAAATTTGAAGCTGACGTCAAAAAAAGTCAGAAATTTGAATTTCGTTCGTTATATGGGGTCTACCCAAATGAGACCTATTTCGAGATTGTTTGTACCTGTGGCCGATACAAAACATTTTTATCTGGCCCACACAAGCCGGGAAATTTTTCAATATCCTCCTTCAAAAAGATCTGATATTAAAATGGGACAAAACTGACTACTCCTGTTGAATAACCACAAGGCGCATAAAATGTAAACAACCCCTAAATATTTTGTAATATGCTTCTATACTGGACCTAACCCAACCTTCGTATAAAATTTCGTGAGGATCGGATCACAATTGCGACTATTGCGTGGTTACAATTTAAAATGGACTGACGGACGAACATCCAGGGTCAGATGAAAAAACTGCAACCAATTTCAGACTGCTGTCATTTCTAAGCAACTTGTCCGACAGGTGTTAAAATTATTCCAGTGACAGCTTATGATATTGTTTACCAGCGTACACAAGCAATTTGGTGAGAATTTTCCAGAAAAAAAGGCATTCGTGATGGAATTCAAGCTCGACCGTGTGATTTTTTTATATTTAGTGCACTACAACATTTAAATTTGAATAAATCTTGTGTGTCTCGTACCATCGCTCGTTACTGAAAAAAACAGCAACATCAGCAGAAATGGTTCGAAAAGTAAAGAAACGACTTGAATGAAACCCGCGTGGCCGAAAAATGGCTCGTGAGCTGAACATATCGCAATATTCCATTCGGCAAATATTTAAAAATGAGTTCGGGATAAAGCCGTTGAAATTCCGAAAAATGCAAGAACTCACACCGCAACAGAAAGAAAATAGACTCAAAAGAGCTAAAGAGTTTCTTCGCTTGGCCGAAAGTGGTGAAGTGCCGAATTTGGTTTTCTCCGATAAGAAAACATCCATTGTCCAGCAGTTTGTAAACAAACAAAATGATCGTGTTTACTGGCCAAAGAGGTCAGCTAAAAATGTGCACTTTCGGTTGGCCGCCGGCCATGGTGATGTTGTGGGCCGCCATAGCAGATGATGGTCGCTCTCCGCTGGTATAAATAGACCGTGGCATCAGAATACATGACGAATATTATCACGTTAATATTCTGGAGTGTGTATTAAAGCAAAATGATGTTCCTCGGTTCATTTCCAGCGTACAATGGCAACCAAAATCTACGGATAACAATCCGTTGGACAATTATTTCAATTATTATTTCATTGGCCGTTTGAAGGCCATGATTCGTGCCAAAGGTGGCCAATTCGAACAAATCTAAGCTTATTCTTAAATTTGATGCCATTTTCGAAATTTTTTGCATTCATTAAATAACATTTAAAAACCAGTAAAGAAAGTCCTAAAGTCGGGCGGGCCGATTTTATGATACCTACACCACTTTGCTAATTTAGTTGAGCTCCACTTAATAATTAAAAGTTTTTATGGGAGAATTCAATCATACACGCTATGATTATAATTATAATTTAAAATTCAAAGGACTAAATATGCCAAAGCATTTGTATCTTTTAAATGCGGATTTGTATTGCCCATGCGAAATTAATTTGAAATCGTATAAAAATATATATGGGAACTATATCCAAATCTGAACCGATCTCGATAAAATTTGGCAAAGATATATTTCCCTGAATATCGTTGTTACGGAGTGCAACGTGGGTAACAAATACAATAAATACAAATACAATAAATCGGATGAACAATATATATGGAAGCTATAACTATATCTGAACCGATCTTCACCAAATTTGGCATACTACCTTCTAGACTAAATTCGGTCGTATGTGCTAAACTCCATCCCATTTGGACAAATATTAGACGTTTGGTGCACAATAAATGGTAAATCGGACGAAATTATATATGGGAGCTATATCCAAATCTGAACCGATCTCGATAAAATTTAGCAAAGGTATTTCTGAGCTGCATTTGATATATTTCCTCAAATATTGTTGTTACAGAGTTCATATTGCGGCTGCGGAGGACAAAAATAACAAATCGGATGAACAATATATATGGCAGCTACATTTATATCTGAACCGATTTCGATAAAATTTGGCATACTTATTTTCAGGCCTAATTTGGTTGTATGTGCAAAATTCCATACTATTCGGACTGATATTACACGTTTGGTGCACAATAAAAAGCAAATCGGACGAAGATATATATGGGAGCTATATCTAATTTTTTACCAATTATCTCCAATTTCAATAGGGTTCGTCCTTGGGCCAAATAAACTCAGAAAGTGATTCTATGCAGATCATCAAAAGGAACTATGGGTCTATCTCGTTTCCTTTTGCCTGTTACAAACAAATGCACAAAGACATAATACCCTGACCACCTTGTGGCGTAGGGTATAAAAACAAGTAAACAACATTAAGTTCTGCCGGGCCAAACTTTTAATATCCTCCACCTTAGGGTAAAGGAAATATTAGGAGAAATGTGGAAAAAATCATTAAAATGGCGAATATCGGGAGGTACCTTCATATGGGGGCTATACCAAAACGTGGACCTATAATTACATTGACTCGCCATACGAACTGGGACCCATTATTATCAATTATTATACAACCAACAATTTTCAGACAAATCAGTGAAAAAATGTGGCAAAACCATCAAAATACCGAATATCGGGAGGTACCGTTATATGGGGGCTATATCAAATCGTGGATCCATACATGCAATTTTTCGCCACCGGAGCTGGAACCCATTATGACAAACAAATACCAAATTTTAGACAAATCCGTGAAAAAAATGTGGCAAAAATAATCAAAATACCGAATATCGGGAGGTACCTTTATATGGGGGCCATACCAAAACGTTGACCGATATATATCTTTTTCAATACCAACCATCCTAGACCCAATACAAATTGCTCGGCTAAATTTTGGCACTCTACGTAAAATAATATGTAGATTTCGTAATAAACACAGAACTGATTAAAATAACACTTTAATTATACGGATACAAAAAATAAAGCATTCATTATGTGCCTATTAACAAATTTCCTCCAAATGACAGAGGCCAGGAAATTTATTTTGGAAATACTTTCAATTATATTTCTATGGTATATTGTGTTGACTTTCAAACCATATGGTTTTAAAAATAACAGTTTATACGTAATTTCGTTACATACATGTTTGCATTGTTTAACACCGTCTGCGTGTGTGTGCTTTTAATTATGTTAATTAATTTGTTGTATATTATTTTTAAACATGCTGGAAATATTTGGCTGTAGGCGAATGGAAAAGAGTGATTTTATCCCTTTTGGTTATTTTTGTGTACTTTTTGAATAAAAATTTAAATAAAAAGTGTTGGTACATTTTTTTTATTTATACCCTACAACCAATGTTTTATGGTTACCTAAGTTTGATTGGGCTAAACAGTTTGTAATACCTTGAAGTACTCGTAAATGTAGAGTACCGATCACCATATTTCGACGAGCTAAGTCGGTCTAATTATGTGTATCTGTTCGTCTTTGTAATAACTTTACAGGTCGCAATTATGGCCCGATCTCTACGAAATGTCGCATTGAGTTTAGTTGGGGGTAGGGTCAGATAATTATAATGGACAAAAAACACAAAATTTTCGCTCTATGGGTCTCAATTATGAACCAAACCTGAAGCATGCCATTCTAGGAGGTCATCGAATATTGTGGATCAAATAAAAACTTTTATTAAAAAGTTAATATTTATACCCTATACCATGTTGTGGTGTCTTTGTGTTTATGTTTCTAACATGGAGAAGGAAGCGAGAGGATCTTCATAGAATCACTTTCTGAGTCGATTTATGAATGTTAGTCCGTCTGTCCATCCCTTTGTCCATGTATTTTTGTGAACAAAATGCAAGTCGCATTTATTATCCGATAGAGATGAAATTTTCCAAAAAAAAAAAAAAAAAATTGTTTGGCCCAAGGACGAACTCCATTGAAATTGATGAGAATCGGTTCAAATTTAGAGATAGCTCTCATATATATCTTAAACCGATTTCCGGTTAATGGTGAACCAAATGGCCAATATCAGTCAAATGCAATACACATCCGACCGAATTCAGTCTAGAAGCGAGACCGAAAAAATGCACCTATATATACAATGTTTCGCCATACGAGCTAGAACCCATGATGACCTACAAATACCAATTTTTAGACAAAATCGTGGGAAAATGTGGCAGAAATCATCAAAATACCGAATATGGGCCTATACAAAACCGTGGACCTATATATGCAATATTTCGCCACCAGAGCTAGAACCCATTATGACCACAAATAATCAATTTTTGGACAAATCCGTAACAAAAAATGTAGCAAAAATCATCAAAAAAAAAAAAACGAATATCGGGAAGTACCGTTACATAGGTACAGGGTTGCCCATATTCGACGGACCCATCTGGCAACGCCATAAGATGTCACATCGCTTAATGACATACCGCGTTTGAAGCGTCAGTCCAAGCTGATTTTTACCATGAACCAACATAGAAATAGTTGAAATTTACATTCAACAGAAGAAGTCAATTGTGCAAACTCAATATGCTTTTAAAGCATTAAAAAATGTGAGAAGTGCGCCTTCTAAGAACACCATTAAGCGTTTATACGAAAACTGTTCGACTGGTAAGGCTCTTTCTAATCCGAAGATGCCATATGAAAGTCTACCAAGGCGATCGGCCGAGAATATCGCTGCCGTACGAGCCAGTGTTGAGAGGTCCCCAAGAACATCCCAAAAACGCCGTTCTCAGCAGTTGGGCATGGCTCGGTCCACTTTACAACGGATTATTCGCATTGATTTCCATTTGTTCCCGTACAAAATTCAATTGACGCAAAGAATGTTGTCTGCGGACAAGCCTCGTCGATTGGAATGGGCCTTTGGCCCGTTGCCTTTGGCACGAATTATGCTGCTCTGCGGTATTTTGGCCCATTCACTTTGGTATTTTTTAGTGCCAACATTGCTTTCCAAAATACTCCTGACACAATAGTCCAACGGGTTGGTATCCGGAGATTTTGTTGGGCACTGTGCGCTGGAAATGAAGCGAGGAAACTCATTTTGTAACCATTCTTGGGTGGCGCGTGCTGAGTGCGTAGTGCTGAGTCCTGTTGGAATGTCCACGGACTGCGGCCAAAATGTTTGCGTGCCCAAGGCCTTAATACATCCTCCAGAATGTTTTCGCCATAATATTCGGCATTTATTCTGATGCCACGGTCGATTATTATGAGCGGAGAGCGACCATCGGCTGTTATGGCGGCCCACAACATCACCACGGCCGGCGCTTGAGTTATGGTGGCTAACCAAAGGTGCACATTTTAAGCTGACCTCTTTGGCAAGTAAACACGAGCCGATCATTTTGTTCGTTTACAAACAGATGGACAACGAATGTTTTCTCATCGGAGAAAACCAAACTCGGCAGTTCTCCATCTTCGGCCAAGCGAAGTAACTCTTTAGCTCTTTTGAGTCTATTTTTTTGTTGCGGTGTAAGTTCTTGCACTTTTTGGAATTTCAATGGCTTTATTCCGAGCTCATTTTTTCAATATTTAAAGCATAGAAATACCTCTGCTTAATTTTATAGAGATCGATTCGGATTTGGATATAGCTCGGTTATTATGCTTAAAAAGTGTAAAATCAGCTCAAATATGTAGGATGGATTTTGATGAATATCGATTCAGATACAAGTGCCTTTGTCAAGTTTGATAGAATGCGAAAGAAGCCTGCCATATATTTGTTCCTTTCGGCTTTAATTTATAACGGATTTAACGATCATAGTTCGTATGTTTCAATTCTCATAGATTTCCCATAATAAAGTTTATTTGTTAAATGGAGTTCTACTATATACGCAAAGCGGTGTAGGGTATCACATAGTCCGACTTTGGTCTTTCATGGTTTTAACTAAATCAGGTAAAAACGGCCTTTCGACGAAATCACAAAAAAAAAACATGCAATGGCACTTCCAATCTTTACATTGCTTTTGATTTCTGGTTTTTGAGTTTTCTTGAGTTTTTGTACAGCTAATGAAAATTTATTTACTCCATTCAGTACTTCTGACTACTTTTTATACCCTCCACCATACTATGGAGGGTACACTAATTTTGTCATTCCGTTTGTAACTGTCAGACCCAACAAAGTATATATATTCTTGATCAGCGTAAAATTCTAAGACGATTTAGCCATGTCCGTCTGTCTGTCTGTCTGTGTATCTGCCCGTCTGTCTGTATGTCTGTCTGTTGCAATCACCCTATCTTTCGAACAAATTGAGATAGAAGGCTGAAATTTTGCACAAATGTATATTTTGCCAGTAAATGGGCCATGTAGGTCCAAGTTATCATATAGCCCCCATAGAACGGTACCTCCCCATATTCGGTATTTTGATGACTTTAGCGACATTATACTCCGGAATTGTTTCAAATTTGGCATTTAAAGTTCGTAATGGATATTACATTCTAAGTCAAAAAATGAGCCATGTAGGTCCACGTCTACGTATAGCCCCCATATACCGTACCCCCCAATATTCGGTATTTTAATGATTTTAGCGACATTATTTACAGGGCCTATTCAGGTCTACGTCTTCGTATAGGCTTTCGATATTTTTAAGATTTTAACAGAATTTTTAACGGAAATTATTTATTTATTTATTTATTTTTTGTTTTTTTTTTTTTGGAAATTTGCTAAATTTGTACCAAATGGTGGTGGGTATTAAAAGTTCGGCCCGGCCGAACTTACAGTTATTTTACTTGTTCTACTTCCGTATGATCTGTAAGAACTACAAAACCAATAATAATGTAACAAATTATGACTTGGCTACTAAATAATGAAATCTTTTTCACAGAATTTTGATCACGAAATGTTCATATTATTTTTGGGCTAATTTCACATTGTTTCATTTTTATTTTATGGGATTCTCCCATCCCTCAACTCACCAACATCATACAGAAAAACTCATTCACACAAACAAAGAGAACCCATACCTATATACACACACACACACACACAAACTTTTCAATAATATTATCACAAACATAGATAACCCAAAATCGGCGAGGACTTTTACAATGATTTATTTATGTTGTTATTATATCTGTTCTCAATATCCTTGAAACTTTCCTTGTGCGTGAGTGTGTGTGTGCTTGAATCCTGCCTGACTTGGAAAAAATCGGATTCGTTAGGGTATTCTTTTATTTTCTGTTCCCTTTGTTCATAATTGCCCTGTTTAAGAAAACAAAACCAGCAGGGAGTCAAACCAGAGATTTGTCTTAATTTTATTTACAACGAAAAGTGTAACAAAACAATCAACATCAAGAAGGAAGTTACAAAATAAAATCAGAACAACAATTGAAACGTCGCAAAACAATGGAAACAATGGTGGCCGAGGACAGAAAACAGGAACACCAGCGCAGCGAGCAGTGACAACAATAAAACACCAACTTCCTTTCGATATGCCAGCCAGAAAACCAGCAAAAATCAATACACACGCCATTCATCCATAGAATTGCCGACCCAACCACCCTCCTCCGCCACCCCCTGATACGTGGTGTGGGGTATTTTCCAATGTCCGTTGTTTGTGAAAAGGAATTAATTAAAAACTGTCAATATTTCATTCATTCATTCGGTCATTCGTTCATTGATAGCATGGACGGTTGAGTTTTTGCATGCAGTGACCACTCTGTGATGTTGTGTGGCAGAGGTGGTGGTGGTAGTACGAATGATGTTATTGCTTTTCTTTTTATGTAATTGCTTGCTCAAAAGGAGTGAGGGGTGTGGATACACTGAGTCTGTTATTTGGTTATTTAAGCTTTGGAACCCACTATGCATATTGATTTACTGGAAATCAGTGGGGCAATATTTCGTATTGGGAGAATGTCCAAAATGTGCCTATCCGAAATAACTTTTTAGAGCCTTACAGGAAAAACTTGGGTGCTGTAAGTGACTAAACCCCATTTAAAGCTAATATAATATTCTGCCTTAGCAGTATGCTGATAATAATGGGTTGTTCTTAAATAATTAAGAAGGAAAAGAACTTACTTTTATCATTACCAAGTAATAAGTTATGTCGGTGCAGAGTGTGCGCACCAAACGATTCCTATCACTCAATCTGAATGGGTGGTGACTCCGGCGAGATGTATCCGATGTTGTCCAAATTTACAACTAGTCATATTTTATCAAACTTAGGTGTAGTTTAAAAATGGGCTTAACGGTTCCCTATTTCTGTTAGTTTCTCCAGAAAAGTTTCAAATATTTATATCAGCTATAAATACCTATATTTTCCTTATTTACTCAGATCAGGTACGAAACTGGATTACGCTGGTGTCCTTTTCTGGAGTCCTCCCTAAATATGGACGAATTTTTGTACCTTTTGTGTTACTTTTGAGGTTCTTCAACGAATCACTTTCTGAGTCGATTTATGCATGTCAGTCCGTCTGTCCGTCCGACCGTCTATCCATATATTCTTGTGACCAAAATGCTGGTCGCATTTATTATCCGATTGAGATGAAAATTTCCAAACAATATTTGTTTGGCCCAAGGACGTACCATATTTAAATTGGAAGATTCGGTTCAAATTAAGATATAGCTCCCGTATATATCTCCAACCGATTTCAGGTTAATTGTGCACTAAATGACCCATATCACATCTCACAATAATGATATTTGACACTTCCGAAGGAATTGAGCAAAGAAGAAAGTACATCACATTTAGTGAAAATCGGTTCAGATATAGTTATAGCTCCCATATATACATATGTTTCATCCGATTTGGTGTTTATGTCCCTCACATTCATAATATGCACCCCACAAGAAGAATATTTTATACCAGCCCAGAAATTGTATCAAGATCGGTTCAGATTTGGATATAGGTCCCATACATACTACCTTCAACCGATTTTGGGTTAATGGTGGTGACCTGAATTTCGGCACATCCAACCGAATTCAGTCCAGAATCAAGTACATCAAATTTTGATTTGGGATTTTAAGTCCCTCACATGCGTAATATGCACTCCACAACAATGATATTTGATAGCAGATATCTTATAGAGCCCAGAAATACCTTTGCCAAATTTTTTCGAGATCGGCTCAGTTTTGTATATAGGTCGAATATTTATTTTATTATTTTATTTATTTATTTCAGGTCTATCGTGCAAATAATGGCTAATATCAGCCCAAGTGGACTGAATTTCGTACGTTTTAGCCTCAGCTTCCAACTTTAAGTTCAGGGTAAAAATACCTTTCCAAGAACCTTTTGGAAAACCATAGGGGGCAATCCAGCTAAAATATTTGAACTATCAAGTTTGAAATTTTGGGAAGGGGCGTAGAAATATTTAAAGCATTCCCGAGGAAAACCCTAACTGCCGGAAAGTCTTTAAATATTTCGTTAAATTTCGTATTTGAGTTTGTTTAAAAAAATCAAGGAATCTCTCAAAAATACTATTTTTCAAAAATATTGAAATGATTTCCACAATGTTATTGTTTTCAAAGGTTGATGGCTGTTTAAGGAAATTTTTAAGAACAGAACAGAGACTTTCTGCAAAGCATATTCTTTCAATTGTTTCAAGGAAAAAGGGTAAAATAAATCCAATATATCGCGGTTTTTGTTTTTTTTTTTTCCACAAGAACGTCCTGGACAAAATTCTTATCTTTTTCAAAAAAATGTTTAAGTTGAAAAAATCGTTTAATCTCTTGACCAAAAATCCAGAAATGTTAAAACAGCATATAATGATTTTTTGGACAAAATCTTGAATTTTCTGACGACTTTCTGGTAACAGATTTTTTTTCCTCAAAACATTACTAAAAGAATTCGCTGTTTGAAGAAATTTGATTCAGGGCCTTCATTACCAAAGAATCTTGGATTTGTTTGAAAACATTATCTTCTAACTTGTTATAGTTGTTCTAGTTGTATTTTAGCCACCAGAAAAAAGCATACCAAAAATCATAGGTTTTAAAATAAAATCGGGGCCCTTTAAAAAAAAGGCGTGGTGTTTTAAATAATATATATTCTCAGACCCTTCTGAGGTATTATCGTGTATTTTTAAAGAATATTTTTTCAATGATTTTTTTTAATTATGAATATCTGCGAATAATTTTCCTAGGACCCTCTGAGGTAACTAATAGATTTTTAAAGAATATTTTAGCTGACCCAAATTTATGAATCAGGGATCCTCTAAACTATAATTGTAGGTTTTTAAATAATATATCTTAGAACCACTATGATAGCAGATATGATTTTAGAATAATTTTTTTTTCAAGGAACCTAAAATCGAGGATTTTTACATATTTTTTTAAAGAAATTTAAAATCGAAGGATTTTAATACTATTTTTTAAGGAATTTTAGGATGTTGTTAGTGATTTTCTCAGCTAAAATCAATAGTATATTTATCAGGCACCTTTTTGGTAAGGCACCTTTATCAGGCACCTTTTTAAGCTAACAACTTTGATTTTTATAGAATTTGTTTGATACTCTAAGCTGAAATGTTGTATTTTTAAAGATGATTTTTTTAAGAATCAACTAGACAATAGTTATATTTGATATTTTAATATCAAGAGTTTCATAGATTTTCGGGATTGTCCCTCTTAGCTAATATCATGGATTTTCTAAGAACATTTTTTAAGCAGCCACATTTTCCAATTGATATGACTTTGCAATTCGGGATTTCCACATTCGGCTTATCTGAATGGAAACTTTGAATAAACGATTAAATTAATTTTTTTGATTTGAAATTCGGGTTTTGGTAATTTTCTGACCACTTATTTACTTTTTACAAATCTCAATAAAAACTACCAATCAATTAAAGGAGATTACTTAAATAAACCATTAAGCCATACAATCATCCACATTTGGCTAGTTTTGGTTCGATTTGTGGTTTGATGTCCTTTGCTTAACTAGATTACACATCATACAATAGCCATTACTACCACAGCATTCGTTGTGTGAAAACATTTTCCCCAGAAATGCAATAAATGACAAATTTAGCCACTATACCGCAACAAACATCAAACCAAATACACACCAGAATTTGGCAACAAAAATCAAATAAATATCTCTTTGGTGCGACAACAAATTGCCGAACAGAATATGAGAGAGAGTATAATGTGTAAAATAAAAAAAAAAAACAGCAAAGAAAGTCTTAAAGTCGGGCGGGCCGACTTTATGATACCCTACACCACTTTGCTATTTAAGTAGAGCTCCACATAACAATTAAAAGTTTTTATGGGAGAATTTAATCATACACTCTATGATTAGAATTATAATTTAAAGTTCAAAGGACTAAATATGCCGAAGCATTTGTATCTTTTAAATTCGGAATTGTATTGCCCATTTGGTGCACAATTAATTTGAAATCGGATAAAGATATATATGGGAGCTATATCCAAATCTGAACCGATCTCGATAAAATTTGGCAAAGATATTCCTGAGCTGTATTTGATATATTTCCCTGAATATCGTTGTTACGGAGTGCATATTACGGTTGTGGGTAACAAATATAACAAATCGGATGAATAATATATATTGAAGCTATAGCTATATCTGAACCGATCTTCACCAAATTTGACTTACTAGCTTCTAGACTAAATTCGTTCGTAAGTGCCAAATTCCATCCCATTTGGACATATATTAGCCGTTTGGTGCACAATAAAAGGTAAATCGGACGATGTTATATATGGGAGCTATATCCAAATCTGAACCGATCTCGATAAAATTTAGCAAATGTATTTCTGAGCTGTATTTGATATATTTCCCCAAAATATTGTTGTTGCAGGGTGCATATTACGGCGGCGGTGGACAAAGATAACAAATCGGATGAACAATATATATGGGAGCTATAGCTATATCTGAACCGATTTCGATCAAATTTGGCATACATATTTTCAGGCTTAATTTGGGTGTATATGCAAAATTCCATACGATTCGGGCTGATATTACACGTTTGGTGCACAATAAAAAGCAAATCGGATGAAGATATATATGGGAGCTATATCTAAATTTTGACCGATTATCTCCAATTTCAATAGGGTTCGTCCTTGGGTCAAACAAAAGATCTGTGCAAAATTTCATCTGGATCGGGCAATAAATGCGACCTGTACTTTGTTTACAAAAATACATGGACAGACGGACGGACGGACAGACGGACGGACGGACATGCATAAATCGATTCAGAATGTGATTCTATGCAGATCATCAAAAGGAACTATGGGTCTATCTCGTTTCCTTCTGCCTGTTACAAACAAATGCACAAAGACATAATACCCTGGCCACCTTGTGGTGTAGGGTATAAAAATACACAACAAACTGAAACTATATAAAAAGGGAAAGGACACTTCTACCGTCTTTTAGTATTAGACAATAACAACAAGTTAAATAGATTATGATTACTAGCAAGTGGCCGCTATTACATCAGCGAAAATTCCACTTTTTTGGGACAAAATGTTTAATCAAAACTTCTTGCATCGTAATAAATGTTCCGACTCTTAAGGTTTTATATATTATTCAAATTCTTCCTTCTTTGGAAAGAGTAATAGGAAAACGTTTAACCGGTACAACAAGAAAAATGTTTCATTTTGAAGTTTATCGAGCAGGATATAAGTTAAATAATTTTATATTGGACCCACATCCTATTTTTACACAACTATTTCGATGTCTCCATATAAAGCCAAACTCTACATTCCGAATTTCATCTCTACCCCGAAGTCAAATGGCACATTTTTCACATTTGTAAAAACACCACCATAATTTTAACTACAAACACCAACAATAACTTCCATATCAAATTTCAGGATTTTAAATCTATCTCTTCACCCAATACCAAATTTTGTAGCGCATAGTTCTTTTGTATATTTACAGTACTCTTGCACTTTTTGGAATTTCAATGGCTTTACCCCGAGCTCATTTTTAAATATTTGCCGAATGGAATATTGAGATATGTTCAGGTCACGAGCCATATTTCAGCCACTGAGACACGGGTTTCGATCAAGTCGTTTCTTTTCTTTTCAAACCATTTCTGCTGATGTTGCTGTTTTCTTCCGTCCATTTCCTAGACGTCGGGCTACGCTATCAGTATCATGGTAACGAGCGATTATACGAGACACAAAAGATCTATTCACATTTAAATGCTGGAGTGATCTAACGATAGCCACTTGTGGGTTTCTAGCCAAATATAAAGAAATCACACTATCACGCTTGAATTCCATCACGAATAATTTTTTTTTTCTGGGAAATTCTTACCAAAATGCATTCGTATGCTAGTAAACAATATAATGGAATAATTTTAACAGCTGTTGGACGGGTGGCTTAGAAATGACAGCAGTCTGAAGTTGGTTGCACTTTTTTCATCTCAGCCTATATAAGGTAAATTTTTTTCTCTGAAAACGTTCACCTTTTGTGGGGAGGTACCAGAAGGAGTGGAGAATATGGACCATCTCTGAAGTTACGAATTTTTATAGCCTACACCACAAGGTGGTCAGGGTATTATGTCTTTGTCCATTTGTTTGTAACAGGCAAAAGAAAACGAGATAGACCCATAGTTCCTTTTGATGATCTGCATGGAATCACATTCTGAGTCGATTTACGCATGTCCGTCCGTCCGTCTGTCCAATTATTTTTGTAAACAAAGTACAGTTCGCATTTATTGTCCTATCCAGATGAAATTTTGCACAAATTATTTGTTTGGCCCTAGATCTGTTTAGACGAAATCCGTTTTAGGGCAGGTATCCTAAACCGGATTTCGTCTAAACAGACCTAGGGTCTAAGACCATATAATTAGTAAAACAGTTTCAATTCAGCCTGGAGGAGTTTTTTATACATTCAGTTACGGAAAACTTTATTGGCTAACCAGAAAATCCCTGAAATTTCTGGTTTCGTGTTAAAGCATATTAAACTGATTAAAATTTGTGTTGGTTCCTTAAAGGCTATATATGACGTAGTTCCGACCTGATAAAATAACACCTCACATTGGAAACATCTCTAGCATAAAGATGAACTTTACCATATATATTTAAAATTCTCAACTCTTCTAAATTTCAGTGCAGACTATAAATAATTGGGTCTTTACGCTACACATGTACCGAATTATGACCCGAATACCAGAGGAATCCACATTATTTTTGATTTATACCAACGCAAAAAAATTGTAACATTTTTGATATAACATGAACAGTCTTAACGAATAATACTCCATTTTAATTGCTTATTCAACTGGCTTTTCAATACAATCACGCGAATTGTATTTATTTTCATTTGCAACACTTCATTCAATCGGAAAGAATACACGTAATTCCCATTTGGAGTTACATTCGAACGAAAATATATATACGAACTGAAGCTCTTGAAAATAGTACAGGGAAAACTCGAAAAGCTTTCAAAAGAAGAAGAATTAACAATTAACCGAATAAAGGAGAGCGCAATAGTCACATTCGATTGGATTACAGTCATTGATGGTCTTTTTTTTTTAAACAGTATTTTGCATGTATTATCGCTCATTCCACTTTTTTCTCTTCATTCTGTTTTCGTCTTGATTAATATTTTTTTTTTACAATATTCATGAAGAAGCCATACAAAACGACCATGCCATGCCATCCATCCATCCACACCATTTATTCATTCATCCAACCATTGACCGTGGAATTCGGTTTGATTCATACTCACAGTTCTGCAGAATATGTATATGATTCATATTCTGACAATTTAAGATGTGATTTCTTATGTCTTCCTTCATTCATTGTTGTTATTGTTATTATTGTGTTTGTTGTGTTCTCTGCATTCTGTATTCATGATTTCATCGGTAATTGTAATTCTCTTGGTCGAGATTCATTTGTTGTCATAATTGTATTTATTATGTCATACTTGCAGATGTGGGATTTTCTTCTCATTTATATTCTTTGGGATTTTTCATTTGTATTTCGTTCTCATTTACTTTTTGGAGACAGCATTATTACTATTTGTTGTCGATGTTGTTGTTATTGTCTTTGTATTGATTGTCATACCGGAATACACAAAAAATCATCAGCATCCGCATCGCGATCATTGTCACAGCAGGTTTGATTGTCAATTGTCCCATGAGTTCATCTTATTATTGTTTATCTGTTTGCTTCTCATATAGATTTTGGGGAAAATATGGTGGTATATACAGGGTGAAATGAAAAAATTGCAACCAACTTCAAACTGCTGTCATTTCTAAGCCGCTCATCCGACAGCTGTTAAAATTATTCCAGTGACAGCTTATTATATTGTTTATACGCGGGCAATAGCATTTTGGTGAGAATTTTCCAAAAAAAAAAGTTATTCGGGATGGAATTCAAGCCTGATAGTGTGATTTCTTTATATTTGGCTGGAAAACCACAAGTGGCTATCGTTAGAGCACTCCAGCATTTAAATGTAAATAAATATTTTTTGTCTCGTAACATCGCTCGTAACCGTAATACTGATAGCTTAGACCAGCGACGTCAAGGAAGTAGACCGAAGAAAACAGCAAAATCAGCAGAAATGGTTCGAGAAGTAAAGAAGCGACTTGATCGAAACCCGCGTCGCAGTGGCCGAAAAATGGCTCGTGAGCTGAACATATCGCAATATTCCATTCGGCAAATATTGAAAAATGAGCTCAGGGTAAAGCCAATGAAATTCCAAAAAGTGCAAGAACTTACACCGCAACTGAAAGAAAATAAACACAAAAGTGCTAAAGAGTTGCTTCGGTTGGCCGAAAGTGGTGAACTGCGAATTTGGTTTTCTTCGATGAGGAAACATTCATTATCCAGCAGTTTGTAAACAAACAAAATGATCGTGTTCATTTGCCAAAGAGGTCAGCTGAAAATGTGCACCTTCGGTTGGCTACCAGAACTCATGCGCCAGCCATGGCGTGGGCCGCTATAACAGGCGATAATTGCTCTCCTCTCATATTAATCGACCGTGGCATCAGAATAAATGCTGAATATTGTCGCGAAAATATTCTGGAGGGTTTATTAAAGCCTTGGGCACGCAAACATTCTGTCCGCAGACCTTGGACATTCCAACTCACAAGGATTCAGGACCATCGCACTCAGCACGCGCCACCCAAGAATGGTTACAGATGGAGGTTCCTCGCTTCATTTCCATCGCACAATGACCACCAAAATCTCCGGATACGAATCCATTGGTTTATTGTGTCTCGAGTATTTTGGAAAGCAAGATTGGCTGTAAAATATATTAAAGTATCGATCACTTCAAACAAGCACTTCGCCGCAGAGCAACATTCGGACAGCTTGTAACGGTTCCATTGGCCGTTTGAAGTTCATAATTCGTGCCCAAGGTGACCAATTCGAACAAATCTAAACTTATATATACATATATATAAATACATTCTTATACATACTAGGACGGTGCGAAAAGTATTAAAAGGTACTAAGTTTAGTACGATTTAAGGATTGAGCTGGAATCCGGAAATTTAAAATTAATATTACTATCGGAGTGTAGGCTTGGGACGTGGTTGTAGTTTTCGAAAATTTTACTTCAGTGCACGAAAAATACTAAATGGTACTAAATTTGGTACAATTTTGGTACCGATAGAGTTGGAATTCTGAAAATTAGGAATACAATTACTATTGAAATCTGGGGCTGAGGGATGTAGGTAGTTATGGAAATGTGTACTTATGTGATACTAAATCTGTTATAATTAAAATTTTGGGCGAAACGGTATGGTACTAAATTTGGTACAATTTGAATTTGGTTGAACCAATAGAGCTATTATCCTGAAAATTGGAAATAAGATTATTGTCGAAGTGCAGGATTGGGTTATGTAGGAAGATTTGGAAATTCTTATTTATCTGGATTGTTGAATCGGAATTTCTTTGGGACTGAAGTATTGGGGTATGTACGAAGCTATGGAAATTCGTACTTATGTATACTATATGGTACTAAATTTGGTACAATTTGCATTTGGGTGAACCGATAGAGCTGGAATTCTGAAATTGGGAAATAAGATTTCTATTGGGTTGATTTGCTATGGATATGGCACCAAATTTGGTAGAAATTGAAATTAAGGTGAACCGATAGCACTGGAATTCTGAAATTTGGAAAGAGAGTCTCTGATAGAGTGCAAGGAATTCAAAATTGAAAGTTACGAAAAGTTCTTAAATGTTAATAAACCTCTAAAATTGTACCATTTGGTACGAATAGTACTAAATGGTACCAAATTAGGCATAAAATGAAAGGATAGAGATAAAATTCTAGGATTTGATATTTACATTACTGATGGTGTATGTGTTTGAGGGTTGGCGGTGGTTTCGACATGCATCCTATATTTGTACGAAAAGTACTAAGTGGTATTGTGTGAAGCAATAGGGCTGGAATCCTTACATTTGATATTGAGGTATCTATTAGTATCTAGAATTGTTTTGAAAATGTGTAGTATATTTGTACGAAAAGTAGTAAATAGTACTATTTTTGGTATTGGGTGAAGGAATAGAGCTTAAACTCGGAAATGTTATATAAATGTCACTGTTGATGTTTGTAGTTAAGATATGTAGGTGGTCTTGAAAATGTGTACTACAAGTGTACCAAAAGCACTAAATAGATTTTTGGTACAATTTGACATGGGATGAATAAATAGTGCTTGAAATTGGAGTCGCTGCTCATGTGTAGCCTGGACATATTGAGGTAGTTTCGGAAGTGCGTTCTATATTTATACGAAAAATGCTTAATGGTACTAAATGTGGTATTGGGTGAAGGGATAGAACTGCAAAATGTGCAAAGTGCAAAATGCCACAATATGTTCCGTTGGGTGCTGAGTCGTGGTCACTGTTGGTCTATAGGTCGAGAGAAGATGATGATGTTGAACATGCGTAGTACATCTGTACGAAAAATGTGGTAATACATTTTGGGATTTGGTCTTACGAAAAAACGTGAAATCTGAAATTTTATATGGAGGCCACTGTTGGTATATAGTTTTGAGAGAAGGTGGTGGATTTGGTAATGCGTACTATAGTTGTTCGGAAAGCAATAAATTGTACTAAATTTGCCGTTGGGTAAATGGATAGAACCTCAAATTGGAGGCACTGCTTGTTTCTAGGATTTTAAAATGGTGGTGCTTAATGCTTTTATGGAAAGATGTTGAAATAGTTTTGCCACCAGAATTAGATGTGCAACCATTGTGCAACGGGGCGAATATGCGCTTCGATTAACTTGAAAACGAAATATTTTGACAATTTTTCATGCTAATAGTAATCGTATTTCGAGTATCCTTTTTCGTTAAATGAAGAACTTGGAAAACTTGAGTTATCAAACTGGTGCAGCTACAGAGTAATTACGATGTATGAAGTTTTCTTTTTTTTTTGGAAATTCTGGAACGAATCTAAAATTTAAAGGTGGACTTTTCGCTTACAAGGTACTGGACACTTGCTAGTGTTTTTCTTTTATTATACCCTCCACCACTGTATGAAGGGTATATTAAGTTTGTTATTCCGTTTGTAACACCTCGAATTACACATTTTAGACCCCACGAAGTATATATATTCTTCAGCATAAAATTCTATGTCGATTTAGCGATGTCCGTCCGTCTGTCCGTCTGTGGAAATCACTCTAGCTTCCGAACGAAATGAAGTAAGTTGATAAAAATGTACTCAAATGTTTATTATGTCTTCAGAACTTTTGGAATTGAAAATGGGCTATGAAGGTCCACGTTTTGGTATAGCCCCCATATAACGGTATCTCCCATTATTCGGTATTTTCATGATTTTAGCGACTTTATTTTCCAGAATTGTTTCAAATTTGGTATTTGATGTTGGTAATGAATGCTACAGCCTATGGCAGGAGATTATCTTTGCAGGTCCACGTCTTCGTATAGCCCCCATATAACGGTACCTCCCGATATTCGGTATTTTGATGATTTTAGCGAATTTATTCACCGGAATTGTTTCAAAGTTGATATATAGAGTTCGTAATGGATATTACAGCCTAAGCCACGTCTTCGTATAGCCTCCTTGTAACGGTACCTTTCGATATTCTGTATTTTTATCATTTTAGCGACATAATTCACAGGAATTGTTTCAAATTTGGTATTTGATGTTGGTAATTGATGCTACAGCCTATGACAGGAGACTGTCTGTGCAGGTCCACGCCTTCGTATAGCCCCCATATAACGGTACCTCCCGATATTCGGTATTTTTATTTTATCGACGTTATAACCGATTTTTTTAAGTTTCGCATTTGAATATTGTAATGGCTTATGACAAATGTTACCTATGCAGGTTCATGTCGTCGTATAGACCCTAACATAACAGCTACATTCGGTATTTTTAAGATTTTAACAGAATTTTTAAAGGATTTTATTGTTTTTGAGAATAGCCAAATTCGTTCTAAATGGTGGAGGATGTTCAAAGTTCGGACCGGCCGAACTTACAGCTTTTTTACTTGTTAAATTTACCAAGTTAATGAATCGGTGATATATGCCCAAAGGTAAATTTAATTTAATCTTGAGGTATTGTGGAACTATGGGAAAACTTAGACACATTTGGACAGGTTTTTGTACGGATGATTTATTTCTAATCTTTTTCCCTCGTTCCTGTTTCCCAATTAATTTCGATTTCGACAATTTTACATTACGACAATTTTACATGGCCCTTTTAAACACAACACTCTATTTGTTACTACCACAAATTTTACTTCTTCAAATACTTCCTCAATTTGAAAAAGATTAATTTTTACCAATTCCTTACTTCCTTATTCTTAGAAACTCATAACGACGTGCTGGCACACTTTGTACATGTCCTCACATTAGAAGTGTTAAAATTTAATCATCTTAAGTGATAAATATTCATAGTCATAAAGAAAACTTGATGCTTATAAATAAAATGTTTACCAGCTAACTTTTCGCATAAACAAGAATATTTCAGTTCGCTGGTATGTGTAAGTGTGTGTGGGTGTGTATGTGTTGTGAGTGCAGGTTATTCATGTGAACCTCGACATTTGTAGTTGTGCAAAATAAAACGATGAATAAACTTGGCTTTACGATTTCCCAACTTTCCTAGTGGTAGAAAAAAAATACGAAAGAGCAATGCAACCACATGGATGAAGGCCTCTCCCAGGCCCAGACCACATCCTCCTACCAAAAGAGCGCGGGAGGTTGGCAACTGCAAAATGTGTGGTTTGTTGAACATGAAAACTAAAATGTGGTGGCATTCTGTTATGAAAACATGAACGGCCTGGAATGAGGTTGCCTGCCTCTTGTGGCATCGCCAACACACACACACATACATTTGGCGGCATAAATGCCATCTATTTGGTTTGTTGTGTAATTACTATATGAGATACATGCATAGAGCTACAGCAACAGAATCAGATTCCTAAACTTCATATTGTCTGTTGTATGTAACAATGAATGTGTGTTCATATAAATTTCTTTGTTGTTGAACTTTTACTAAACTTAGTTATATTTCTTATCATTTCAGGTAAGCAGAAGCTCGTTTTATTTGAAGATGTCAAAAAAAATATTTGCATGGTATGTTCGATTGAAATATTTAGCAATAATTTGTATTACACAATATGTTTTTTTTTTTTCACCCTACAACACTATTTCTTAGGGGTATTATAAGATTGTGTGGACCTAGCATTTCCGATGGCCATTGACGGCCATTTTTAGAGTAGCTTTTAGCACGATAGGGGTAAAAATATAAGGCCAATGACATCTGTTAGAAATCTAAGGTAACATTGTAATATTTTTTTGAAAATATTTATCTGGTATAGTCTATCCAATTGAAGAAAATCGAACATTTATATCCCATTGATGGGGTGGGCCGATATTATCCACTTCCACACCTGACCTTGCACTGATGGAAATATAAGGATTTGAAAAGCTGGAGCAAAATCGGATTATCCTTTCTATTTCTGTGCAGTAAAATGTGTTTTTGAAAATGTTGAAATTTTGTGGGGGAGGTACCAGAAGGAGAGGACCGATATTGCCCATCTTCGAACTCCATCTAAATTTGCTAATAACATTACGATGCACCAAGTTTGGACCACATCGAAAGTTATCTTGTACATTAGCCAGCATACAGACAGGCGGACGGACATCGCTAGATCAACTCCAAATGTCCTGAAACGGATTTGAGGTATAAAACAGTTATTTCGATTAGGTACGTTTTGGCCGTATCAAGTGATACATACCCTCTGTAGTCAAATGGCAGTGTGTATAAAAATCTAAAGATTTTATACCCTACAACACTATGTGTTGGTGGTATTATAAGTTTGATTGGACCAAAAATTATGTAACACCTCGAAATATTGGTTTCCCACATAGGAAAGTATATATGGATCTTCCTAGCTCGCCGAGCTGAGTCGATCTAGCTATGTATGTCCGTCCGTCTGTCTGTCTGTCTGTCCGTCTATCCATGTTAATTTGTAATCACTTTACAGGTCGCAATTATGGTCCGATCTTCACGAAATTTTAAATGGAGGTGGGGTTAGGGTCAGAATAGAAGCCTATTTCTTTTGAAGATGATCGCCACATGTTTAGGGGTTGAAATGGACCAAAAACTGAAAAAATAACGGATTTTGCAGTAGCTATACAGGTCGCAATTATAGACCAATCGGAATTTCGTATGTAGCTAGAGTTTAGGGCGGGGAAGAAGCCTTCCAATTTGGGTGGTCATCGGATAATATTTAGCGGGTAAAATAGACCATATCTTTTATGTTGAAAACATTCAACATTTTTCATTAAACTGCGAATATTTTAAATCCCGGCGAAATCACGAAGCCATGACAAGATTACTTCTGACCTTTACATTGATGTTAACATCCAACAAATCGGATATATAGCAAAATATGTGCGATATATATGTCTATCAAAGAAGATATGCTTGAAAGATCTCTTATATGTCGAGAACGGCTGAACTGATTTCGACAGTTCTCATTAATTCAGAATGGCCTCTTGGCAGGAAACAAAAAACGTCTAAAAAAAATTGCATAAAAATATCTCTCTAAAGATGAAAATATTAATTTTGTAAAATTTTCTCATATTTTTTCAATTTTGTCATATTTTTGGCATATTTTCTTTTTGATTTAAACATTTGGTAATATTTCTACAGCTAACAAAACTAAGTAGTTAGGATATCAGGATATCATATACAGATCGCATTTACGGCCCGATCTTACAAAATTTTACATGGATAAGATGATGGTCAGAATAGAAGCCTACTCTTTTTGGAGATGATCGCCATATATTTAGGGGTTGAAATGCACAAAAAAACTGCAAAATTGTCAGCAGGTCGTAATTATCGCCCGATCCTCACGCACATTTGAATGGGGGTTACCGGACATTGCAAAAGCCAAGCAGTTTTGGATGGCCATCCAAAAATATTCAATGTGCGAAATAGTTTGCCAACTTTTGTAGACAAAATACGAAAATGTCCATTCCAGTGACTTTTTGGAGAATTCACAAATACAGGAAAAACGCACGCATAGTCAAATGTCTGTATCTCATATAGATGCGTTTCAGTCAAAAACCAATAATAAATGTTAATCTTTTGCCACTTCTGGGAAATATTGGTTCCAGATCTAGGAAGACCATTTACGTGCAACATCTACCAATAAATTGGAAATGAGCAAATTGGTTTAAGTTGCTATTATTCGAAAATTAGAGAACAAAACCTGATGGTTTTCTCTTATAATTTGTCACAATATCCTGTGGAATTCTTCCGAGTATCTCGCCTATATAAACCGTATCGTTTATTATAGTGTTGTAGGGTATTCAACGGTCGGCCCCGCTCGACTGTAGCCTTTGCTTACTTGTTTTTATTTATTATTTTAAAAAAGCTGTAAGTTTAGCCGGACCGAACTTTGAATATCCTCCACCATTTGGAAAGAATTTGCAATTTTCAAAAAAAAAAAAAAAAGATCCGTTAGAAATTTTATTAAAATCTTAAAAATACCGAAATTAGCCTTTATATTAGGACCTTTACGACGACGTGGACATGCATAGGCAACTTCTACCATAGGCCATAACAAAATTCAAATGCGAAACTTGAAAAAAAAAATGTTGGCGAATAATGCAGCTAAATCATCAAAATACCCTGATGTGGACCTGCACAGACAATTTTCTGTAATATCTTGTAGCATCCATTACGAACTTCAAATGCCAAATTTGAAACAATTCCGGTGAATAATGTCCCTAAAATCATCAAAATACCGAATATCGGGAGGTACCGTTATATGGGAGCTATACGAAGACGTGGACCTGTACGGACAATTCTTTTTTCTAGTATCCATTCCGAACTTCAAATACCAAAATTGTCGGTGAATAATGTCGATTAAATCACCACAATACCGAAAATAATGAGGTACCATTATATGGGGACTATTCGAAAACGAAAACCTGCACAAACAATTTTCTACTTTCATAGTGTCCTTTCCGAACTTCAAATACCAAATTTGGAAAATTTTTGATGAATAATGTTAATTAAATTACCAAAATACCGAGAACAGGGAGGTACCATTATATAGGGGCTATACTAAAACCTACATGGTCTATTTGCAATACCAAAAGTCCTGCAGACATAAAATACATTTGAGTAAAATTTCAACCTACTTCATTTTGTTCGGAAGGTAGAGTGATTTCCACAGACGGGCGGACATCGATAAAACGACATAGATTTTTATGCTAATCAAGAATATATGTTATAACCCAAACCAAAATGCCTTTCCAATGACTTGGCAATATATTCATATTACAATTATCGTATTCATATTACAATTATCGTACCATCTGTCATTTAGAAAAAAAAGCCACACCCTTCTTGCAAATCACACAATCGATCGTATTTCAAATCATACGATCGAATCAAAAGACCAATAAATAATCATACGATGTATCTAGAATTAAAATAAACAATTATGTATATTGCACTCATTCACAAATAAAGATTTAGTTCTATTCCAGCAGCAAACTTTAATTGACGTGTTATTTTTTAACGCGAGTTTCGCCAAAGGGAGGAAACTCACTTTAGTTTTTAAAAAATATAATACTATTAGGAATGATTAAAATTGGCGCAGTCGGTAGGATTACCATGATCGTTTGGTAGTCCGTGAAACGAAATCCTACGTAAAAGGATAAGTCCTCCGGAAAGGGACAATAAACTTAGTGATTAAAGAAACATTTTAGTGAATAGTAAAAAAGAAACAAGTTAACAAAATTACGTTAAACAAGAAAACTAGGAAAAGTTAAAAGTGGACATCCTAATAAGAGAGAAATAAATTTTTAAGATTAACAAATTGTTACAAATTTTAAAAAGCAAATAATTACAATATAAGAAATAATTACGAAACTTAAAAAGTGAAAGTGGTAAAACATTAGAGGAAAACTAAAAAACATTAAAAGACTTACAAATAGCCAAAAAATAGCAACGAAGTGAAATTTGGAACATTAATAAGATTATAAAAAAATTGAAACAAAATGAATAACGCAAATCAACCAGCCCTTAACCCAGCGCAAAACAACATACAATTACGTACGCTAGACATCAATCCCCTTACATATATTGAAAAATTAAGGGAATTTGATGGGAAGAAGGAAGACCTCACAACATTCATAACAAATGTAGATGACATAATTCCTACATTAATGTTATACAACGAACAAGCTCAAAGAATGTGTATGAACATCGTAAAATCAAAACTAACTGGAAACGCCAGAAGAGCAATGGAGGTTCATCCCCATTTGACCCTTTGGACTGACATAAAAGCGATGCTAAATACCAACTTTGGTGGCTTTGCCACTGTGGACCAATTATATCAGGAACTGAGAGCAGCGCAGTATAAAGGAGATACTATGGATTTCTACAACCACATCCAACACAAACTAGCAATTCTTAACCAAAAATGTGGTCAGGAGAATCGATTGGATGAAGTCGATAGGAATATCCAAACTGGTCTGAAGACTTTTATAACACGTCTTCCAATCCATATGAGGACTGTATTATGCGCATTAAAACCACAAAGTATGGAGGAAGCTTTGCATGAATTGAGCTCTGCGGGATTCCTGAACAACGAAAAGAAGAAGGACAAACCACAACCAAGTCCCAAACAACAACATTGGCAACCAAAAATAATGCAGCCACATTACCAACAACAGCAACATTGGCAACCAACGATAATGCAGCCACATTACCAACAACAACAACAACATTGGCAACCAAAAATAATGCAGCCACATTACCAACAACAGCAACATTGGCAACCAAGGATAATGCAGCCACATTACCAACAACAACAACATTGGCAGCCGAGAATTGTACCACCAAATTTCCAGCAACATGGATCGCAACAACCTTACTACAAGCCTCAGCAACCACAAATCAGACAACAGCCTCCAACATCATATCAACAAAAGCATGAATCAATGGATGTTGATGCATCTCAACAATCAAAAAGGCAGACACACCACCAGGAGCAGAAATCATGTAAGAATTTAGAAGGTATTAACAATAAAATAGAGATAAGCGAAATGTATCAAGATGATTTGTATCAAGACAGTGTATATCAGGATAATAAAGAAGATCAATACAGTTCTGAATATGAGTATGGTACTAATGAAAATTTTGAAGCCAAAGCGGAAAATTTTCGGTTAGTTCCTTACAAGGAGCCACCGGACTTCCCTATATCATACTCAAAGGAAGATCAAGGAAAACAAGATTATTAATTGACACGGGTTCCACAGAAAATCTAATATGTAAAGATCATTGTCCTCCACAGTATATAAAAAATTCTCACACTCCAATATACATTAAAACTGCAGCAGGTGTCATTACGGTTGACCGCAATGCCCATTTTCCAAAAAATTCTATTAAGATTCCCCTTAATTCAGGTACAACATTTAGGGTGTATACCTTTCACAAATTCTTCGATGGAATATTAGGCAACCAAACATTACAAGAAAATTGTTCTGTAATTGATTATAGGAAAAAAGAAGTAAGTATTAACGGTCAAAAGTTCAGGATATATTTTGAAGGAGATTCTGAAGATGACGAATTTTCACTACAAACATTGCCAGAACTCCATCATATTAACATACTAGGAATTACTGAGCAGCTAAGGACAGACCACCTAAATACAGAAGAAAAATCAGAGCTCCAAAGATTAATAACTAAATATGAAAATGCCTTTTACCATCCGGGAGATGATCTGACCTTTACCAATGAGATAAAGCACAAGATAGAAACAGGAGATCATGGCCCTGTATATACGAAATCATATAGGTATCCAGCAATACATACTGAAGAGGTAGATCGACAAATGAATGAAATGCTAGAACAAGGTATAATAAAGCATAGTTCATCTCCATATAATTCTCCTATCTGGGTAGTACCCAAGAAGGAAGATAAAGTAGGAAACAAGGAATGGAGAATTGTTATAGACTATAGAAAATTGAATGCTATCACTGAAGATGATAGATATCCAATACCAGTAATTGACGACATACTAGATAAACTAGGTCGAGCTAACTATTTCACAACATTGGACTTAACAAAGGGATTTTATCAGATTGAGGTAGATCCAAAAGATAGGGAAAAAACAGCATTCTCTACAACAAATGGACATTATGAATTTATAAGAATGCCATTCGGTCTAAAGAATGCTCCGGCAACTTTTCAGCGAATGATGAACAACGTGCTCAGAGAGCATATAAACAGGATATGTGTGGTATACATGGATGATATTTTAGTATTTTCGACTTCATTACAGGAGCATATGGAAAACTTGGGAAAAGTTTTGAAAACATTAGAAGTTGCAAATCTAAAAGTATCCTTAAATAAATCAGACTTCTTGAAAAAAGAGACTGAATTTTTAGGACATGTAGTGACTAATAATGGGATAAAACCAAACCCGAATAAAATAAGATGTATTAAAGAGTTCCCCATACCAAAAGATGTTAAGGAAATACAAAGTTTTCTGGGATTAACGGGTTATTACAGAAAGTTTATCCCAAGTTATGCAAAAATTGCAAAACCCTTGACCATGAGACTTAAAAAAGATGCAATAATTAATACTGAAGATGCTGACTATGTACAAGCATTTAAGAAGTTACAACAGATTCTGATGTCCGATATGGTACTTCAATACCCGGATTTTGAAAAGAGTTTTACTCTGACTACCGATGCTAGTAATTATGCATTAGGAGCCGTCCTGTCACAAAGCAATGGACCAATAGCGTTTGCTTCACGCACTTTAAACCGTCATGAGATTAATTATTCCACAGTTGAAAAAGAATTACTTGCAATTGTTTGGGCAGTTAAGCAATTCAGACATTATCTTTACGGTAGGAAATTCGAACTAAGAACCGATCATAAACCCCTTATATGGCTGGCAAATCTTAAGGACCCTAATTCCAAACTAATCCGTTGGAAAATAAGGTTAAATGAATACGAATTTGACATCAAACATGTAGAAGGAAAGGATAATAAAGTAGCTGATGCTCTCTCAAGAATTAGAGAAGTTAATGCAATCACAGCTAAAAGAAAACATAAATGTGAGATATGTAATAAAATGTTTAGTAAGAAGAATCTGCTTAGGAAACATTTGGATGAACATTTAAAGAAAAGACCACCTTCACCTACTTCTACAATACACAGTGCTGACGAAGATGGCCATAATTTCTTTAAGATATCAGAGAAACCTCTTCAGCACTACAAGAACCAAATAAAAATTGACAATTCCAAGGACAATAAGACGACACATGAACGGATATTTGATAGGAATAGGAAAATATACGCTTATGAAACATTCGACGACGAATTAATATCACGAATATTGAATGAAGCCATGGAAAATAATCTTTCAGCATTGTATTGTGAGGATACGGAAATTTTATTGAAATTACAGGAAAAATATAAAACCACAAAAGATAATCCTTTAAATACAAAACAATTTGAAATCATATTAACAACTAAATTTCTGCAAGATGTTAGATACGAAGAACTCCTAGAAATCATAAATAGACACCACCGATTTGAAACAATCATCCAGGAATATATAAAACATATATTGAATTAAAAAGGAAATACTATTATCCGAATATGAAAAAGGAAATTGTTAAAATTATAAATAACTGCGTTATATGTAATTTCAAAATAGAAAGAAACCCCGTCAAATTACCATTCGAGGAAACGGAAACACCACATGGACCTTATGTTCATTACCACTTGGATATTTGGTATCTTAATAACCAAATATTTTATTTGACCATGATTGACAAATTTACAAAATATGCAGCAATGGAAGAATTATCTGACAAAACACCATTACAGGCTATAAAAGCTGTAAATAAATTGTTCCTCATCATGAAGAAACCCCAAAAGATTACTATGGATAATGACCCGACGTTTTCTAATCCAGTATTTACGGGACACCTTGAAGATAATGATATTCAGTATCACTTTACAACACCTCATAGACATACTGGTAATTCGGACATTGAACGTTTTCATAGCAGTTTAAATGAGAATATTAGAATATTAAAAATTAGGGAGGAAAATAATGATGTAGCATACAACTATGATTTACCTTTGCAGGCATACAACAATAGTTTACATCTTTCTACGAAACAGAAACTCATTGACCTTCATTTTTATAACTCAGATATTCAAATGGAAAAAGTTTATAATGAAATTGAAACAGCAAAGGAAAAGATGTTAAAATACAGAAATAAAGAAAGAAAGGATGAAGATATTAATCCTAAATTTGGAAGAACAGCAATCCCTCATAAGACCGAGACTAAAATAAAACAGTTGACTACACGGAAAATTAATGACAAAAAATATAAATTAGATAACCGAAATACAATACTTCATAAAGACCAGTTCATTAAAAGGAAATGTCTTTCCAGGTCTCTGGAAGTCCTTGCTGGCGATTTTCTTGATGATATCCCCAGTGGTAGCGCAGAAGCTCGAGGTAGTCGATTTGAATAAAGGCAACGGATATGCAATGATACAACTTAATGACAAAATGTTAATAGATGACTATATTAAAATTCTTCACATATTTAACACCACAAAATATATGGATTTTTTGAATGAATTGGGAGAGGAAGTTTCGCATATTAATGATTCATTTTTATCGCATGAAATCGAGCACATACATTTACGACTTAAAAGTATTATTCCCCATCAAGCTAGAAATAGAAGAGGTTTAATTAATCTTTTTGGTACAGGATTAAAATATCTATATGGTACAATGGATAATAATGATAGAGAAGAGATTGAAAGACAACTGCAAAATTTGGAGAAGAATGAACATAATATAATAACGCAAACTAATAATCAAATACACATAAATACACAATTTGACAATCAATTAGCTAACTTAACAAAATTATATAATGACCAAACAAAACTGTTGATTAAGAGCATGTCAAACGTTAAATCAATTAAAGATAACACAGCAAAAGCTGATAAAGTTTACCGTCTTAAATACCAAATTGATCATATGGGCAAATTATTAGATAAAGTAAGAGACCTAATCTTGGCTTCCAAATTAAATATTCTCACTCGAGATATCCTGAGTGATGAAGAAATTAGAATATATAATATAACCATAGATAAAATGAAAGAAATTAAGATGAATTTAGCCCTTTACAAAAATAATATAGTATTTGTCTTAAAAGTACCCCAATATAATCCTAAAATATTCCAAGAAGTATATATTCAACCAATACCTAATAAAGAAAAAATGCAAATTAATATTGCAGAAAAATTGTATATCACAAAAGATAATAAAATTTATTATGATGTTAATGAAACACCAAATCTAAGGGAAGTTGAGGATGATTGTATATCCAATCTGTTTAATTATAAGCTCATGAAATGTCATTATATACAAAATACTAAACCAAAAGTTGTCGAAATTGGCTTAAATATTATAATTGCTATAAATACTAATCAAATTGTTAATCATACATGTAACAAATACCCATTAAAATTATCTGGAAATCACATGCTGATCATAGAAAATTGCAAAGTAAAATTGGACAAATGGTACAATAAAGTAATGTTTCAAAACATGTTAATAATTCCAAATCCCTACAGAGACATACATATGATAAATGATTCATATGATTCTTTAGAGGAAATACAGTATCATCATATTAAAAATACCGAATTCATATCAGAAATAAAATTTGAACAGAAAGTAACTAATTACACAGTAATAGTCTTGACAGCTGTAATTATACTTATTATAGCATTGTATCTGTATGTAAAATATAGATCAAGCACAGTAAAAGTAAAAGTAACTATGCCCTTCCCCTCAGCTCCTTTGGAACACGGGAAAGAGTCTTCGTCCGGGGGTGTTATAACCCAAACCAAAATGCCTTTCCAATGACTTGGCAATATATTCATATTACAATTATCGTATTCATATTACAATTATCGTACCATCTGTCATTTAGAAAAAAAAGCCACACCCTTCTTGCAAATCACACAATCGATCGTATTTCAAATCATACGATCGAATCAAAAGACCAATAAATAATCATACGATGTATCTAGAATTAAAATAAACAATTATGTATATTGCACTCATTCACAAATAAAGATTTAGTTCTATTCCAGCAGCAAACTTTAATTGACGTGTTATTTTTTAACGCGAGTTTCGCCAAAGGGAGGAAACTCACTTTAGTTTTTAAAAAATATAATACTATTAGGAATGATTAAAATTTATACATACTTTGTGGGGTCTAAAATGTATATTCCGAGGTATTACAATTGGAATGAGAAACTAAATATACCCTCCTTTCAAAGTGGAGAGTATAAGAAAAAACTTTTTCAACGACTTTTAAAAACCCAATAGTATTTTGTTACGTAGTTATATGAAAAATTCTCAAAAGCTAATTATTTATTTTTAACCGATATCCGATACATTGCCTATCAACATCACTGTAGTGGTTAAAAGTGACCTTATGGTCTATTTGTGACTTCACGAGGATCAAAAATATTTTCGGTTTAATGGAAAGTCTTGTATTTTTCTACACAAAAGTTATGGTCCATATTACCTTCTAGATATTGCCCTATGATCATTCAAAATTCCAATTCTGAACCCTAATCCCATGTAAAATTCCAAGTCGATTGATCTATAGTTGTGACCTCTAGAGCAAATACAAAATCAAGATTTTTTCTGTTTTTGGTCCATTTCAACCCCTCAACATTTTGCGATCATCTCCCCCAACAATAGCCTTTTCTTGTGGTCTTAATCCCACCTCCATGCATAATAGCTGTCTGTAGCGTTATAACAATTTAAAATGGACCGATGAACAGGCGGACGGACATACATAGCAAGATTGACTCCATATATGACTTGGATCAATGTTATGAAGTGTTACATAATTTTTGGACCAATCAAACTTTTAATACCCCCACGACACATAGTGTTGTAGTGTATAAAAACAATCAGAAAATGTTTAAATTTTTTATACCCTCTACCATAGTATGGAGGGTATATTAAGTTTGTCATTCCGTTTGTAACTCATCGAAATAATAATTTTAGACCCAACAAAGTATATATATTCTTGAGCAGCGTAAAATTCTATGTCGATGCCCGTCCTTCTGTCCTTCTACCCGTCTGTCCGTCTGTGGAACGAAAATGTATATTATACTAGCTGGCCCGGTCCGCGTTGCCGGCCCGTAGTTTTTGTTTATTATGCATATTTTTAAAAGCATAATTATTCACAGATATGACTGATGTAAGTGTTTGTGTACTGGTCGATTAAAAGTGTTTTAAAATATTTGTACCCATTTATAAGCCGTGGACTTCAATATTTAAACCCTGTGCTTCAAATGTGTGGATGTGCTATACAAATCTATTAAAAAGTATATATGAATCTTATCCCCATGTAAGGGATCAAATTAATTTTTAGTATGGTAAAAATCGTAGCAAAATTTTACAGTCAAATGAGAAGCAATTTGGAATTTACTGTATTTTGTACACCTCATAATTGAGGGCTGAATGATTTAAGAATAGGCAAAGTTAATTACTTTTTTAAACCCATTAGCACCTTAGATTGTGCATTAGAGTCCTCATAAGTCCCCCTAACCATGTCGGTCTGTTTGTCCGCCAAAAGGTGGACTTGAGGGTATACTATTGCATGGAGAAAATTCTAAAATTTGTGAATATGTTGACATTTTTGTGTAAGATTTTCACCCCCCGAATACACATTTTTAGCCAAATCCTTTGAAATATGGTATCATCAAAGGTACCTTTATATGGGCACTACTCCGAAACATCGACCTACTTTGAAAACTTTCTTCTACCCCTTATAATCCAATATGGCAAATAGAGGCCAACTCAAAATTATAGGTATTTCACACCCATTACCGTAAGATGGGAATTTTTTTATTTTCCATTTAAATTGTAAATTGGAGACCCCATAAAGTCCATATTTTTCATCATAGTATAATTCAATGTCGATTCAACAAATATTCGGTCCCGTACTACTTTCTTATATTTGTAATATGTTCATGTTCCCACAATTTATTTCATATAGATGTACATTCCAAATCTACGTTCCCAACCAATATTCTCTTGGGAGTTACAAATTCAATAGAATACAAACTTTTCCTTTCTGACCACACATTAGGTGTGAAAGTGGACTTGGGGATACTCCAATGTGGAGACTTTACTTAAATAATTCCTATGTGGCAATTATCTGTATGATGGTTCCCTTCCCCAGGGTAGCATAACAAAATTTTTTAGCCAAATCAATTGATGTATGTGTTCAAGACCAATATGGGCCCTACTCTGAAAATTTCAAATTTTATGCGAAGAGGTTCTGTACCCCCTTAGACACAAAGATGCCTAATAAGGGCCAAAAAATAAAAAGGGACTAAGACCCCAAAAATAGCTTGAATCATACGATGGTTATATAAATATAAAATCGGGTTGTACCCTTATCCGTGAGTTATGATCTATATCATGACCTGCAAAAGCGATTTAAGGTATCTTGAATGTTTGGGAAGAATTTCTGGGAGGATAGAAATCCTTTTCTTCATAAAAGTCCCATTCGCTCTACTATTTTGCACCTTTTATATTTGGTATTTTCCTGATTGTACTCCCAAAGAATTTTGCATTTTGAGCTCTCATTGGACGGATTATTGTCACATAAAAAAGGCATGTTCACGCTTTGATATGAGGCCCATTAGGCTTTTTCGGTCATTTTTGATTATTTAAATGTGTTCGCATCTTCCAGCTGAACCACGATATAGGCCCTGGAGTTGAAAGGTAGATGTCAGTTTACATTCTATTTCGCACTTATTTTGGTGAAAAATTGTATAGTGAAAAATTATTCTTCATTTTGTTCACAAAAAATCAACTGAATTCAATATGATAATGCAAATTGAAAAAAAAATTGACAAAAAAAGAATAACAAATTGTAAAAATATTCAACTTGTTAGCCGATTTTTTACAGCAAATGTTACAAAGTTTGTCAATAGAATGTACTATTATTTTAAAAATCGATTCCATTGAAAAAAATTTTTTTTTCGATTTTTTCCCGATTTCAGAATTTGTGCAATGAAATCTCTTTTTCGTGAGTTTTTAGCGATTTTGAAAAAGTAATTATCTTTTAACTTTGGTGTGACCGCGTTTAATTATTTCGATATCCTCTATTCCGTTTCGCCACCGCATAATTCGGTACTACACTTCCATGTAACCCGCCATCAATTTCAGTTCTCAAGAAATCAAGTCAATTAAATAAATTGGTATTAATATTCGAATTCAAAAAAAAAAATATAAAAAACACTACAAATGTACATTAGAAAAAAGTAAGTCAAAATGGAAAAAAAATCATGCAAAATAAAACATTACTATTGTACAATTCAAAAGTCAAAATGAAAATGTTAATATATCACATTTTTACGCGATTTTTTTGGATATCATCCTTTTCGGAAAAGAGACAATTCCGAATTTGTTTGAATCGTTAAAATCTGTCCAGCGGTTCTTAAGTTATAAGCGTAGTAACTAACACAACTTCCTTTTATATATATAGATATGTTCATGTTCCCACAATTTATTTCATATAGATGTACATCCCAAATCTACGTTCCCAACCAATATTCTCTTGGGAGTTACAAATTCAATAGAATACAAACTTTTCCTTTCTGACCACACATTAGGTGTGAAAGTGGACTTGGGGATACTCCAATGTGGAGACTTTACTTAAATAATTCCTATGTGGCAATTATCTGTATGATGGTTCCCTTCCCCAGGGTAGCATAACAAAATTTTTTAGCCAAATCAATTGATGTATGTGTTCAAGACCAATATGGGCCCTACTCTGAAAATTTCAAATTTTATGCGAAGAGGTTCTGTACCCCCTTAGACACAAAGATGCCTAATAAGGGCCAAAAAATAAAAAGGGACTAAGACCCCAAAAATAGCTTGAATCATACGATGGTTATATAAATATAAAATCGGGTTGTACCCTTATCCGTGAGTTATGATCTATATCATGACCTGCAAAAGCGATTTAAGGTATCTTGAATGTTTGGGAAGAATTTCTGGGAGGATAGAAATCCTTTTCTTCATAAAAGTCCCATTCGCTCTACTATTTTGCACCTTTTATATTTGGTATTTTCCTGATTGTACTCCCAAAGAATTTTGCATTTTGAGCTCTCATTGGACGGATTATTGTCACATAAAAAAGGCATGTTCACGCTTTGATATGAGGCCCATTAGGCTTTTTCGGTCATTTTTGATTATTTAAATGTGTTCGCATCTTCCAGCTGAACCACGATATAGGCCCTGGAGTTGAAAGGTAGATGTCAGTTTACATTCTATTTCGCACTTATTTTGGTGAAAAATTGTATAGTGAAAAATTATTCTTCATTTTGTTCACAAAAAATCAACTGAATTCAATATGATAATGCAAATTGAAAAAAAAAATTGACAAAAAAAGAATAACAAATTGTAAAAATATTCAACTTGTTAGCCGATTTTTTACAGCAAATGTTACAAAGTTTGTCAATAGAATGTACTATTATTTTAAAAATCGATTCCATTGAAAAAAATTTTTTTTTCGATTTTTTCCCGATTTCAGAATTTGTGCAATGAAATCTCTTTTTCGTGAGTTTTTAGCGATTTTGAAAAAGTAATTATCTTTTAACTTTGGTGTGACCGCGTTTAATTATTTCGATATCCTCTATTCCGTTTCGCCACCGCATAATTCGGTACTACACTTCCATGTAACCCGCCATCAATTTCAGTTCTCAAGAAATCAAGTCAATTAAATAAATTGGTATTAATATTCGAATTCAAAAAAAAAAATATAAAAAACACTACAAATGTACATTAGAAAAAAGTAAGTCAAAATGGAAAAAAATCATGCAAAATAAAACATTACTATTGTACAATTCAAAAGTCAAAATGAAAATGTTAATATATCACATTTTTACGCGATTTTTTTGGATATCATCCTTTTCGGAAAAGAGACAATTCCGAATTTGTTTGAATCGTTAAAATCTGTCCAGCGGTTCTTAAGTTATAAGCGTAGTAACTAACACAACTTCCTTTTATATATATAGATATGCAGGACTTTTGGTATTGAAAATAATACTCATGTCAGAACCAAAAAAGTGTATATATTCTTGATCAGCGTAAAATTCTAAGTCGATTTAGCGATGTCCGTCTGTCTGTTGTAATCACGCTATCTTTCGAACGAATTGAGATAGACGGCTTAAATTTTGCACACATGTTCATTTTTCCAGTAGGCATGTTAAGTTCGTAAATGGGCCATGTAGGTCCACGTTTTCATATAGCCCATATAACGGTACCTCCCGACATTCGGTATTTTGATGATTTTAGCGTCATTATTCGGGGGAGTAGTTTCAAACTACGTATTTAGAGTTCATAATGGGAACTACAGTCTGTGACAGAAAATTGTCTATGCGGGTCCAGGTCTTCGTATAGGCTCCATTTATCAGTACCTCCCTATATTCGGTATTTTGATGATTTTAACGACATTATTCACCGGAATTGTTTTAAAATGTGGTATTTGAAGTTCGTAATGGATACTACAGCCTAAGACAGAAGTTTGTCTGTGCAGGTCCACGTCTTCGTATAGCCCCCATGTAACGGTACCTCTTGATATTTGCTTTTAGCGACATTATTCACCGAAATTGCTTCAAATTAGGTATTTGATGTTCGTACTAGATGCTTCAGCCTATGACAAAAGATTGTCTGTACAGGTCCTCGTCTTCGTATAGCGTATATATAACGGTACCTCCCGATAATCGGTATTTTGATTTGAACGACATTATTACCGATTTTATTAAGTTTCGCATTTGAATATTGTAATGGCTTATGACAAATGTTACCTATGTAGGTCCATGTCGTCGTATAGACCCTAATATAACAGTTACATTCGGTATTTTTAACGCCGAACTTAAAGCTTTTTTACTTATTTTCTTAAATCAGTATTTATTATCGAAATATATGTTTGATATTTATTTTAATGACAATACAAAAAATTTAGTGACACAAAACTGTATCTGTGATATGAAATATTTTTTTTTTTAATGTCAATTATCCCATATCGACTAGTCCCTTTACAATTTATCGATACAGAAATGGCCTTAATTGAAAATCAATTTATGCAAATCAAATAAATTTTTCCCTGGTTTTTATTCATTTTTTCCCCATTCGTTGGATAACTCTTATTGAGTTTACACATATATTCAGATTTTACCATTACAATCATTCGTACGTACTACTCCGTTCCCCGCATTTCTATGATCCTAATCGTCCTTTAATTGCATAAATTTCGATTACATTTAGAATAGATCTGAATCAATAGAGAGCCCTGTCGCATGGAAAGGATTTCCATGAATAATTTATCAGAACAAAAATGATTTATTGTATGTCCTCGGTGACAGACAGACACATGGTTCCCATGGAGAATGTGGTGGTAGTGGTGGTGTTGGTGTACCATCATCCGATGGACACAGCCAAATATATGTGATGTATATTACCCTCATACACCATGATTACCTCTTGGCAGAGATTGATTTGAGGGCTTAGTTTTGTGTTGAAGATAAACCTCAATTAAATGACCATGATTTGTTTTTGTCCATTCATTCGGTTCGAAATAAATATTAAAACAAACACACACACACATAAAAGTAAAAATCCCAACTCAGTGGGTTTTTGCAAAAGTTCCAGTGAAACACAAATAGTGGAATAAAAACAAAATCCCTAGCCTGTTCTACATTGCTGAGTAAATAATGCCAGAATAAGTGTTTACAGCGAAATGACCACCGCATATCAAATAAACGTAGATGAACTAAAAAATGGCTGTAATTGGTGCAGCCATCCATGTGGAAATGACCAATGAAAATAAAACATAGAAAATATAGGACAACGGGAAACGGTGTGTTAAAGTGCCAGAACACATGTATGCATACATATGAACATACAAACGTGATTGAGAATAATATTTTTTTAGAGTAATAACTACAAAAAATCTGTTGCGACCTCATACCCAATAACAGTGTCCTTGGTTAATTTGTTCTCCCCATATCAATATTTAGTATTTTGTGTACCCTTCTGTTACTGTTCTATGGTAAAATTATTCGTACATTTTAGTATTTTTTGTTTCTTATCAAATTGCAGGCTCCCAGGTCTACCTTCATGCGCGGATCAACCTTATATTCTCCTTAAATTTACTCTCTCTCTCTCTCTGTCGTCCTTACGTTAATTCGAAACAAAAAAAAAATAAAAATTTAGATTCATGTGTATATCTTGCTATATCCCCGACTTCAGACTATATCAGTCTACGTAATGAACAGCAGTGTAAAGTCAAATGTGCTACTTTCATGTACCAGTGACAAAAATATTTTAGGTTAAATGGAAATTTTATAATATTGCAAACAAAAGTTATGGTCTATTTTACGCAAAATATTATACAATGACAATTCAAAATGATGAGCATTTGTTCTGGCCTAGACCCTAGAGACCTAGACCCTGGCCTAGACCCTAGACCCTTTGTCCAGAAATGTGACCTGTAGAGCGACTGCAATATCTTCCAGAAATTAGTGTTGGAAAGTATAAAATAATAGAAATAATAGGATGTGTGAAATCTGAGGAGAATCGGATGCTTAGTTCGCATTTATATTTGTGGGGGAGATACCAGAAGGAATTGACCTATATATCCCATCTTCAAACCTGATTATGTGTTGAAATAATAGGATGTGTGAAATTTGAAAAGAATCGGATGCCTATTTCACAAATTATAAGATATATATTTATTCAAAACGGGGGGAAGGTACCAGAAGGAGTGGATCGATATATTCCATTTTCTCACCAGGTCTTGTGTTAGTAGAAATATTTGAACGTGTGAAATTTGACTACAAAATCACGAAAATTTTCAGTTTTTTGTCCATTTTAAATATATTCAACCATAAAATATTTTCAGCCATAAAAATTTCTGTGAGAATCGAATATTTGCGGCCTGTACACTATAACAAGTAAGCAAAGGCTATGGTCGTGCGGGGCCGACCATGTAATACCCTACAACACTACAATATGTTGAAAGGCGCCTTATGTCCAAATCCGTTTTGGAAGATTTCGTTTTTGATATGATGTCATAGAGCCCTGCCTTTAGATATTTGACATTTCCAGAATATTTACTCACTCCGTCGTGTTATTAGGTATTTAAAACAATTTCACAAGAAAGTGGTGGTCCATTTTACAGCTAAATATAATCCAATGGCCATCCAAAATGCAAACTTCTTCCCTGTAATTAACTCTCTCCTTATGCAAAATTCCGTGACGATTGGTTTTAAATTGTGACCCGTAGAGCGACTGCAAAATCGGGAAAATTTTAATTTGCTGGTCCATTCGAACCCCTAAATGAACATCTTCATCTTTAATTCTGACCCTAAGCCCTAGCAAAATTTCGTGAGCTTCGCACGATAATTGCGACCTGTATATAATACCCTCAACACACAGTGTTGTAGGATGTAGAAAAACTTTAAAAATTTGTAATTCCAAATAGTAAGTCAAATTTAAAAAATCGCATGCTTTAAAAAATTTTGACGAAAATTGAAAAAATTTAAAAAAAAATATTTACCTTTTTATTAAATATTAAATTAAATATTTTCCTTTTCTAACAAGAGACCATTCCGAATTGATGAGAATTAAGAAAATTTGTCCAGCGGTTCCTGACTTATAAGGAGAATAACTAAGATCTATTTCGTTTACGTATACATTATACCTATTTTGCTACACATCCGATATCTTGGCTATTAGCATCATTGTAATGGTCAGAAGTGACATTTTAATGTATTTGTGATTTGGCCGGGATGAAAAATATTCGAGGTTTAGTGGAAATTTTCGAATTTTTTTACATAAAATTTTTGGTTTATTTTACTGCTGTCCGATTACCATCCAAATTGGACAATAATAGCTAGATCTACTCAGCTCTGTGCGATAGGAAATATCCATATATAACATGATGGGTCAAAACCAATTTTTTTAATTTTTTTAGCCCAACCGCCTAACACCCATCAAAAGTGTATAGAGCATGAAAAACACGCGATGGCAAGGTAAAAAAAAAAAAAAAAAAAAAAAAAAAACAAAAATTATATTATCTTATTTTTAATTTAAATTCTTTTCATTTTCCATATTTCGGAGTTTAAAACATTTTGCTACAACATTTTTTAAACTTCCATGATTATCGATCTGGCAGAATTTCGAATGAACTCTTCAAAAATTATCCGATAATAACGCTGACAGTCCTTTGAAATAAAATCCACGATTCTAATTCTGGTAACCCTTTAAAAAAATTTTCTTAAAATCTCAATGATTATTTTTTTGATATTCCTAATATTTGATATTCCTGAAAATGGGCCATGTAGGTCTACGTTTCGGTATAGCCCTGATACAATGGTACCTTCCTATTTTCGGTATTTTGGTGATTTAAGCGATATTATTCGCTGGAATTGTTTCAAATTTAGTATTTGAAGTTCGTAATAGATACTACATACAGCCTATGACAGAAAAATATAACGGTACCTCCCGATATTCGGTATTTTGATGGTGTTAGCGATATTATTCACCGGAATTGTTTCAAATTTGGTATTTGAAGTTCGTAATAGATACTACAGCCTTAGACAGAAAATTGTCTGTGCCGGTCCATTTTCGGTATTTTGGAGATTTCAGTGGCATTATCCACCGGAATTGTTTCAAATTCGGTGTTTGAAGTTCGTAATGGATACTACAGCCTGAGTCAGAAAATTGTCTGTTCAGGTTCACGTTTTCCTATACTCCCATATACCGATATTTGGTATTTTGATAATTTTTGCGACATCATTCACCGATATTGTTTCAAATTCAGAATTGAAGTTCGTAATGGATACTATAGTCTATGAAAGAAAATTGTCTTGGTATAGTCCCCATATAGTGGTATCACACTATATTCGGTATTTCGATGATTTTACTCGTAGCTATATTATTTTTTTTAAGTTTCGCATTTGAATATTGTAATGGCTTATGACAAAAAGTGACTGTGCAGATCCACGTCGTCGTATAGACCCTAATATAACGGCTACATTCAATATTTTTAAGATTTTAACAGAATTTTTAGCGGATTTTAGTTTTTGAAAGTTGTCAAATTCGTTCCAAATGATGGAGCGTACTCAAAGTTCGGCTCGGCCGAACTTACAGTTTTTTTACTTGTTATAATATACAAAGAAGTCATAAAATCATAAAAAAATGAAATCTAGGAATTTAACTTCCAGGGCCCTACAAGTAATTTCTAAAAAAATATTATAAATTTCATTGTTGCAAAATAGTCAGGCTTAATTCCATTTGTTCGGTTGGCTCGTTTTGTTGCAAAATAGACAGGCTTAATCCCATTATTATTGTTTTTATATAAACAACGTTTGTTAATTATTGGAGAACGATTGTAATGTTTAGCTGGTATTCTCTGCATTACACTTGGTAAACATTACAATAACTGCAATAATGTAATTAAGCCTGACTATTTCGTAACAACAAAATACTATGGTATCCCGAATAAACATGCCAACACAAATTTCTTTAAAAAAATTGGAGAAAATATGAAGGAAAATGAAATTTAAAAAATCGACTAAAAGTCCTCCGATTTCTTTTAAAGTCATACGAAATTTTTTTCTTAAAACATTATTTTTGGTATCTAGTAAAAATCTTTGTTAGTTTGTTATCTAAAACAATAATATTTCATAATTTAGAATCTTAACTATTTTCCCAACAAACCTTCATCATTTCTATTTTAAGCCTTTCGTTTTTTTTTTTTGCGTTTTCCTTCTTACCACAACTTTTTAAATTTACATAAAATTATAGAAGCTCATTTCCTATTCAATATTATTAATACAAACCCCACATTTACAAAACCCCCAATATTTTCGTTACCAAAAAAGAAAAATAAATAAATAGTTGATGGAAATGTTTGAATGATGAAGATATTCCATCGAACATGGCTGACACACGCCCACAAACATCAACGTGTCTTAATCATTGATAACATATCAATAAGGCTTTGTGTCATTCACTTGTGGCTTGGTTTACTGGCGTCGTCCTTGGCCAGAATATTAAAATACATACAAACCCATTTCAATAAATTCCCCAAAGAAAAAACCAACTTCATCACATCGACAATCCATCAAAGTGTAATGACAATCGATACAATGTTCCCAAAAAAACAACAACACCAACAAAAACAAAATTCACTTAATACTGTTAAAAGCTACGGACGACAAGGAAAACAAACATAAATTGATGGAAGTGGAGCACTGACAGAGGAGTAAATGTATCACCAAAAAAAGAAAGAAAATACTTTTCCCCAAAGCCACAGCGACCGAACACACCTGTATTATGCAAAATATATGTTCTTAAACGTGACCCATATTTTTTGTCGTTTAGAGCGATTCCAATATTTGTTTGTCTTGGAAGTGACACACCATGTAAATGTTGATGTATGCACACATACATACATGTGTATATGTGCAGATCGGTATCATCATATCATCATTTCTGTTAATAGTGTGTTTTTGTACCCACCCACCCAAACTAAACTAAACTCTCACCCTCTCGATCCCACTCGAGACCATATGGCGTACAGTTAACGGCTTTGTATTTCTTGTTAACCCACAAAACACACAACACCTATAAATCTTGCCCAGCTCCAGTTCCAACAACAACAACTTGAAAGCGTTCAACTGAAGCGTTCGTGAGTGTAGTGCCAAAATATGTGGTGAACATTTTAAACATGGTGTCGTCGTTTGTTTATGTTAGACTAAATGTGGTATTGGTGCCTCTCACACCATGTTTGAATGTATGTGTGTGTGTGAGTCTGATTCTACATTTGTATGTATATTTATTACAACCTCAATAACCCTGGTCGTACATCAGCACACAACTACTCCTAACTCATTCGTTTGATGCAGATTGGGTAATGGCTGTGGAGGTGTGTCTCTTTTTGTGGATGTATGTGTCGGCAGGCCAAATGTGTTCGACTTTCTGGATATTTTTTTGGGAAATGCCACCGGCAGATAAACTGACTTGACTGACTTATATTTTATAAAGATTCTATGCATGTGTCGTTGTGATCAGTTGAGTGAGTGAGTTCGTAAATTTGGGGCTCCACCATTTGAGTGCTGATATTTATGGACTCATCCAAACAGGAAGTCACCCACCTACCTCAATTCTTGAAGGAAATGACGTAAATTGTAAATTTAAATGTAGTTACATTAAAGAAGATAAATGTTGTTTTTTTGGAAATCATCCAATTTCATTGAGTAATGGCAGTCGGCTAGGGAGGTCAAAGAGGGAGAGAGCTGTGTTGGTCCCCATTCACCAACTGTGTTCCAAAGCCTTTCATAAAACTCGTTAACAATGAAAGAAACACTGAAGCCAAACTCGACCGGCTAAATTATACTAGAAATGTTAACAATGCGGTACACAGACACAGGCGTAGCAGGGGTAGCCAGATGAGTCAACCAAGAACGAAAGAAAATATTTGAAAGCACAATTTCGATGGCATATCTAAAGCTTCCTCTATATTTTATGATTTTTAAAAATTGATTGGACCAAAAATCTTGTCATACCTCGATAATCATACAGGGTGAGATAAAAAGAACTGCAAGAAAGTCAAACGCAATTATTTTTACATTTTTATACCCTACAACACTATGTGTTGGGGGTATTATAAGTTTGATTGGGCCAAAAATTATGTAACACCACGAAATATTGATTTCCCACATAGGAAAGTATATATGGATCTTCCTATCGCGCTGAGCTGAGTCGATCTAGCTATGTATGTCCGTCCGTCCGTCCGTCCGTCCGTCTGTCCATGTTAATTTGTAATCACGCTACAGGTCGCAATTATGGTCCGATCTTCACGAAATTTAAAATGGAGGTGGGGCTAGGGTCAGAATAGGACCCTATTTCTTCTGGAGATGATTGCATAATATTTAGGGGTTGAAATGGACCAAAAACTGAATAATTTCCTGATTTTGCAGTTGCTCTACAGGTCACAATTATAGACCAATCGAAGCGAAAGTTAGCATGAGGCTAGAGCTTTGGGCTGGGCAGAAGCTTTCCAATTTTGAGCTTTCCATTTGTGATAAATAAAAGTCAAATTTTCCATTAAACAGCGAATATTTTTAATGCCGGCGAAATCACAAATAGGCGAATAGGTCAATTCTGACCGTTACGTAGATGACGATAGTAAATATATCGGAGGTATATAGCGAAATATATATATAATATATATAAGGTATATATAGAAAAGAAGGGGATGTTAGCTAGAATGCTTATATCTCCAGAATGGCTGGAGCGATTTTGACAAATTTTGTAAAATTAGAATGCCCTTTTGGCACAAAAGTATAAAATCTAAAAAAAATCGCATAAAAAGATACCAATATATATATATAATATAGATTTTGTAGTATTTTGTGACATTTTTTATTTTTTCATTTTTTCTATCGCATGCGATTTTTTCAATTTGACTTATAATATTGAAGTGTATATTTATATTTTTGCACTTTACAACTCAGGTTGGGGTTATTATTTATATACAGATTGCAATTATCGTGCGATCCTCACGAAATTTTTGACAAAGGTAGGGTTAGCCTCAGAAGGGCTTCAAAGATGTCCGCAATATATTTAGGGGTTGAACTGGACCAGCAACTCAAAATGTTCCTGGTTTTGCAACCGTTATAAAGGTCACAAATAGAAACCAAAGGACACGAAATCTTGCATGAAGTTAGAATTTAAGACAGCGGGTAGAATGGACCACTACTTTTGTGTGAAAAAATACCAACATTACTTACATGTGATATCCGATATACACAATAGGCGAACTTTTAGCTTTTTTATGCTGATTTCGTTGACGAATATAGCCAAATTGCTTTTGGAGATGATCGCAAAATATTTAGGGGTTCAAATGAACTAAAAACAGAAAAAAAATCCTAATCACACAATTGAAGCCAATCGACACGCCTGAGAAGATAGTTAAGCACAGTGAAGAATTCTAGCATTTTGGATGACCATTGGATTATATTTAGCCGTAAAATGGACCACAAAAACAAACAGCACGGCGGAGTGCATAAATATCGGGAAAATGTCCCTGGTCAAACGCTAAGGGTAATATCTGGGCAGTGCTCCATGACATAATTTCAAAAGCGAAATATGGATTCGGACATAAGGAGGCTTCTAACATATTGTAGTAGGCCCCGCACGACTATAGCCTTTGCTTACTTGTTTTTTTTTTAAATTTTATTAAATGAAAGCAAAAAATGTCGGAAATAGCATAAAAATTTGAAAAAGTTTAACTTTGTTCGAATTGGTCAACTTTGGCAAGAATTATGGCCATCAAAAAGCCAATGAAATGTTTCTATGCAGTATTTTGGCCCATTACCGGCAAAGCGCTTGCTTGAGGTGATTGACACTTTCGTATTTTGTAGTACCAACCTTGCTTTTCAAATTACTACAGACACAATAATCCAATGGATTGGTATCCGAAGATTTTGGTGGCCCTTGCGCTGGAAATGAAGCGAGGAACCTCATTTTGTAACCATTCTTGGATGGCGCGTGCTGAGTGCGATGGTGCTGAGCCCCGTTGGAATGCCCAAGGTCCAAGGCTAAAATGTTTGCGTGCCCAAGGCTTTAATACACCATCTAGAATATTTTCGCGATAATATTCGTCATTTATTCTGATGCCACGGTCGATTAATACGGGCGAAGAGCGAGAATCGGCTGTTATGGCGGCCCACACCGTCACCATGGTTGGCGCTTGAGTTCTGGTGGGCATCAGCTGATCTTTTTTGCAAGTAAACACGATCATTTGGTTTGTATACAAACTGCTGCACAACGAATGTTTTCTAACGGAGAAAACCAAATTCGGCAGTTCACCACTTTCGACCAAGCGAAGCAACTCTTTAGCTCTTTTGAGTCTATTTTCTTTCTGTTGAGGTGTAAGTTCTTGCACTTTTTGGAATTTCAATGGCTTGGGGTAAGCTCATTTTTCAATATTTGATGAATGGAATATTGTGATATGTTCAGCTCACGAGCCATTTTTCGCAAATTGCTACGCGGGTTTCGATTGAGTTGCTTCTTTACTTTTCGAACCATTTCTGCTGATTTTGCTGTTTTTCTCCCACCACTTCCTTGACGTCGGGCTACGCTACCAGTGTCACGATAACGAGCGATAGTACGAGACACAAAGGATTTATTCACATTTAAATGCTGGAGCGATAGCCACGTGGGGTTTCCAGCCAAATATAAATAAATCACACTATCACGCTTTGAATTTTTTTTCTTGAAAATTATCACCAAAATGCTTTTGTACGCTTGTAAACAATATAATGAGCTATCACCGGAATGATTTTAACAGCTGTCGGAGAGTGGCTTAAAAATGACAGCAGTCTGAAGTTGGTTGCAGTTTTTTCATTTCATAAAATTAGTTCTTATAATCCTTTGAAACATGATTTATCCTCTGGTAATCCTTTGAAATCCTTTAAAAATTATCAATTCTAATTCTAATTCATTTAATGGCTACATAAATTAAATTTCTCCTATAGTGGCTCCCTGGCCTCATGCTCACCTATAGACACTTCTTGACCTTCACCTATGATATAGAGGTTCCCCGGCCTCCAATTGGACCTAACAGATTCCTTTTCCTTCAAGTTGTCTGTCTTGGCTTCCTTACCGGATTTTCTTGGCATTCTTCAAAAAAAAAATCCATTTTAGCACTTCTAATGCCCTTTCGACTCCAGCCCAGTTATGCAACCGTATAATTGCTTTAAAAATTTGGTATCTTTGCATTTCTGTCCAAAAAGCATCTATCATAGCCTAAAAATTATTTTTTTTTTCAAATTCCATTGCTAAGAAATATTTACGACATTCTCCCCTCATCTCTTCCACATACCATCTCCGAGTTTTACCAATTCCTCTTCATTCAGTCTTCAATTGAAAGTACTCAGCTGGCTGGATAATATCCTACTGCCGGCTACAAGCCAACCTACCTCTCAATGAGCTTTGGCAGGTTCTTTTCTGCTCTGTTAATTACATATTTGCTCCACAGTTTGTTGATCTCAATCCAGCTTACCCGTTGTTGTTGTTGCTTTACTATTCTATCGCATTCTCATTACATACCTTTTAACTTTACATTTTCCTCTATCAGGATATGACCGACCAGGCACTTACTTAAAATTCTGGGTTTGTTTATAAAACAAAAAAGGAGGAAAGCAGTAACAACAACAAACAGTATGGTATCGTACGGTATGCCATGATTTGGTTGCTGTTGTTGTTGGTGTTTTTGTATGTTTTGTCGAAGTCATTACTTAATATTACTACAATGTCTGCATAGTCCTTTTTCGGTCATTGAGGGTAGACCAAATGGGTTTTACCATCCAACCAACCAACCCACCAGTCAGCCATCCAGCCACCTACTTCTACTTTCACTTAAGCCATATCCGGATTTTAAGCTTATTTTATGTCCAGATGGGAGAGGGAGCTGCAAAATGTCATAAAAATTTCCATCAAGATTGAAATAACAAAATGCCATAAAGTGAAATAATCCGGCAAATGAAAAATATTCCGTTTTTAGTGGTTTTCCTATAGAGCTGTGAGAAGGATTGGCAGTACACGAGTGGTAGGAGGGGCCAGAAGGGTAGTGTAGGGAATTTAAGTAGAATTTTTTAAAATAATTAAATATGTTAAGCTTTTTGCTAGGGTTTAACTTTTGATCCATTATTGGAACTCCTTCGATTTATATAGATTCCAATACCGGCGAATTTGTTAGAAAATTTAGGTAAACTTTCAATTTTAAGGTTCGTACTGTTTCAATGAGACTTTTTCAAAAATCTTTCAGTATGGGATGTCTTCTATAAAAATAAAATGGGAACGGTTCAATAATAACCAGGTCTGTTGGAGTATGTGTCTCCAACACACAAACATCAAGATTTACAGTTCTGCTAAAGATCAACGACTAGATGACCCACCCCCTTTTTAAATCCCTCCCACAAAACGTATAACCTTTTTTATTCTCTTTAAACACCCAATTGATTGACAAAATGGGTTTCGAATACAAACAGTGTTTTCACAGCCAGCTTAAATCAACAGAAATGGATAGAGACTAAAGAAACGCTTGAAAAAGTCGTCAAACAAAGGAAATGCATGGCCATTACCATCAAAGGAAATGGAAATTCAAAAGTAAAAAATAGCCCAGAAAAAACAACTGAGAGATACGTTGGCTTGGGCAATGAAAAAAAGGGGCAAACATTTCCATTCCAGAAATGATTGTAATTGATAGATGATTCCATCAAGGGAATATATGATGATGGATTGCTGTAACCGAATGAGACAGCACACAAATCAACACCATAAATTTGCCATTTGAGTTATGATGGCAATCTGGGAAAGAGAACTTTTTTAGGATGTTTTTTTTTTTTTTTTTGAAAATTGTCATCACATTGGTTGTCTTTTTTTAAGTTTTCATGTTTATGGATTAATAATAGATATTTTCTTTGATGTGGTTTTTTGATATTGATAATTTCTTTGATGTGAGAACGGCCGAGTAAGAGTGGCTCTTAATTTACTTCTAACTTTTTTTGAATTTTAATGTTTCTCCAAAATCTTGGTTTCAAATAGCATATTTGAGGTTTAATATTATAAGTTTTAACTTAAATGGTTTGAATTTCAATTTCACTTCTACGACCGAATATTAAAAGAAAAACTCAAATATAAGCCATTATTATACCCTACAACACTATGTGTTGGGGGTATTATAAGTTTGATTGGGCCTAAAATTATGTAACACCACGAAATATTGATTTCCCACATAGGAAAGTTTATATGGATCTTCCTATCTCGCCGAGCTGAGTCGATCTAGCTATGTATGTCCGTCCGTCCGTCTGTCCATGTTAATTTGTAATCACTCTACACGTCGCAATTATGGCCCGATCTTCACGAAATTTAGAATGGAGGTGGGGCTAGGGTCAGAATAGAACCCTATTTCTTGTGGAGATGATCGCATAATATTTAGGGGTTGAAATGGACCAAATACTGAAAAAATGTCGGATTTTGCAGTAGCTATACAGGTCGCAATTATAGACCAATCGGAATTTCGCATGTAGCTAGAGTTTATGGCGGGGAAGAAGTCTACCAATTTGGGTGGTCATCGGATAATATTTAGCGGGTAAAATAGACCATATCTTTTGTGTTGAAAAAATTCAAAATTTTTCATTAAACCGCGAATATTTTAAATCCCGGCGAAATCACAAAGCCAGGTTACTTCTAATTTTTACATTGATATTAACATCCAACAAATCGGATATATAGCAAAATATGTGCGATATATATGTCTATCAAAGAAGATATGCTTGAAGCATCTCTTATATGTCGAGAACGGCTGAACTGATTTCGACAGTTCTCATTAATTCAGAATGGCCTCTTGGCAGGAAAGAAACAACGTCTAAAAAATGGCATAAAAATATCTCTCTAAAGATGAAAATATTGATTTTGTACAATTTTCTCATTTTTTTTTTCAATTTTGTCACATTTTTTGCATATTTTCATTTTGAATTAAACATTTGGTAATATTTCTACAGCTAACAAAACTAAGTAGTTAGGATATCAGGATATCATATACAGATCGCATTTATGGCCCGATCCTTACGAAATTTTGCATTGGGATAAGATGAGGGTCAGAATAGAAGCCTGCTCTTCTTGGAGATGATCGCCATATATTTAGCGGTTGAAATGGACCAAAAAACTGTAAAATTGTCAGCAAGTCGTAATTATCGCCCCACCCTCACGCACATGTGAATGGGGGTTACCGGACATTGCAAAAGCCAAGCAGTTTTGGAAGGCCATCCAAAAATATTCAATGTGCGAAATAGTTTGCCAACTTTTGTAGACAAAATACAAAAATGTCCATTCCAGTGACTTTTTGGAGAATTCACAAATACAGGAAAGACCCACTTCTGACTATTTCGTTAACGCTGATTTCGTTGAAGAATATAGTCAAATGTCTGTATCTCATATAGATGCGTTTCAGTCAAAAACCAATAATAAATGTTAATCTTTTGCCACTTCTGAGAGATTATAGGTGTTTGGGAAATATTGGTTCCAGATCTAGGAAGACCATTTACGTGCAACATCTACCAATAAATTGGAAATGAGCAAATTAGCTTAAGTTGTTATTATTCGAAAATTATAGAACGAAACCTGATGGTTTTCTTTTATTATTTGTCACAATATCTTGTGGAACTCTTTCGAGTATCTCGCCTATATAAACTGTATCACTTATTATAGTGTTGTAGGGTATTCAACGGTCGGCTCCGTTCGACTGTAGCCTTTGCTTACTTGTCTTAATTTTTAGCTCGTACTAATTGGTTCCAAAGCAAAGAAATTCGCTGACTCTTGTGGAGGTATTAATAAAGGGCTATATTTAGTCTTTTTGGCAAAACTGGTTGAAACATCCTAGGCCAGCCAGATAGCTTTCGAAGCGAGCATCTGATTTTATACAATATTAGTACATCGTAATATTATTGTCAAACTTAGATCGTGTTCGGAGATGGATAGTATCGGTCCACTCCTTGTGGTACCTACCCCACAAAAGGTCAAAATTTTCAAAAAAAAATATATTTTACTGCACAGAAAGAGAAAAGATAATGCGATTTCACTCCAACATTGCAAATCCTATTATTTGCATCAGCGCTAGGTAAGGGGCGAAAATGGATAATATCGATCTACTCCATCAAGTACCTTCCCCACAAAGGGTCAAAATTTGGAATAATTATAACTCTTATAAAATATGATGTTAGGGTCCGATTGTGTTCAAATTACACACATCACAATACTTTTATTAACCCAAGGTCTGGTGTGAAGATGGGATACATCTATCCACTTCTTCTGGTACCTTCCCCACAAAGGGTCAACATTTTTAATATTGATGAAGCTCATAAAACGCGAAATTAACATACGATTTAATTCTGACTTGGTACATCTCAATATTTCCATCAACATAAAATCTGTTATAAAGATGGTAGAGATCGGACCATTCCTTCTGATACCTCCCCCACAAAGGGCCAAAGTTTTGAATAACCAAAACGATCATAATATCGAAAATATCAAAAATACGTATCATTAACCCAAGGTCTGGTGTGAAGATGGGATATTTCGGTCCACTCCTTCTGGTACCTCCCTCACAAAAGGTCAAAACCCTGAGTATCCATGAAACTCACAAAACCCGAAATAAACATCCGATTCCATTCAGACCTGATACATCTCAATATTTCCATCAACATAATATCTGCTATAAAGATGATAGAGATCGGAATATTTCTTCTGGTACCTTCCCCACATAGGGTTCAAGATTTTGAAAAACAAAGCGCTCAAAGAAAACGAAATAAGCATCCAACTCTCTTCAAATTTCACACATCCCATTGTTTCTACGAACACAAGATCTATTGTGAAGATGTTATGTATCTATAAAAATCATGTGGTACCTCACCCACAAAGGGACATAATTTCCAATGCTTTTATCTGTCATAACTTGCGAAACAAGTCAGCGATTCTTTATAACTTGATGTATCTAAATATTTCTAGCATCCAGAAATCTGAGATGAATATGGAATTTTGCATAAAATTGGACAGAAATGTTCGATTATCTTGTGATTTTGCCCATACCAATATTTTACCTGTATTAGATGAAGTATGACAAGTAAAAAAGCAGCTTAGCAGAACTTTTTACATTTGGAGGAAACTTGATTTCAAAAAAATTCCGTCGAAAAATAGCGCTCAAATTAAAGCCATTATATGGGGACTACACGAAAACGTGGTCCTGCATAAGTAATTTGTGTCATAAACTGTAGTAATGGTTCCGAACTTTATATACGAAATTTGAAACAATTCCGGCGAATAATGTCTCAAAAATCATGAAAATACCAAATATTTGGGGGTATCGTAATATGCGCGCTATACTAAAACGTGGACCTATTTAGACAGTTCTCTTCTAATCGGTAAAGTACTAACAAGGAACTCCTTGTATGATTTTCCGACAATATACCGAATATCGGACGGTAACGTTGTATGAGGAATATACGATATTGTGACCTTATATGAAATTGAAATCCTCGGTCGACTATACCTGGTACCACAAGCACATTTTAACATTTTCTAAAAATTATCACATATCTCATACAAAGTGAAGGAAGTTTCTTATATAGTCGAAACCTGGCATGTCGCAATATTTATATCATATCTACTTGAGTCCGATAGGAGTTGACAGTATTGGCTCATTCCTTCGGAACCTACTCCATAGAGGGTCAACAATTTGAATAATCATAAAAGAAGTTAAAATATATTTAAATTATCGAACACTGGCTGAGGGTATATATCTGTCGGCAACACCGACTGACACTTTTGAAATGATTATTTTTATAACAGATAACAAACCAGATACTTTATAATAATAATTTATAATAATAATTTATCATTAACTGAATTATTAATTGTCATTTTAAAAGGTTTCCCTTACATTCCATCCAATTTCAGTTCTTTATGCCCCCCTCACCAACAAGTATTTCATTTGAACAATGCGAATTACTCCAAAGGAAAACCTTCAATTAATTATTTGAAAAATTACCTCAAAGAGACATTCAATTAAGATATTCGCATTATTCGTGACAGTCCAATGTCATTTAATTGATAAATTAAATTGCAATGGCACCGAAATTTCAAGATTCCAAATCTACAGAATTCCAACACTACACATAGCTAACAAATCATATTGTCACAAAAACAGGTAGCTTTTTTCTGCAAGCAAATACCGGCAAAGAGATCTCGAAAAGAGACAAAATTAAATAAACTCAACATTCTTCTAATGATGCATAACATACTGGAGGAAACATACTTTACATCATTGTATGCATATGTGTGGAAATATTCTACCACATTTCTCCTATGTGTGTGTGTGTTTGTCTGAATGTAGCTCCACACTTGGTAAAGTGGATGTTAATAAACTTTGTTGCTAGCAACTAAAAATTTAACATATTTTAGCACGTGTCACTTGGTAGCCGGACATGTGTCATGGAATATTCCAAGCAGTGGCTGCTACTATCTGTTGGTGCTTCCTTCGGAACGTTCTTGCCACAAGCAATTGCAGATATGAGAAGCATTTTCCATCTAACTATGTAACGCAATCCTGTTGCTTTTCATTTAGCAAAAAAAAAACACAGACTGTCGTTGAAGGGTTTTGAGGTTGTTTCTTTTTAACTTAGAAGACAATTAATGCCATTGGATGCATCACTTGAAGTTCTCTAGGGAATAAGGGAAATGAATTGTGTTTATGGGACCGGTTTTGTGAGGATATTTTGATCTTGTCATTTTAATTCATTTGAAGTACTATGGTTCTCGTAATTCAAATAAAATGTATGTATGTCTTATTGCCACAGAGAGAATATATTGTCAAAAAGTGCTTCATCGCGCTTAACTTAAATCGGGGTCAAAGATGGGCGACATGCTCCATTCTTTCTTATACTTCTCCTAAAATTTTCCAAAGATCAAGGTTAAAAATGGGCCAATTCTTTTTGGCACATCTTCCAAATGTGATCAGAATTTTGAAAATATTGAAAGAATTAGATAATTTTTGTAAGGTTTTCCTTAACAGATATTGTGAACTTAATAGAGAATCTAGAATGTGACTTTTTTGAAGAATATTTGAAATGACTCTCAAGCCAATTACTAGATTTTTTTAAAAATATCTTAAAAGAATATTTAACCATAAATTCAGGATTTTGTACGTATATCTGTAACCTCTTGGACACTGACCGAGGAGCAACAATCGTGAATTTTGAAAAATGTTTTGAATGACCTGTATGGTCAGTGACCATACTTTTGGTCGCTACTGTGCGTTTGAATTTTAAATTTTTCGGCTAGCGGTACACAATATGTACATTGGTGCATATTAACAAATACATGCATACGTGCTGCCGCTAGCCAAGCACTTTCCAATAAATCCTGGAATATTCAACAGCTCTGGCAGCCCAAAGCAGAATATTCCCGGACAGTTGGTCAACCATCTTGAGAGCGACAACATAAAAATCATCGAGTGCCCCGTGAAGCGACAAGTGCCCGCGAAAATCATCGACAAGTGCCCAGTGAAGAAAGAAGTGACATTTTATTTTATTTTTTAAATTACATTACACAACATTACATTATAAAAAAAACAACATTAACATTGTACAAACACCAAAAAAAATGAATTACAACATTGTACATAATTAACGTAAAACAAATTCTAAATTAAACAAATTAAGTTACAACAAACAAAATTATACATTAAACAATTAAAACATTTGTACATACACACAAACAACAAAGATTTGAATTACAATAAAACAACACATGAAATACAATTACAAATTAAATATCCAATAAATTAACAAAAAAGGAAAAAAGGTCAAAGGTAAAGTTAAAAACATTTGGTCCTTGACGAGCCAGATTGTGTTTTTTAATAAATAAATTAAAAAAAGTGCAAGTGAAGTGAAATTAAAATACAATATAAAAATTTCATAATAAGTGAACTGACTCATAAGTGAACGGTACTCATAAGTGAACAATAAAAATTGAACAACAAAAAGAAACCAAAGCAAACAGTGAGTGAACAATAAATCAAAAAATGAAAATACATTCAACAAAAGTGTTATAACAAAAAACAAAGTGGAAAAAAAAGACATCCAAAAAAGAACAAAAAATAAGTGTTTCAACAAAACAGTAGACCCTGGCAAAACACACACACATGCATACGAATACAGAACAGTGATCAGTGGAAAGCAATAGTGATAAAGCAACAATATACGAATGAGAGACCAGTGGAAAAATTAAAAAGAAAAAAAAAAGTAAACCACAGTGGGTCCAAACAGAAAAAAATATTTAAAATTTATTAATTTTATAATTAAAAAAAATTATAATAATAATAAAAATAGTGAATAATAAATTTATTATATCCACAGAAAAATAACAAGCAGCAAGCAAAACGACAATTAAAAAGACACAACGGTTCGGGTATAACAAACAAAAACCAACAAAACAACCCAGACTCAACAGAAGGAAGAAGAAGAACCGAGGGGTAACACAACACATTCCCAACTTTACAAAGAGAGGCAAAGTGAGTACGAATGAAATTTTTTTGTGCTTTTGAGCGTGGAATCGAGAAAGGATTGCAGTGTGCGGCTAAATTTGACACCGACACTGTGCCTTTAGATGATAGAAACGCTGTTTTCTACATATAATTTGACACCCATTGACACAATTGACCCAAACTCAGCGTTATTTGGGATCTTGGACTGATGTTGACCCTTTATTTAGACCTGGGGAATACACAAATACGTCCTTATTTACACATACACACAAACATCTAGATTTCTCTCAAAAAATAGTTGGAAATTGTGGAAAATAGTTTCCAAATTATGGAAACTAACCCGTAAATTGTTAAATTGAGAACATTTTATGGAAAATTTGGAATTTCTCTCCGTCGTTTTGTGGAAAGCTGGAAAGTTAAGACTCTCTTTTGAAACTTATTTGTCTGTCCGTTTACAGTGGGACCTTTGACAAATCAACACACCCTTATTAAATATACAATTTTGGGGCCATTTTGAAAAAAAAAAAACTTATTTATTTACATGTTTTTGAAAAAATCAATGCTTGTTTTTGGAAACTTGCCCTCTCGTTTTGTGGAATAATCCATTTACATTTAACTTGCGATCTTTGGAAACCAATTTTGGCGCAAATTATGGCGTCATAATTGCGGTACAACAACTTAGAAAAATTATCAGACATTTTGCTAAATATTTTACATACCAAAAACAACACGAAATCTACGTGGAATATTATGGCGCAATTTTTTGGCGTCATAATTTACCAATACAAATAACCTTGCTATCGTACATATTTTGTGTGGAAATTTTCTTTTGAAAAATTGCTGGTTACCCCCTGACACATACATACATCCACAAGAAATATTTTGCATCAACACAGACACATCGGAATATCACTAAATAATTATAAACGCCATTTTGAGAAAAAGTTATTTTGGGAATTCTTGGAAATAAGACCTGTCTTTTAAACATACAAGAAGTTATCATAAACTTCTTTTGGCGGAAAAGCACCAACATTTTTAAGGTTAACTAACCTTAAAAATTGCAAAGTCAAATTTTTTAATCTTACATATGAACATAATTACTTATGAGGCTGTGAATACATCGTCTTATCTTTTCTGGTATTTTTTCTCAAAATTTTTGGAAAAAAAAAAAAAATCCATATCACTTTTAAATCATACATTTCATCTTGGGGTACATAGAAAAATTTCTGGAGAGACACTTTTACATTTATGCGTATTTTTTTTTGGATTTTCGACAAAATTATCTACTTTTTGGAATTTTGATTGAATGAACAAATTTGAAAACTTAAGATACGATTTCTGACTCAACAGTTTTTACGAATAAGTCATTTTTGTCGAAGTCTCAAAAAAATATATTTTTTAAACAATTTTTTTAAAATTTTTGGAAACGTTTTGGAATTTTTATTCTGGTGAACGGCTGGCACTTGACCCAGAAATATTTGCTGATTCTCTATAATATTCTAAAAAATCGGTGCTGCGATAATCTAATCTGCGACCCACAATATTTCTTTTTATGAAAGAAAAAATATATCTAAAATTTTAAACAATTTGGAAACCTATTTGCCGCATAAATTACTAAATATATCACAATTCTGTGGAATTACAATTTTTGAAGAAACTTGGAAGAAGAAATTGCCAAAAAATTATTTATCCAAATCTAGCGTTTATAGAGTATTTGTTGACTCAGACAAATATTCAAAAGTTTTTTATATTTGGATAATTTCCAATTGAATTTGCTGAAAAAGTGAACCCTCGCTTGCAAAAAAAATTAAATTTTTTGACCCAAATTTTTTTGTTGTCAAACAGTTTGCTGGGAAACTCCAATACATGTAAATTCTTTTTGGTTAACTCTTTTATTAAAAAAAATTTGTTTCTACACAATAAAATCTTCCTAGAATTGGAATTCAGCGATTTTATTGCAAATTTTTTGATTTTTCTCTTTGAAAATTGGTACTTTTTCGTGACAACCCAGCACACATTTTTTCTGCGATTATTTTTTGAAAATTTTTAAATAGTAAAAACGGATATTTTGTTTGAATCTGGCCATTATATCGTCGATTTGACTGACCCTTCTACGCAATACTTACTATTTTCGGAAATAATAATATAAATGCTTATTGATTTGCCGAACTTGGATTCTCAATTTATTTCGTCGAAATTTTTAATATTTTTCTGACCTCTTGAAACGTATTTGCTAGCAAGTATTGTAAAATTTCTGCATTCGAAATTGCGATTCCCAATTAAAATTTCACTTGTCGTTAAAATTATATTTGGAAAGTAACATTCAAGGTTTTGCCAAGAAAAATCATTGATTTGTTTGTATCCAAATACAAGAAAGATCTGTCCTTAATCGGCCAATTTTGTCAAATTCTTGTCATACAAAAATTTGTTCTAAAGTCTGGCCCTTGATACAACAAAGATGTCTAAACTCAACCGTGAGAAATTTGCAAATTGCGTGAATGATCTGAAGGATTACGCATCAATTGTGAGCATCGCAGGCACAGATGACGACATACACACATTGGAGGCATCGAGAGTGGAGCTAAATTCATTTTATGACCAAGTAAAAAAGGCGTATTTAGAATGCCGAGATTTTATTCCAGAGGAAGGAGAAAAACCGGTTGATAAAACTAAACTGAGGACCCACTACTTAGAGGCAATCGACACTTACAAAAAGGCGATAGGAATAATCAATGGACAAATCCAAAATCTCAAAGAAAATGAAGCAAAGGAAAAACTCAGAATCGAGACCCAATTTTCTCAAAAGGAAACTGAATTTACCCCACCTTCGAGATTACCACCCTGCGACACGGATACTTTCGAAGGAAGTTACAATACTTGGCCAACTTTTCGGGATTTATTTACCGCCATTTACATCCAGAACTCCAAATTGAGCAATGTTGAAAAACTTTTTCATTTGACTCAGAAAACAACTGGTGAAGCTAGAGAAGTTATAAGCCATGTTCCTCTAACAAACGAGGGATTTGAGTTAGCCTGGAGGAATTTAACCGACAGATACGAGAATAAGAGAATGCAGGTGAACGAGCAATTAAAAATACTATTTAATTTACCAAACGTTTCAACTGATTCGAGTTACAGCATACAGAAATTACAGCGAACAGTAAATAGCTGCATTCAAATTTTGGAGACACAAAATGTTGAAGTAGCAGGCTGGGATCCTATATTAATATATCTTTGTTCCAGCAAACTTCCAAGAACCTTTTTAGAAGAATTCGAAAATACTATAGAAGATTGCAAGACTCTACCATCGTGGAAAGCTTTTAACAATTTTTTGACCCACAAATTCAAAACGCTTGAATCAGTAGGGAACATAAAACCAAACTTGTCAAAACCAAATCAGCAGACTCAGAGCAGAAACGATTATACAAAGAAAATGAGATTTACAAGCAGTTTTCAAGCGAATATTAACCAGAAAGCCCAAAATTACAAGGGTAAAAATGCAAACATTCAGCAGCAATCCCAGACTCAGTACCAAAATACGTGCCAAATTTGCAAATCTAATCATTTCATACGAGATTGTCCACAATTTATCGCTAAAAACGTAAATGACCGGATTCATGTGGTCAAAATGGCACACCTGTGCTACAATTGTTTATCGTCTAACCATGGCGTGAAAGATTGCAAAAGTCGTTTTGGATGCAGAACATGTAATTTGAAGCACCATACTATGTTACATAAGGGAACTACAACACAAGAGGAAGCACGCCCTAGCACCAGTGCTGCCGCTCTCACAACACTAATACAGTCCACATCAAATGAAGAAACAGCGAATATAACAACTTTGACACTACAGGATGACGGTAAAGTTAATCCTCGTCCAGGAGACACCCTACTTTTTACAGCCATGGTTCAAATCGAAGCGAATGGTCATTATTACGACGCACGAGCTATAATCGACTCTGGATCACAATCTACCTTTGTTACTGAGAAATTAAAGAATCGTTTAAGGTTGCCCACTAAACGAAACCTAGTGCATGTTACAGGAATTAATCGACTCATTTCTGAAACTTCGGCTAAAGCTTGCGTATTTAAATTACGTTCCAGACTTGACCCAAATTTCAAGTTAGAAGTTTGGGCACCTGTTTTGAAATCGCTTCCGTCAAACTTGCCATCATATACCCTTGAAAGAACACAGATGCATGACGCTACGAACTTGGAATTAGCCGACCCGAAGTTCTACATCAGCCAACCAGTTGATCTCCTAATAGGGATGGACATAGGCCCACTCATCTTTACAGTTGGAACACCTATGAAATCGATTGGTACCTTATTAGCTCAAAAAACTGTGTTTGGATGGATAATTGGCGGACCCTTACAGGATGAATCACAAAAGAAGAGACAAATATCACTTTGCAATACTACATCGATGGAAAAAATATTAACACGTTTTTGGGAGGTGGAAGAGACCCCAAAACAGGTTTTGAGATCAGATGAAGACGTATTATGTGAACAAAATTACTTGAAAACTACCAAAAGGAATTCGGAAGGGCGATATATTGTGACCCTCCCATTCAAAAATGCGAAGAAATTGGAGAATCAAGAAATATTGCTTTAGCCCAATTTTATAGAATGGAAAGAAAGCTTATGAAAAGTCCGGAGATAAAGGAATTATACGATAGCACGATCCTTGAATATCTAGAACTCGGGCATATGAGAAAAATATCTTCAAATGACATAAACAAGACTCCAAACTATTATCTGCCACACCACGCAGTCATAAGACCTGAAAAGATTACATCAAAATTACGAGTTGTTTTCAATGCATCAAGTCCAACGTCAAACAAGCGAAGTCTCAATGACAACCTATATGCAGGTCCGGTTTTACAGCAAGATATTGTATTACAAGTACTAAAGTGGAGATTTTTCAGACACGTTTATAATGCTGACGTTACAAAGATGTACAGGCAAATTTTATTGGACCCTAGTCAAACAAAGTTTCAACGAATATTATTCAGAAAATCTTCGTCTGACCCTATACAAGATTATGAATTGTTAACGGTAACATTTGGGGTTAATTGTGCACCTTTCCTGGCTCTTCGAACTCTCATTCAATTAGCTGAAGACATAAAAGACACTTATCCACTAGCATCGAAAGTAATTTTGGAAAACCTTTATGTTGATGACGTCTTAGCGGGAGGTCATTCGGTCGAAGAGACCATAAAATCTCGCAAGGAATTAGCAGCTGCTATGGAATCGGCTGGATTTGAGCTAATGAAGTGGACTGCTAATGATCCAAAATTAATAAATGACCTGCCCAAAGAAAAGCTTAGCCCAGTGAATTCTCTGGATATTTCCGATGACGCCTCGACAAAAACACTTGGAATACGTTGGAACATTGCTGGAGACTTTTTCAATTTCACTCCACCCTCAATGGACATTAAAAGAGCTTATACAAAAAGGGAAGTTCTCTCAACAATTGCCAAATTATTCGACCCATGTGGGTGGCTTGCTCCCGTTGTAGTAACCGCCAAACTAGTTATGCAACAAATTTGGCTTGATAAGATAAACTGGGATGACACTCTGAAAACCATGACACTTCTGAACTGGCAAAACTTTGTTAAACATAGCGCAGATATTAAGCATTTAAAAGTTCCAAGGTGGATAAATTACTCCAAAAATAGTGTTGTAGAAATTCATGGATTCTGCGATGCCTCGGAAAAAGCATATGCAGCAGCATTATATATCCGACTACAGAATGAAGACAACGAAATCAAAACGTCATTGCTTACTGCAAAAACAAGAGTTGCTCCAATCAAAAAAATTTCACTTCCCAGATTAGAACTTTGTGGAGCCGTCCTATTGGCGAAGTTAGCATCAACAATATTGAACAATCTCCAGATATCAAACTTTTCGGTTCATTACTGGACAGACTCAACAATCGTGCTGGCTTGGTTGAAAAAACCACCTTGCCATTGGTCAGCCTTTGTGGGAAATCGTACATCTGATATATTAGAAAATAGTGGAGCCGAACAATGGAATCACGTAGACTCTGAGGATAACCCCGCAGACATTGCCAGTCGCGGATGCCCACCCAGCGAACTTATAAACAACACACTCTGGTGGCATGGACCGCAATGGCTCAAAATTCCTAAAGTTCGTTGGCCAGCACATAAAATTCCCGATGATACTAACTTAGAAGCAAAAACACTAAAAGCACTGACTCTATTCGAAGAAGAAAGTGACCCTCTAAAAAATTACTCATCTTTGACAAGGGTTTACAGATCATATGCATATGCGTTAAGATTTTGGAAAAACACTGGAATAAATAGACGAAATCTTAGAACCTCTTCAATGGAACTCACCGCTGAAGAAATTCAGGATGGTAAACGTGCTTGCATAATTCATACCCAGAAATTCTTTTATGCAGCCGACTATGAATCACTTGGAAGGAAAGTTCGAATATCGTCTTCTAGTTCATTACTGACACTCAATCCTTTTTTGGACTCAAAAGGGATCATGAGATCTAATGGCCGATTAGTACAATCGCCTGCGCTAACTTACAATGAACGGCATCCAATAATACTCCCACATGGAGCAATATTAAGCAAACTATTAGTAGATTTTGCTCACAAGATCACATTGCACGGCGGTAATCAGTTGGTGACCAGATTATTAAGGTCCGAGTTCTGGATATTCGGACTAAAATCGTTGGTAAAACAAACAATACATAATTGCAAAATATGCTTAATTTACAAGAAACGCACACAGAATCAAATAATGGCATCACTACCTCCTGAACGAACTCTCTTGGCAAGACCCTTTATGAATACAGGCGTAGATTTTGCGGGACCCTTCAATATTAAAAGTTATTCTGGCAGAGCCTGCTTCATTACGAGAGGTTATGTCTGTTTGTTTGTTTGCTTCGCTACCAAAGCCATTCATTTGGAACCCACAAGTGACTTGTCGACATATGCCTTTCTTGCCGCTTTTTCTAGATTTATTAGCCGACGGGGCTGTCCGTCGTGTATCTACTCCGATAACGGGACCAATTTTGTGGGAGCAGTTGATCTGTTAAAGCGGGATCGACTAGCCTTCATGAAAAATATACAAAATAGTACAGTTCAAAACAATTTTCATCAAAATATTAGTTGGAAATTTATCCCGCCTGGCGCTCCGCACATGGGTGGCTTGTGGGAGGCCGGGGTTAAATCCTTTAAAAATCATTTAAGAAAAAGCATGCCAAAAATGAACTTTACTTTCGAAGAATTCACTACAATTTTAACCCGCATAGAGGCATGTCTTAACTCTAGACCCTTGAGTCCAGCTAGCGAAGATCCTAACGATTTGGCGCCTTTAACCCCAGGTCATTTCTTAATCGGTACCGCGATTTTAGCTCCGCCCGAACCCGACGTTTCTGATCAAGATATTAGTCTGGTTAATAGATGGAAAAGGTTAAAAATAATCTCCCAATATTTGTGTAATCGATGGAAGGTTGAATATTTACATGAGCTTCATCGACGTACGAAATGGAAATATCAAAAGGATAACCTTAAAGAAGGTGACTTAGTTGTGATTAAAGACGAACGTTTGGCACCAAATGAGTGGAAACTCGGGAGAATTATCAAGACCCATCAGGGAACAGATCAAAATGTTAGAGTAGTAGACATAAAAACTGCTGGTGGCAACATCAGCCGACCCATAACGAAGGTTGTCAAGTTATTTTCCGACTAATTAGTCGGACCCCTCCTTTCAAAAGAATTAGTACTCCTTCTTCTCTTTTTCACAGATGGCAGCATATTTACCAGTCCAGAATTGGAGAGACGAAGAGAGCCCAAGACGCCCTGAAAGGAGAGAATCCCGTCGCTTAATTGCAGAAAGAAGCCCGCAACGCCCCGACCGCAACCCACATCCACCAGAAGCCCACCCAGCCCGCGAACCAGCACCAGTACCCAATAGAAGCAACCCAGCCCGACACTTCGAACGCCGCCCGAGTCCTGATCGCAGTCACCGTAGCCGTTCTGAAAATAGACCAGCCCCCAGAGCTAGAGGAGCACGGCCAGGCCATTGGCAATACTCCTGCGGACTGTGTCAGCAGGACCATGCTCTGAGCTCGTGCCAGCGGTTTAAAGACCAAACTCCGTATCAGAGATACGAAACCACTGAGCGGCGGGGATACTGTCGAAACTGTCTGGCACGATCGCATTTGGCCCCCGATTGTCCATGCATTACGGGTTGCCGACGATGCGATTATAGACACCACACCATGCTACATGGGGCGCCACAGCTCGAGGATAGCCTACAGCCCGCTCAAATAAACGAGCCGCCTTTTTCGTGGGATCTCGTCTTTGTACCCACTGTCATGCTGCGAGTTACCACCGAAGATATAGACACCCACTATACGATACGGGCGTTGCTGAGTAAGTCAGCTGTAATGTCCCGCATAGGGTACTCTACCTTCCAACGGATGGGTCTGAGGTCATTTTTATACCAAGATCGTCGATTTACGACCTTCAAAATAATGAGCCGGCGATCTAATTCAACATGGGCGCTGAAGGTCAATGCTCTTGTGACAGATGAGCTGCCGAGACGAATTTATTCAGACCCCATACTAGATGACCCAACCTCATATTTTGCAGAGCAAGCACTTGCGGACCCAGACCCTAGAAGCAATGTACCCATAGACTTGGAATTAGGCGCAGACACGTATTCTGCCATAAGAAAAGATGGATGTACCGCGGCTGGAGTGGGTGATGTTCAGGCGTACAACACTAACCTGGGATATGTCTTCGCTGGACCAATTAGGAACATGCCATCGATGTGAAAAGACGCATATTAGCACGGAGTCATGGGGGCGGAGAATGTATGGTCAGTGACCATACTTTTGGTCGCTACTGTGCGTTTGAATTTTAAATTTTTCGGCTAGCGGTACACAATATGTACATTGGTGCATATTAACAAATACATGCATACGTGCTGCCGCTAGCCAAGCACTTTCCAATAAATCCTGGAATATTCAACAGCTCTGGCAGCCCAAAGCAGAATATTCCCGGACAGTTGGTCAACCATCTTGAGAGCGACAACATAAAAATCATCGAGTGCCCCGTGAAGCGACAAGTGCCCGCGAAAATCATCGACAAGTGCCCAGTGAAGAAAGAAGTGACATTTTATTTTATTTTTAAATTACATTACACAACATTACATTATAAAAAAAACAACATTAACATTGTACAAACACCAAAAAAAATGAATTACAACATTGTACATAATTAACGTAAAACAAATTCTAAATTAAACAAATTAAGTTACAACAAACAAAATTATACATTAAACAATTAAAACATTTGTACATACACACAAACAACAAAGATTTGAATTACAATAAAACAACACATGAAATACAATTACAAATTAAATATCCAATAAATTAACAAAAAAGGAAAAAAGGTCAAAGGTAAAGTTAAAAACAGACCTCTTCATTAATTTTAGAATTGTTAAGGAATTTTATTGATAGATCTTCCGGCCAAAAATTTGGATTTTTTAGTGATATTTTAAAGGACGTCCTGACAGGATTTTTTACAATAATTAAGCGTCTTGTGAACAGAACTCTTGAATTTTGAAGAATTTTTCAAAGTACTCTTTGGCCAAAAGTCGCCGATTTTTAGTAATATTTTCAAAATAGAATGATAAACAATCTTGGATTTTTAAGATTTTTTCATGAAAAGTCGTACATTTTTAACAACATTTTAAAGGTCATCTTAACAAAAAAAAAAAAAAATGGTTTCTTGAAGAATACTTTGAAATTTCATCCTGTCTAATATCTTTGACAAAATAATGTTTTTTGTAATTATTTTAAAGGTCCTGCTGGGCAGAAATTATCGATTTTTTTAGGAGTGTTTTGAAGGACATTCTGGCCAATAATTTTAGATTTTTGATTCAAATTCAGAAAATAAAATTAGTAATAATCGAAGATAGTTTCAAAAACTCCCTGACCAATAATTTTAGATTTGCCAACATCATTTTGAAGGACATTCTGGCCAAAAAGTGGGAACTATATTAGTAAAGTCGTCCCGACAAAAAAATTTTGTAGTTTTTAAGAATATTTAGAATATCTGAAGGGTCTTTGAATCAAAAATTGTGCTGTTTTTAGAATATTTTGAAGGACCGTCTGGATGTCCTTGGCATTTATAAAAAAAATTACTCTCAGGCGAATAATCAAGGATATTTTTTGTTGTTCTTGATCAGGCTTAATCCCATTATTGTTGTTTTTATAAAATCAACGTTTGTTTATTAGTGGAGAACGATGATAATGTTTACAATTTTATTTCTATCTTGACTAATAAACGTGAATGATTTTTCTATTTTAAAAAAACTCCTGAACAGAAATACTTAATATTGTAATGATTTCCTTGGAATTGTCGCAGAACGTGTAAAACATTTCAAATCATATTTTTATAGTCAATATCAAAGGATAAGCACGTTTACAAAGACATACATTCGAAAATAGTGTATTTTTAAGATTATTTAAAGGACTAACCAGTAAAGAAAGTCCTAAAATCGGGCAGGTCCGACTTTATCATACCCTACACCACTTTGCTAATTTAGTAGAGCTCCACATAACAATTAAAAGTTTTTATGGGAGAATTCAATCATACACGTTATGATTATAAGTATAATTTAAAGTTCAAAGGACTAAATATGACGAATCATGAGTATTTTTTAAATTCGGACTTGTATTGCCCATTTGGTGCAAAATTAATTTGAAATCAGATAAAAATATATATGGGAGCTATAACTATATCTGAACCGATCTTCACCATATATGGCATACTAGCTTCTACACTCAATTCGGTCGTGTGTGCCAAATTCCATTTCATTTGGACAAATATTAAACGTTTGGTGCACAATAAAAGGTAAATCGGACGAAGTTATATATGGGAGCTACATCCAAATCTGAACCGATCTCGATAAAATTTAGCAAAGGTATTTTTGAGCTGCATTTGATATATCCAATTTCAATAGGGTTCGTCCTTGGGCCAAACAAATGTTGTGTGGAAAATTTCATCTCAATCGGATAATAAATGCGACCTGCATTTTGTTCACAAGAATACATGGACAGACCGACGGACTGTCATGCATAAATCAACTCAGAAAGTGATTCTATGGTGATCTTCAAAAGTAACTATGGCTCTATCTCGTTTCCTTTTGCCTGTTACAAACAAATGCACAAAGACATAATACCCTGGCCACCTTGTGGTGTAGGGTAAAAAAAGGGTAGAACTTTCGAAAACGTTTTAAAAGTCCTCCGTTTTAAAAGTCCATCTAAGAATACCTTAAAGGATCTACTGATCACACCTGGAATTTTTGACAAATTTTAGAAGGACATTCTGATTAATAAACGAGAACGATTTAAATATTTTAAGGAAGTCCTAAACATATATACTAAATTTTGTTTAAAAAAATAAAATGTACTTACAGAATATTTTGTAATAATTTTGGAAGCCGCTTTCCCAACTAATGCCCACGGATTTTTAAGATCATACTTAAAAAAAATATTGACTATTTACGACTACTTTAATGGAAATCCTGATACTTTTGAGAATATTTACTTTTCAGGAATATTTTTAAAATCACAATATTTTTATTTGCTTAAGGTCTGGTGTAAAGATGGAAAATATCGGACCACTCCTTCAGGTACCTCCCCCACAAAGGGTCAAAGTTTTGAATATCCATGAAGCTCATAAAACTAGTAACTAACATCCGATTCCATTCAGACTTGGTATATCTCAATATTTCCATGAACGCAAGATCTGCTAGAATGTTGAGAGGGATCGGACAATTTATTTTGGTACCTCCCCCACAAAGGGTCAAAATTCTGAATAACCAAAACGATCATAAAATCCAAAATAACCATCCGGTTCTCTTCAAATCAAACACATCCCAGGTTTGGTGTGAAGATGGAATATATTGGTCCACTCCTTCTGATACCTCCCCAACAATAAGTCAAAATTTTGAGTATCCATGAAGCTTATAAAACGCGAAAATACCATCCGATTGCATTCAGACTTGGTATATCTCAATATTTCCATAAACACAAGTTGGAGGGATCGGACCGTTTCTTTTGGTACCTCCCCCATACAGGGTTCAAGATTTTGAAAACCCAAACGCTCAAAGAAAGCGTAATAAACATCATTTTGGTAACACAAAATCTGTTGTAAAGATGATATATAGCTGCTAACCCTTCTATACTTTTATCTATCTTGACTTGCGAAACACGTCAACGGTACTTTACAACTTGCTATATTTAAATATTTCTCTCAACCAGAAACCTGAAATGAATATGGAATTTATGATTTCGAATAAAATTGGATACAGCTTTTCGATTTTCTTGTAATTTTGCCCATACCAATATTTATACCCTACACCACATAGTGGTAAGGGTATTATGTCTTTGTGCATTTGTTTGTAACATGGAGAAGGAAACGAGATAGACCCATACTTACTTTTGAGAACCTTCATAGAATCACTTTCTGAGTCGATTTATGCCTGTCAGTCCGTCTGTCCGTCCGTCCGTCTGTCCATGTATTCTTGTGAACAAAATGCAGGTCGCATTTATTATCCGATTGAGATGAAATTTTCCAAACAATATTTTTTTGGCCCAAGGACGAACCCTATTGAAATTGGTGAGAATCGGATCAAATTTAGATATAGCTCCCATATATATCTTCATCCGATTTCGGGTTAAATGTGCACCAAATATCTACTATCAGTCTAAATTACCTGAATTTTGGCACACCCAACCGAGTTCGGCCTAGAAGCAAGTATATCAAATTTGGAGAAAATCGGTTCAGATATAGCTATAGCTCCCATATATATCTTTCATCCGATTTGATCTTTAAGTCCCTTACATTCCTACTAGGCACTCCACAACCGTGATATTTGGTACCAGGTATTAGATGGAGCACAGAAATAGCTGTTTTAAATTTTATCGAAATCGGTTCAGATTTGGATATAGCTCCCATATATATCTTCATCCGATTTCGGGTTAATTGACCACCAAATGGCCAATATCAGCCCAAATGGCCCGAATTTTGGCACATGTGACCGAGATTAGCCTTAAAGCAAATACAACAAATCGGTTCAGAAACAGCTATAGCTCCCATATATATGTTTTATCCGATTTGGTGTTTAAGCCTCTCACATTCGTAATATGCACTCCACAAGAATGATATTTGGTACCAGATATAAGATACAGCCCAGAAATAGCTGTTTGTAATTTTATCGAAATCGGTTCAGATTTGGATATAGCTCCCATATATATCTTCATCCGATTTCGGGTTAATTGTGCACCAAATGGCCGATATAAGTCCAAATGGACTGAATTTTAGTACATCGGACCAAATTCAGTCTAGAAGCAAGTATATCAAATTTAGTGAAAATCGGTTCAGATATAGATATAGCAACCACATATATGTTTCATCCGATTTAGTGTTTTAGTCCCATACATTCGTAATATTCACTCCACAACCGTGATATTTGGTACCAGGTATTAGATGGAGCACAGGAATAGCTGTTTTAAATTTTATCGAAATCGGTTCAGATTTGGATATAGCTCCCATATATATCTTCATCCGATTTCGGGTTAAATGTGCACTAAATGGTCAATATCAGCCCAAATCACCTGAATTTTCGTACATAAGACCGAATTCAGTCTAGAAGCTAATACGTAAAATTTGGAGAAACCCGGTTCAGAGATAGCTATAGTTCGTAAAATGCACGATAGAATTAGATAGATTTTGATTTTGTACCAAATATCTCATAGAGCTCTGAAACCTTTTTACGAGAGCTCTACTAAATATGCATAGTGGTGTAGGGTATCATATAGTCGGCCCCGCCCGACTTTTGAGCTTTCCTTACTGGTTTTATCTGTATTAGATGAGGTATGAACATGGAATACTTCGGTCGCACAAATTTTTAACATTTTCTAAAAATTAGCACATACCTCATATAAAGTAAAGGAAGCAGTCGATATAGTCCAAACCTGACACGTCGCGATATTTATATTATGTCTTATTTATTTATGACCTATACGATATGGACAATATAGGCCCATTCCTTCGGAACCTAATCCTAAGAGGGTCAAAAATTTGATTAATCATAACAGAAGTCAAAATATAGTAAAATAATCGTACCATGGCTGAGGTTATACATACATATGTCGGCAAAACCGTCTGATATTTTCTAGCTTGTTTAATAATATTTTTAACGATTTTTTTTAATTTTGTTCAAACATGAGAAATTTAAAAGGAGACGGGTCAAGCAATCAACAAAACAGAAAATCCTTTGGAAAATCAAAAAAAAAAAAAAAAAAGCATCACATTTCTTATGTCTAATTTTAGCTATTTTCTCATTTAATATAAATTGTATGAATGTAGCTGTTTTGAGTATTTAATCATTTTATACTTATAGCATTATGCGTCATGGTGCAGGTTTTGGCAGATTTCTCCCAAACTAATTAAACATCGCTGTTTTTGTTGCCTCAATACCCTCCCCCCGCCTTTCTGTATGAACCCTCCAATCACAAAATAATTAAGTAAGCGGGACAGCATAAACAATTTTAATACCTTTCCCCCAAAAACATGGGTTAACAATTTCCATTTTTTGCCAAAGGATTATATTCTCATATACCATCATTAAGGTATTCATGCACGTGTGCAAGTGTACATAGACTCGCACACACACATACAAACACATGCATGTTCATACTCAATAATGCATTACGTTTTTTTTTTGGATTTTTTGCGGTTGCATTTATACCGAAAATTTATGTAAATCTAAATGGTAAACAAGAGCCAAAAGGGTGCACTACACCACCACCTTGCACATGTTTTCGTACGTTGTTGTTGGTGTTGGCGTAGTTATTGCTACTGCTGCCATACTTCTAAACTGTGCCTGGTCAAAATCACTGAAATATTTCGTTTCTGACAGTAAATATGTTTCACTTCTTCTATGCATGAAATACGGCGATGTCCCCGGTGTGACACTTTATGAACTCTGTGCAAACACCCAAGCAGTCAAGCCAGCCAGCCAGCCAGTCTGCCAAGTGGTGGTTCATTTTACTTTTTTTGTGTTGTTTTACATTCATCGCTCTTCTCTGTTCCGTGCATGTGGAGGACATAATCACAAGAGATTAGATTTTTTGTGTTCCACATGCAGGGAGAAAAATTTCGTTTTTTCGTTCGTTTTTGGTTTTTTGTTTGGCATTTTATACTTAACATTTGAAACATTAACATACACAGGCAACGAACCAAATGAATGGACCTGTCCGGATGGTAAATGGTTGAAAGGTTGGAAATGTACAGTGTCGGGAAAATGCTAAAATTGGGGAAAATTAAAATTGGGCCGATGGATATGATTATTTTTTTATGAAAGCCTTCTATGGAGGAGCTACAAGAAAGAGTGGATCTAAACATGCCGTCTTGACGTTAGATTTAATGTCTGAAATTTGGGTAGTTTGAGGTATTATTTCACATTTTATGAGATTTAAGACCATTGAAAATTTACGATCTATGAACAACAGTGGGTCAATATCATTTATGTTCGCTTCTGACCTATATCTAATAAATATTGAACTTGTCCTAAACCCTATTTTAATATTATAAAGTGCCAATTTAAAAAAATATCATTATTTTTATACCCTCCACCATATTATGGATGGTATATTAAGTTTGTCATTCGGTTTGTAACACCTCGAAATATACATTTTAGACCCCACAAAGTATATATATTCTTGATCAGCATAAAATTATATGTCGATTTATTAATGTCCGTCGGTCTGTCCGTCTGTAAAAATCACTCTAGCTTCCGAACGAAATGAAGTAAGTTGATAAAAATTTACTCAAATGTGTATTATGTCTGCAGGACTTTTGGTATTGAAAATGGGCAGTGTAGATCCCCATCTTCGTATAGCCCCCACATAACGGTACCTTACTATATGCGGTATTTTGTTGATTTTAGCGACATTATTTAACGGAATTGTTTCCAAATTCGTATTTGAAGTTTGTAATGGATACTACAGCCTAAAACAGAAAATGGGCCATGTAGATCCATGTCTTCGTATAGCCCCCATATAACGGTACCTGCTGATATTCTGTATTTTGATAATTTTAGCGACATTATTTTCCGGAAATATTTCAAATTTTGTATTTTAAGTTCGTAATGGATACTAAATCCTATGCCAGAACATTGTCTGTAAGGGTTTATGACAAAAGTTGCGTATGCAGGTCCACGTCGTCGTATAGACCCAAATATACGGCAACATTCGGTATTTTTAAGATTTTAACAGAAATTTTAATGGATTTTAATTTTTTGAAAATTGCCAAAATTGTACAAATGGTGGAGGGTATCCAAAGTTACACCTATTATATTTAGGTATACTTTCTCCATATTAATGGACTATTAGTCTTAGTATTCAAAAATTTCTATATCCAGATAATAAATTGCGATGCCAACGCTTTACAATTATCCACTTCGTACCAGAACATATTTTTCACTTTTTATACCATCCAACATAGAATATGTATAGGGTGAGATGAAAAAACTGCAACCAACTTCAGACTGCTGTCATTTCTAAGCCACTCGTCCGACAGCTATTGAAAGCGTACAAAAGCATATTGGTGAGAAATCTCCAGAAAAAAAATTATTCGTGATGAAATTTAACAGTGATAGTGTGATTTCTTTATATTGCTGGAAAACCTGGAAAACCACAAGTGACTATTGTTAGAGCTCTCCAGCATTTAAATGGGAATAAATCTTTTGTATATCGTACCATCGTTCGTTACCGTGATACTGGTAATGTATCCCGGCGTCAAGGAAGTGTATGGAAAAAAACAGCAACATCAGCAGAAATGGTTCGAAAATTAGAGAAGCGACTTGATCGAAACCCATCATATCATATCGCAATATTCTATTCGGCAACTATTGAAAAATGAGCTCGGTGTAAAGCCATTGAAATTCAAAAAAGTGGAAGAACTTTCACCGCAACAGAAGGAAAATAGACTCAAAAGAGCTAAATAGTGGCTTCGCTTGGCTGAAAGTGGTAAACTGCCGAATTTGGTTTTCTCCGATGAGAAAACATTCGTTGTGTAGAAGTTTGTAAACAAACAAAATGATCGTGTTTACTTGCCAAAGAGGTCAGCTGAAAATGGGGACCTTGGGTTGGCCACCAGATGGTGATGCCGTGTGCCGCCATAACAGCCGATGGTCGCACTGCGCTTATATTAATCGACCGTGGCATCAGAATAAATGCCGAATATTATCGTGAAAATATTCTGGAGTGTGTATTAAAGCCTTGGACACGCAAACATTTTGGCCTTGGACTTTGGACATTCCAACAGGACCATCGCACTCAGCACGTGCCACCCAAGAATGGTTACAAAATGAGGTTCCTCGCTTCATTTTCAACGCACAATGGTTGAATCCGTTGAAATTCAAAAAAATGTAAGAACTTACACCTCAACAGAGAGAAAATAGACTCAAAAGAGTTAAAGATTTGCCTCGCTTGGCCGAAAGTGGTGAACTGCCGAATTTGTTTTTCTCCGATGAGAAAACATTCGTTGTGTAGCAGTTTGTAAACAAACAAAATTATCGTGTTTACTTGCCACAGAGGTCAGCTAAAAATGGGCACCTTGGGTTGGCCACCAGAACTAAAGCGCCGGCCATGGTGATGGTGTGGGCCGTCATATCAGCCGATGATCGCTCTCCGCTCGTATTAATCGATCGTGGCATCAAAATAAATATTAGCGAAAATATTCTGGAGGGTGTATTAAAGCCTTGGGCACGCAAACATTTTGGCCGCAGACCTTGGACATTCCAACAGGACTCAGCACCATCGCACTCAGCACGCGCCATCCAATGGTTACAAAATGAGTTTCCTCGCTTTATTTCCAGCGCACAATGGTCACAAAATCTACAAAATCTACGGATATATTGTGTCTGGAGTATTAAAAAGTAGTAAAAATACCAAAGTGTGGCTGGGCTCTATGACATTGTATCAAAAGTGAAGTCCTCCAAAATTGATTTGGACATAAGGGGCCTTACAATACATTGCAGTGTTGTAGGGTATCACATGGTCGGTCCCGCACGACCTTAGCCTTTGCTTACTTGTCTTTTCTTCATTTGTTAAAAACAACTTTAGTAATCATAAACACCGAAAATTCTAGTTCTTTCCCCACTCTATATACCAAATTTAGTACTATTTACTGATTTTCGTACACGTTACCATATGGATTTTCTCTATCCGTTAAGAAATTTAGTGCATTTTAGAACTTTTGGTACAAATATTTTTCGAATTTCAAGAACCCGCCTATCCAACACAACATCAAAGATTCGTATTCCAAATTTATGATTTTCAACTTTGTGTCTTGTACCATTGTTTCAGTACCATTTAGTACTCAAGACCACATGCAAATCTCAACTCTACAAACTAACAAAGAACCCAATGTTTAGATTTCGCGCTCTATGCGTTTACCAACTACCAAATGGTATCAAATGTAGTGCTTTTTAGTACAGTAAGTACAATAATAGTTCCAATTTCAATAACATCTATCCTACACCCCTTCAACGGATCTAATTCCATATGTTAGAGTTCTAGCGCTATCTCTCAATCCATAGAAAGGTTTTCTATTTACTTTACGACTTTCGATATAGAGAAGCCCTCCCAATGGTCTTATAGACATAAACCCTACACATAGTAAGAATCCGACGAGTTTCCTCTCAATGTAAGTCACAAAAGACCTTCTATCCATAGAAGTCACATTTTAGGCTTATCATCCATATTAAAGTTTGCCACCTCTTAAATGTCTTCTACCTATACTGGGCCGCTCAAAAGTCATCTGTCTACAGATCTCCTAAATGAATTCTCATAATTCTCTTCCATAGAAAGGTTTTCTATTAATAGGCGACCTCCTTACGATTTTCGACATAGAGAAGCCATCCCAATGGTCTTATAGACATAGACCCTAAGCATAGTAAGACTCTGACGAGTTTCCTCTCAATGGAAGTCACAAAAGACCTTCTATCCATAGAAGTTGCATTTTATGTAGGTTTATCATCCTATTAAAAGTTTACCAATTCTTAAATGTCTTCTATCCACACAGGACCTCTCAAAGGTCATCTGTCTACATGTGTTTTGTATAGAACTCAAATGCCTCCTAAACGTCTTCTGTCCATAAAATCTCCCTCCTAAAAATAGCAGAACAATTTATATGTTTGGAAAACTTTATAGACGTCTTGGCGCAAAAGTCTTTTAGGGGATCTTCCGTTGATAGAGGACATTTTATGGATATGAGCTTTTTAAAGGTCTTAAATACATTTAATATTTCTTAAGGTCCTTTAAGTAAAATACATATATACACATATATATGACCAACAAAATATCTTGTATGTATAGAAGACATTTAATCAGGTTAATTTTTTATGGACGGTCCTCAGAAACCCTTTTATGGATAGAACATCTTCAGGAGGTGTCCTATATTTTGGAAGAGGGTTTCCATTTATTCTTATTTGAGTACTCACGAAAATTTGCATTTCCAAATACACCACTGTCACCACACAACCAACTGAACTGAATGGTTGGGTGGCTGCCTGGCAAACATAACATTACGTGTGGACATGTGCCCACCATTCCGGGTAAACACCCACAATCACTTGTGTTTTGTTTTTTTCTTCCAGGGAAGAGGGGGTGCAGTTGTTGCTGGCTTTATTATTCTCCACTCGGCTATTCTCTGTTGTGTACAAAAGTGGTATTGGTAGTTGACATTGTGTTTAAACCTTTATCATTTATGCCAACATTAAGGGTTAAATGTTTGCCTCTGCTCCAGTCCGACCGTACGTTCGTCCGTTTGTCCGTCGGTCCATCCCTCTATCCGTGTGTCTGCTGCTCTGTCTACATGTATGTGTTTTGTGGTGAACAAGTTTTAAGGATTTTTCTACTTGAGTTTATCCGTACTGCGGTGGGTACATGGTAATTCTGGCAACGACTGGTGCCTGCTACAGCTCTTAAGCCATGGATAACGCTACCGGGTGTCATTTAAATTTATCAGAGTCCATTCAAATTAAGAGTGTTATGAAAAATACGCACGCACACACTCACACTATTATTGTGTTTTTCACTGAAACCCCCAAAAAGTTTTGATGTTATGTTTCCCAATAGAGGGGAAGGGAAGATGGAGAGGGAGTTGGAAGTTTTGCTACCATTAAACACGATAAAAATTCATTGTCTCAGTGTTGATTACAGTCCAGCACCCTTTTTTCCATTCAAACCGGAATTGTGTGACAAAAAACCATTGCCCATTTCGCTGAATAAGCTCCGAGCATAGCCAATTTATCCGCTTTATAATTTAAATTGTATTTTAATGTTGTGTTTTATTAGGTAGTCGCCGAATGGTTCCTTTTAGTTGGGTAATTGCTCACATTAGGATAAGGTGAAATTTAAGATGGATTAAAGACTAATTATTAAAGGGGCGGCTAAAGTTTCGTTTGTCCACAATTTATGCGTTTAAGTGGTAAATAGCTGGCGTGTAAGCATGTTTTGGTAAGCAGGGGGTGTAGCTGCATACAATTAACGCTTTCTTATCGCTAAGTTATTATTACGTACCATTTGCTTTATATTGACCTTGTTATATACATCACATTTTTATGAATACCATCAATACAAAAATTTGGATTTCAAACCGAAATATGCTCCGTATTATGAGCTAAAGAAAAAGACAAAAGTGGAAATATAAAAAAAAAAAAAAAAAAAATGGAGGACATAAAAAGTGGACATGTGGACTATTGAGTATTTGTAGGTGCCGTTATATGCCGAAAGTGGTGAACTGCAGAATTTGGTTTTTTCCGATGAGAAAACATTCGTTGTCCAGCAGTTTGTTAACCAAACAAGTAAAAAAGCAGTAAGTTCGGCAGGGCAGAACTTTGAATACCCTCCACCATTTGGAACGAATTAGGAAATTTTCAAAAAAATGAAATCTATTAAAAACTCTGTTAAAAAATCGGGGGGTACCGTTATATGGGGGCAATAGGATATCGTGGACTTATATACACAATTCTCTTTCAGAGGGTAAAGTGCTCACAAAGAACTCCTTGTGTAGAATTTCAGACAACTCTATTGAAAATTGTGGCTAAGATCATCAAAATACTTAATATCGGGGATACCGTTATATGGGGGCTATACGATATCGTGAACCTATATAGACAATTATCTTGCAGGGGGGTAAAATATCCACGAGGAACTCATTGTGTGGAATTTCAGACAACTCCATTGAAAAATGTGGGTAAAATCATCAAAATACCGAATATTGGGGGTACCGTTATATGGGGGCTATACGATATCGTGGACCTATATAGATAATTCTCTGTCGAGGTATAAAGTACCCACAAGGAACTACTTGTGTGGATTTTCAGACAATTCCGTTGAAATATGTTGCTAAAATCATCAAAATACCGAATATCTTGGGTACCGTTATATGGGAGCTATACGATAACGTGGACCGATATAGTCCATCTTCGAACTTGACCTGCCTGCAGACAAAAGAGAGATCTGTTCAAAATTTTAGCTTCCTATCTTTATTCGTTTTGATTGTAGCGTGATTACAACAGACGGACGCAAAGGGCTAAATCGTCTTAGAATTTTACGCTGATCAAGAATATATATACCTTGTAGGGTCTAAAATGATTATTTCGATGAGTTACAAACGGAATGACGAACTTAATATACCCTCCATACTATGTATGGTGGAGGGTATAAAAATGATCGTGTTTACTTGTCAAAGTGGTCAGCTGAAAATGAGCACCTTCGATTGGCCACCAGAACTCAAGCGCCGGCCATGGTGATGGTGTGGGCCGCCATAACAGCCGATGGTCGCTCTCCGCTCGTATTAATTGACCGTGGCATCAGAATAAATGCCGAATATTATCACGAAAATATTCTGGAGGGTGTATTAGAGCCTTAGGCACGCAAATATTTTTGCCGCAGACCTTGGTCATTCCAACAGGTTTCAGCACCATTGCACTCAACACGCGTCACCCAAGAATCGTTACGAAATGAGGTTCCTCGCTTCATTTCCAGCGCACAATGCCACCAAAATCTCCTGATACCAATCCGTTGGACTATTGTGTCTGGAGTATTTTGGAAAGCAAGGTTGGCAGTTAAAAAATACCAAAGTGTCGATCACCTTAAGCAAGCGCTTCGCCTGGTAAGGGCCAAAGTACCGCACAGCAACATTCGGGCAGCGTGTGATGGTTTTATTGGCCGTTTGAAGGCCACAATTCGGACCAAAGGTGACCAATTCGAACAAATCTAGACTTATTCTAAAAGTTGATGCTATTTCCAACCAATCCGTTGGACTATTGTGTCTGGAGTATTTTGGAAAGCAAGATTGGCACTAAAAAATACCAAAGTGTCGACCACCTGGAATGGAACAAAATACCGCAGAGCAACATTCGGGCAGCGTGTGACGGTTTCATTGGTCGTTTGAAGGCCACAATTCAAGCCAAAGGTGACCAATTCCAACAAATCTAAACTTATTCTAAAATTTGATGCTATTTCCGAAATTTTTTGCATTTATTCAATAAGATTTAAAAAAAAAAAATTAAAATTATGGCATTTGACTTTGTTTCAGTTTTTTTATCTTACCCTGTATATGTGATCGAATGGACAATTTTGTCAATTTTGTGAGGGGGTATTACTCATTAAGTTTTCAAAATCTGACAGCTACTTCGACTTCAAAATTCGACTAAAGACTAATATGGCTAATTTTTGAAAAAAAACCTGGGTGTGAGAGATATCGGAAGTCAAATATTAATTAATACAACTTGCCGAGAATATTTGTCATACTCCCAAAATGTGCTATATTGTTCCCCTTATAATAGTACCTCCTGATTTTCGGTACTGGGAAAATTATCTCCATAATTTGAAAAAGATCTGTTTTTTGGAATTTTCGGGTTCTCAGAGGGTCATTTAGGTCCTCAAAAAAAGTATTACATGTGGGCCTTCTTTTTGGTATAGTCCAAAAGACCCTGATTTTCGGCAGATTTATGCGAAATTAGATATTTAGGATTCACCGTGGGTACTTTAACCCGACTATGATATAATATCTCTAACTGCGATATCTTACGATATTTAGTATTTCGTAGGTTTTGGTGCAACTTCCCATTGAAACTTTCTGAATTTTGTAATAGGGCTCTTACTGGGCAGTTTGTCAGTACTTTTAGGCTTCATCCACAATTTCCAATCATACCTCATTTATTTGACGGTTGGCATTTTAAGTAAGTCCTGAGATTCTCAGTAAACTCCACCAATTAATTTTAGTTCCCAAAATACATGTTTATTACTACTTGAACAAAATTTTCAAAGTTCCAGTGACCCCGATAATAAAATTCAGAGTTTCTTTTCTACCACAACAGCTAACTGCACATTTTGATGCATTTTACACTGTTCGCACGTTTTAAAACCACCTCCATATTTCTATTCCAGATACTAAAAGCAACTTCAATATCAAGTTTCCGCTCTATTCCTTCACCCAATAGCGAATTTGGTACTATTTAGTACTTTTCGTACAATTGTAGTACATAATTCCAAAACCACCGCCATATCTCAATTCCAGATACCAAAGAGACCTTAATATCAAGTTTTGGGATTCCAGCTGTATCCCTTCACCCAATACCAAATTTGGTACTATTTAGTACTTTTCGTACAATTATAGTACACATTTAAAAAAATTTCGGGATTTCAAATAATACATATTTCCAAACCCACCTCCATATCTCAGTTCCAAATACCAACGGACACCATAATAGCAAATATCGGGATTTCAGTTCTATCGCTTCACCCAATACAAAATTTAGTACCTTTTAGCACTTTTCGTATAAATATAATACACATTTCCAAGCCCATATCTCAATTCCAGATACCGACAGCTACCTCAATATCAAATTTCAGGTTTCCAGCCCTATCCCTTCATCCAATATTAAATATAGTAGCATTTTGTACTTTTCGTGAATTTTGGTTCTCACTTGTAAAACTGTTCCATATCTTAATCCTAAACACCAACAACGACCTCTATATCAAATTTGAGGAGTGCAGCTCTAGCCCTTCACCCAGTACCAAATACAGTACCTTTCATACAATTATAGTACATATTTCCGAAACCACGTCCATATGTCCAGGATACACACGAACAGCGACCCTAGCACCAAAATTCAGATTTAAAGCACCCAATGCCAAATTGTAACCAGTAAAGAAAGTCCTAAAGTCGGATACTGAAAGCAGTTTTATAGGGTATATACCTCCATTGGGACCTAACAAACAGCCCATTGCAAAGATATTCCCTGAGAACACAAAATCTCAATTTACAGCGAATTTTGTTAGAAAATATAGCAAAAAAAAAAAAAAAAAACAGTAAAGAATGTCCAAATCGTTTTTACGGAGTGCATATTACGGCTGTGGGTAACAAATACAACAAATCGGATGAACAATATATATGGGAGCTATAGATATATCTGAACCGATCTTTACCAAATTTGGCATTCTACCTTCTAGACTAAATTCGGTCGTATGTGCCAAATTCTATCCCATTTGGACAAATATTAGACGTTTGGTGCACAATAAATGGTAAATCGGACGAAGTTATATATGGGAGCTATATCCAAATCTGAACCGATCTCGATAAAATTTAGCAAAGGTATTTCTGAGCTGCATTTGATATATTTCCCCAAATATTGTTGTTACAGAGTGCATATTACGGCTGCGGAGGACAAAAATAACAAATCGGATGAACAATATATATGGGAGCTATAGCTATATCTGAACCGATTTCGATAAAATTTGGCATACTTATTTTCAAGCCTAATTTGGTTGTATGTGCAAAATTTCATACTATTCGGGCTGACGTGACGGGACGTTTGGTGCGCAATAAAAGGCAAATCGGACGAAGATATATATGGGAGCTATATCTAAATTTTTACCTATTATCAAACAAATGTTGTTTGCAAAATTTCATCTCAATCGGATAATAAATGCGACCTGCATTTTGTTCACAAGAATACATGGACAGACGGACGGACGGACAGACGGACTGACATGCATAAATCAACTCAGAAAGTGATTCTATGCATATCATCAAAAGGCCTGTTACAAACAAATGCACAAAGACATAATACCCTGACCACCTTGTGGTGTAGGGTATAACAAACATTGTAGTATTTAGTTCTTTGGTGCATTTGTAGTACACATTTTCAAAACCACCTTCATATATCAAACATACTTTTCACCCTTGATTCTCATACTAAAAATTCAAGTTTTAATCTCTATCCGTTCACATAATACCAAACGCTACCATTTTAGAACTTTTCGTAACCTTAAAGTTGGTATTTCTAAAAACCCTTTGGTACATCTATCCTGCACTACAGTAGTGACTTTTATTAACATTATATCATATTTAATTTAAAATATTCAATAATCCTAGTTCATTCCGTTTGTCCAATACAAAGTATTCAATTTTTAGGACTATCGTACATTTTTAATACCAATTACCTAAAACCCAGCCTTATCTCACGCCTACCCTTCAAAACTGACCCTCGTGCAAGGTTCTAGGAACAGTCGTTTCATCTCATGCTTTCTAAAATTCTGTTCTTAGTCCCAATTTCCAGAGAAATAATAATCGTTGTATTGTTTAAGAATTGGCAATTTTATTATTTATCCCTGGGATTATTTGTTCAGTTGTAATCCGATTTCTATCTACTATCCGTTCCATAAACATTTCACAGGACATAAACTCTGTATTGGATATTTTCCACCTAAAAACGAACCGAAGACAACAACATTCACCAATACTCCCACAAGTGACTTTGACTTATGCATGAGTTTTAAATTGCATTTTCTAATGCTGCTTACCTTTGTCATAGAGCCCTGCAAGCATGTCAGTTTTGTTTTTGTCCTTTGTGTTACGACATTTTGAGAAAATAATGCATTGCAGTGCAAAAGCAACAGCAAAAATGGGAGAAAAATGCATGCTACATTGCCCAACAAAGGGAATACCAGGCACTTGGTATTGATGATGGATTCTTTTGTTGTTATCGTTGCCAATATCAAACGTATTCGTCATACCCAAATGTTGAGAGCTACCAAGTCTTTTGGAGTCGTTTTTTCGAATTGGGGGTGGAGGATGTACACATACCTTTATGTTGGGTACATAGTTAAAAATATATATATAGAGGTAGAGAAATTGAATGCCAGATATTTTATTGTCAAATTCTTTGTGTGTTCAATAAGCGATACCGTAAATTTGAAAATGTTTTTTTTTGTATTAAAATATGCTTATTAACTTGAATTAACTTAAACTGCCAAATTTCCGACAAGTTCATTTAAAAATGTGGTTAAAATTCTTTAATTTTGAAACGCAGATGTATTCTCGTATTAATGGTATTCTATAAATAAACATGTAAAAAGGCCGGGCCGAACTTTAAATACCCTCTACCATTTGCAAGAAAATTTGGCAATTCTCAAAAAAAAAAAAAACGGTAAAAGTTCTTTTAAAATCTTAAAATGTTATATTAGTGTCTATACGAAGATATGGACCTGCATAGGTAACTTTTGTCAAAAGCCATTACAATATTCAAATGCGAAACTTAAGAAAAATCAGTAATAATTTAGATAAAATCATAAAAATAGCGAATATCTGCATAGACTAATTTCTGTCATAGGCTGTGGTATCCATTACGAACTTCAAATATCAAATTTGAAACAATTCCGATGAATATTGTCGCTAAAATCATCGAAATATCGAATATCGGGAGGTACCGCAATATGGGGGCCATACGAAGACGTGAACCTGTACAGACAATTTTCTGTCTTAGACTGTACTATCCATTTCGAACTTCAAATACCATATTTGAAACTATTCCGATGAATATTTTCGCTAAAATCATCAAAATACCGAATATCGGGAGGTACCGCAATATGGGGGCCATACGAAGACGTGAACCTGTACAGACAATTTTCTGTCTTAGACTGTACTATCCATTTCGAACTTCAAATACCAAATTTGAAACAATTCCGATGAATATTGTCGCTAAAATCATCAAAATACCGAATATCGGGAGGTACCGTTATATGGGGGCTATACGAAGACGTGGACCTGCACAGACAATGTTCTGTCTTAGACTGTACTATCCATTTCGAACTTCAAATTCCACATTTGAAACAATTCCGATGAATATTGTCGCTAAAATCATCAAAATACCGAATATCGGGAGGTACCGTTATATGGGGGCTATACGAAGACGTGGACCTGCACAGACCATTTTCTGTCTTAGACTGTACTATCCATTTCGAACTTCAAATACCAAATTAGAAACAATTAAATAATGTCGCTAAAATCATGAAAATAAAGAAAATCGGCAGGTACCGTTATATGGAGGTAATACGAAGACGTAGACTATCTTAGGCTGTAGTATTCACCATATATAGTATGGAGGCTATATTAAGTTCGTCATTCCGTTTGTAACTCATTTCTTAGACATAACAAATTGTATTTATTCTGGATCAGCGAAAAATTCTAAGACGATTTAGCCCTGTCCGTCCGTCCGTTCGTCCGTCTGTTGTAATCACGTTAGAGTCGAAACGAATACAGATAGAAAGCTAAAATTTTGCACAGGTCAGTCTTTTGTGTGCAAACAGATCAAGTTCGAAGATTGGCTATATCGGTTGATAATATCGTATAGCCCACATATGACAGTAACCCCCCCCCCCATAATTTGGTCATGATTTTAGCCCCATTTTTTAATGGAATTGTCTAAAATTCCACACAAGGAGTTCGATGTGAGTACTTTACCTCCTGAAAGAGAATTGTCTATATAGGATCACAATATCATATAGCGCCAATATAACAGTACACCCTGATGTTCGGTATTTTCATGATTTTATGCACATTTTTCAACGGAATTGTCTTAAAATCCACACAAGGCGATCCTTTTGAGTATTTTACTCCTAAGAAGATAATTGTCTAAATAGATCCACGTTTTAGTATAGCGCCCATATAACAGTGTCGCTAGATATTTGGTATTTTCATGATTTAAGCCACATTTTCCAATGGAATTGCCTGAAATTCCACACTGGGAGTTCCTTGTGAGTACTTTACACCCTGGAAGAGAATTGTCTATACAGGTCCACGATATCGTATAGCCCCAAAATATGGTATATTGATGATTTTAGCCCATATTTTTCAACGGAATTGTCTGAAATTCTACACAAGGAGTTCTTTGTGAGTAGTTTACCCCCAGACATATATTTGTTTATATATGTCCACAATATGGAATATCTTTCCATATATCGGCACCTTCCGTTATTCGGTATTTTTAGGATTTTAACAGAATTATTAATGGATTTTTTTTTTTTTGAAAATTTTCTAATTCTTCCCAAATGGTGGAGGGTATTCACAGTTCGGCCCGGCCTGCTTTTTTACTTGTCTGGATATCCAACCCCCACACCATGACCCTGAAATCGTTCCTCTCTGCAAAACATTTGATGTTGCAACACTTTAAAACCATCTATTTCGTCATCCAATTTCAAAGGCTTTAGCTTTTAATTACACCGCCACATAAAAGGAATTCCTCATTGTTATTAACTTACCTTGTTGTAAGCGGAAACTTTATATCTACAATTAATTAAATAAAATAGATGGCAGCGTTTCCAATTAGTTAAAAGTTTTGCAAGAATGCAATTACAATTTTTGTTTTTTTTTCGTTTCTCTCTTAATTCACAAAACACAAGCTTTTCAAGTTGCATCCATGCCATTTGTGTCGGCATCCTTGACAAAATGCATGATAATACCTGCCAAACAAACCACAGGATTCACTCTCCTGAAAGCAATTCACATTTTCTTCATATTTGCCAGATATTAAAAGAGAATAAGAGGAAGGAAAAAAATTGCAAAATTCTTCTTTTTTTGTTTGTGTGTTTGTTTGTTTGTTGCCAAACCACATACCTTGATTCACACAGGCAAGTCCTAGGAAAACCTAGGAAGTTAATGGCTGCCAAGGTAAGTATTTTTGTTTTTGCCATCTGCTTATGGCAGATATTATTCTTGATATACTCCACTTGAGGGCAATTTTAATTAAACTGTTGAAAGCAGCAGATATGCATGCATGTATACATGGATACCACCAGCAAATCTGCTACAAACACACCATATGTATGTGTCGTCGGAAAGACATTCCAAACTAGAGCTAAACGGGGGTAGAACAACGTTTTATTTTAGTTTTGTTGCATTTCACCAAAGAAAGAAAACGTATTTTCCAGGGATAACAAGAAACCAAGTTCGGTTTCCTCTGCATCCTTGGCGTTGGCGTCGAATAAGTAAGCTCCGCCGCAAAAACTCTTTGATAAATTTGTGTCAGTGTTTTCTTTGAAAAATAGAAGCAAAACGTCTTGAGAATGTGTTTTTACTGTTTCAATTATCCCCCAAAAAAGAATTGAAAAAGAAAAACCTATTTTAATTCATGGATGAAAATATTCTTGGATATCTTGGAATGTTGTTTTGAATGGTTTATTTTAAAAAGGAGTGAAATTTTCCTATTTTCTACTTTAATTTCTTTTAAAGATATTCTAGAACAAGTAAGCAGGCTACAGTCGAGCGGGGCCGACCGTTGAATACCCTACAACACTATAATAAACGATACAGTTTATATAGGCGCGATACTCGAAAGAATTCCACAAGATATTGTGACAAATAATAAAAGAAAACCATCAGGTTTCGTTCTCTAATTTTCGAATAATAGCAACTTAAACTAATTTGCTCATTTCCAATTTATTGGTAGATGTTGCACTTAAATGGTCTTCCTAGATCTGGAACCAATATTTCCCAAAGACCTATAATCTCTCAGAAGTGGCAAAAGATTAACATTTATTATTGGTTTTTGACTGAAACGCATATATATGAGATACAGACATTTGACTATATTCTTCAACAAATCAAAATCAATTAACGAAATAGTCAGAAGTGCGTCTTTCCTGTATTTGTGAATTCTCCAAAAAGTCAATGGAATGGACATTTTCGTATTTTGTCTACAAAAGTTGGCAAACTATTTCGCACATTGAATATTTTTGGATGGCCATCCAAAACTGCTTGGCTTTTGCAATGTCCGGTAACCCCCATTCAAATGTGCGTGAGTATCGGGCGATAATTACGACCTGCAGACAATTTTGCAGTTTTTTGGTCCATTTCAACCCCTAAATATATGGCGATCATCTCCAAAAAGAGTAGGCTTCTATTCTGACCCTCATCTTATCTCCATGCAAAATTTCGTAAGCATCGGGCCATAAATGCGATCTGTATATGATATCCTAACTACATAGTTCTGTTAGCTGTAGAAATATTACCAAATGTTTAATTCAAAATGAAAATATGCCAAAAATATGACAAAAATTGAAAAAATATGAGAAAATTTTACAAAATCAATATTTTCATCTGTAGAGAGATATTTTTATGCGATTTTATTAGACGTTTTTTCTTTCCTGCCAAGAGGCCATTCTGAATTAATGAGAACTGTCGAAATCAGTTCAGCCGTTCTCGACATATAAGAGATTTTTCAAACATATCTTCTTTGATAAACATTATATCGCACTATATATCCGATTTGTTGAATGTTAACATCAATGTAAAGATCAGAAGTAACCTTGTCATGGCTTTGTGATTTCGCCGGGATTTAAAATATTCGCGGTTTAATGAAAAATTTTGAATTTTTTCAACACAAAAGATATGATATATTTCACCCGCTAAATATTATCCGATGACCACCCAAATTGGTAGGCTTCTTCCCCGCCCTTAACTCTAGCTACATGCGAAATTCCACGTCGATTGGTCTATAATTACGACCTGTATAGCTACTGCAAAATCCGACATTTTTTCAGTATTTGGTCCATTTCAATCCCTAAACATTTGGCGATCATCTCCAAAAGAAATAGGCTTCTATTCTGACCCTAACCCCACCTTCGTGCAAAATTTCGTAAGGATCGGGCCAAAATTGCGGGCCATAATTGGGGGCCTGTAGCGTGATTACATATTAACATGGACAGACGGACGGACGGACATACATAGCTAGATCGACTCAGCTCGGCGAGCTAGGAAGATCCATCCACATAGTGTTGTAGGCTATAAAAATTAAAATAAAAATTAGGAAGTGGATATTTCCATCATATGAAATTGTTTCACCGAACAAGTTGGCAGTAATGCACGCGTACACTATAAAAAGTGGCACGAAGTATAAGTTATAACTTCAAAGTATTAAAGAAAATAATGTAAAACTCAAGCTTCTGATTTTTCGCCAGAAAATTCTTAAAATAAGTTGTTTTTCACTATCAACAATTCTATGACCACCATGTTCTTGAGTAAAGTTATAAAAATCTCTAAAATTTCTTAACAAATATAAAAGCAGCTAAGTTCGGCCCGGCCTTCCTGGCCATTTGGAAGAAACTTCAAAATTTTCAACAAAAAAAAAAATGAATTTCAATTGAAAACCGTTATATGGCTATACGAAGACGTGGTCCTGCATAAGTAATTTAAGTAATAGGCTGTAGTAACTATTCCGAACTTTATATACGAAATTTGAAACAATTCTGGTGAAGAACGTTTCAAAAATCATCAAAATACCGAATTTCGGGAGGAACCGTTGTGTAGGTGATATGTGATATCGTGAACCTATATAGATAATTCTCTAATGCAATCACAGGGAACTCCTTTTGTGGATTTTAAAACAATTCCATTGGAAAGTGTGGCCAAATTAATCAAAATACCGAATATCGGGGGGTACCGTTCTATTGGTGATGTACAATATCGTGGACCTATGTAGACAATTATCTTCCAGAAGGTAATGCATTCACAAGGAACTCTTTTTGTGGACTTTAAGACAATTCCATTGGAAAATATAGCTAAAATCATCGAAATACAGAATATCGGGGGTTCTGTCATATGGGGGCTATACGATATTGTGGGCCTATATATAGATAATTCTCTTCCAGGGGATAAAATACTCACAAGGAACATCTTGTGAGAATTTTCAGACAATTCTATTGAAAAATGTAGCTAAAATCATCAAAATGCCGAATATCGGGTTGGTACCGTTATATGGGGGATATACGATATCGTGGACAATTCTCTTTCAGGGCGTAAAGTACTCACAAGTAACTCCTTGTGTGGATTTTCAGATAATTCCGTTGAAAAATGTGGCTAAAATCACCAATATGCCGAATGTTGGGTGGTACCGTTTTAGGGGGGCTATATGGTATCGTGGATAAGATAATAGATAATTCTCTCAAGTACTCACAAGAAACTCCTTTTGTGGACTTAAGACAATTCCATTGGAAAGTGTGGCTAAAATCATACCAATACCGAACATCGGGCTGTACCGTTATATGGGGTCTATACGGTATCGTGGACCGATATAGATAATTCTCTTCCAGGGGATAAAGTACTCACAAGAAACTCTTTGTGTGGATTTTCAGAAAATTTCATTGAAAAATGTGAATAAAATCATCAAAATACCGAATATCGGGGGTACCGTTTTATGGGTGCTATACGATATCGTGGGCCTATATAGATAATTCTCTTCCAGAGGGTAAAGTAAACAAAGGGAACTCCTTGTGTTTGTTTTCAGACAATTTCATTGAAAAATGTGAACAAAATCATTAAAATACCGAATATCGATGGGTGCCGTTGTATTGGACCTACACGATATCGTGGATCTATATAAACAATTCTCTTCCAGAGGTTAAAGTAAACAAAGGGAACTCCTTGTGTTTGTGTTCAGACAATTTTATTGAAAAATGTGAACAAAATCATTAAAATACCGAATATCGAGGGGTACGGTTGTGTGGGGGCTGTACGATATCGTGGACCGATATAACCCATCTTCGAACTTGACCTGCCTGTAGACAAAAAACTGACCTGTGCAATATGTTAGCTCCTATCTTTATTCGTTTGGTCTCAAGCGTGATTACAACAGAGGGGCAGACGGACATACTGACGAACGGACGAACGGACAGGGCTAAATCGTTTTAGAATTTTATGCTGATCAAGAATATATTTACGTTGTCGTGTCTAAAATGATTATTTAGATGAGTTGCAAATGGAATGACGAACTTAATATACCTTCCACACTATGGAGGGTATACAAATCATGAATCTCTGCAAATGGAAACGGGACTTCTGACTTTGTTCATTCATTGCATAACTTGAAGTTCTTGTAATATTTCACAATGTGCAATATTTTTTTCAAAAATCGCTGGTTTCTTAATATTACTCATTTTTAAGAGTATATATTAAGTCTTTCTGTGGAGGAAAATGGATTTGGTAATAATATGTGTTAAGTAATTCCTGGCAAATACCGGAGAGTCCGATGATATTATACAATTTCTAGTCAAAAAATTTGTTGAATTTCCCCAAAACTTGTAGATTTTTATACAAATCATAGCATTATATTATATGTTTACTATGCATGTATTACATACATATACATATATGATATATAATGACCTTAGAATAAAGTTTTACATCTATTTGCAAACATACTAATACATTCTACCGTCTTATATGCCTGTTTTGACTTAAGTTCCTTAATACACCCATACAGGTATTGTTATATCGTTCGTAATTTAAAACACCCAAGCGACATTTTTTCTATAGCTCCTCTCTTATTACATGTCGAACCTTAAATAATTATTATTAAATTATGTCCCCCCCCCTTACCGAAAAGGAACAATCATTTTCATTCTTCCTTTTATTCAATTATAGATTCATGCTTCCGGTATAGACTCCTCTGGTGGATAATACAAAGCGAAACAATTTTGGTAAGTTGCGAGTTTGTTTTCTTTGTTTTTTTTTTTTGCTCTCCATTTCTCCTCCATTATTTCGTTGTTATAACTTTCTTATGTATTTCTTACAATTCCAACTATGACTGTTGCCAAACGCTTATTTGAATATCGCTAGAAGGGAATGCGGAAATACACAAAAAATGGGAACACACAGACCCCATGTATCCTCATCATAAATTTAAGAGACTTCAATGTTTATTTTGGCGTGATTGCATTTTTAATTGAAGATAAACACAAACTGTGATTTTTCGCTGTTAATTTAGTTACACGGCAGCGGCAGCAACAACAACAAAATAATGTTCACTTAAATTTCGTTTAGCTGGAAAATGTATCTATAAATAATTGAACAAGTAAATATTAACAATTGGAGTTCAACGAGATTTAGGAAGTGGTTTTAGGGAAATTTAATAAGGTTGAATGTTATTGGTGGTACTCAGCTTAAAGGTGGGGGTTGTTGGAACGGAAATTTGTGTCAGAATTGCAGCTGTAATAATACATATATCTATTCACTTTCAATTATACCATACAACCCTACACCCAGAGAAAAAATGACAACATCCGTGTATGAAATGACCACATCCGTGTATGATAGTGTATCAACCACGTTTGGTGTCAAAATGAGCACGCCGTTGTCATTTTGACACCGAGATTTTGGCAACGATTTCAACAACAGATGTGCATGAAATGAGCACATACGTGGTCATTTCGAGCACGCCCCGTTGTCAGATTGTCAACGCTTCGTTGTCAGATCGTCAACGCTTCGTTGTCAGATTGTCAACGCTCCGTTGTCGGATTGTCAACGCCCGTTGTCAGATTGAAATCAATGGTGGTCATTTTTTGATATCCGTTCCTTTTCCATTTTATACCCTTAGTAGAAGAAACGAAATTTTTTGAAAAGTATTTTATTTAACGAAACCAATTACATAAATTCAATATAAATACATATTTGATTTAACAAAACAATTCGAATTACATATATTCAATGTATAGAAACAAATTAAATTAACTTAAATCTGAAATAAACTTTTCCATTATTCATAGGATATAAGTGAAATGGGTAAGTAATAAAATCTAAAATTGGTATTAAAAAAATTGTATCCTGTATTGCGTATATATAATCTTGAGCATCTGCAACCGAAATATAAAATAAATATTACTTTTAATGTTTATGATAAATCAGGAATTAAAATTTACCTATGCTGCTTGCCGTCAAAACATTTGCGAAGAGTTGTTTGCAATGTTCGTTATGAATATTTTTCCCATAATAATTGTAAATTTTTTTCTTAAATTGGTCCCATTTAGAAAGTAGAAGATTGCCTTTCTGTGGATACATAATATCGAAATCAATGTTGACCTAAAACGAAACATTAGTATCCATATACAAATAAATAGCTCATGGCTACTTACCAATTCTGAAGCTCTTGCATCGGACAACTTCGTCCATTCAAGGAGAAATGTATGGCTACTTAAATTTTTTATATCTCTTTGCCGTATGTTAAAAGATCTTTTCCATTTTTCGCAGATCGATCCCCAATCATTACATTCTCTTAGTAAGGAAGCTTTCAATGAATTTTCAACTGATTCATCAATTTCGGGAACATCTTTGTTACAAAAATTAGGAGATGTGTGAGTTGCTGCTTTGCTTGTGCTAGGCTCGGAAATCAAAAGCTTTATTCTTTTGGACTTCTTGTTTCTATACTTGGCATAAAGTTTTCCGCTTGCGTTGTTCTTTCCTTTTCTTGAAATGTAATAATAATCCTAAAAATAAAGACATATTATAAGTTAAGAAACTACATAATCAGATACGTTGTTTATATTGTTAATCTTACCCTCATTTCGTTTTCAAGAGGAAAAACGGAACAAATTTCATCCAATATGCGCATATAGTCTTGAGTGTAAAGAGTAACATTGTTGGTTAAAATATCTTCAATAATTATATTAATTATATCATCTCTTTGCTCGTCACTTAATTTCTTATTAACGCTACTACATTCAAGCGCCAGTTTCCCCTTCGAGGTATGTGTTAACAATTCCGTTAGATCCTATATTAAATAAAAAAACTACATTAACTATGCTTACACAAATATTACTCTTACCTTACCTCTGACAAAATTCCTTTGGCTTTTGAGCAGTTCGAACCTGTAGTGTCGGGAGTACCAGGAGTACTTGCAGGTGTCTCGTTGCGTTTCCACCATTCACCTATTTTAGATGGAACTGACATAGTTTCGTCATCAATCCCGAGCTATTGTTATGACAATATTAATACTGAGTTCAACACTGTAAAACAAATAATACGTACCTTTCGTTTTTTCCAAGCAAAGAGCTTTTCTCTGAATTCAACTCGCAGTCCCAATGGTGGCACTGCTTCCTTTAAATCTTCTTTTTTCAAGTACTGCAAACTGCGAAATGTTACATGTGATGCTAAAAGAACAAAAAAGAAAATTCTTTGTTAATTACACTGATTAACTGAAAAATTCATTTTTATTTACTTACCTTTTAATTGTTCAAAAAGCGACTCCATATTTATTCCTTTTAAGAACTCCCTTAACATATAATCGTCCTCATTGTTTTCCGCATCTTGACTGCTGCAATGGTTTGTATCGCGAACCACAACAATATTGCCATCGATTTCTAACAACTCACCAATGATATTTTGAGGATCTTGCGAATTATTATTCATTTTCAATAAATTTTTTGCACAATGCGTCCTTTCTCTTTCAATAACACGGAAAAAATGGTAAATATGCAGCCGATTGCACACGAGTAAAAAAAATGACAACGGTGGTGCATGATTCATACACGGTAGTTGCTAAAATGGCAACGATCGTGTACGATTCATGCACGTCGGTGTACAAAGTAACAACGGTGGTGCATCATTATGCAGGTGGTGGTGCATAATTCATACACGACCGGTGTCATATTGACAACGACAGTGTGTGAATCATGCACCACCGTTGTCATTTTTTACTCGTGTGTAATCGGCTGCAATTACCAATATTAAAAACGCAAAGTTGTCATTTTGAGCACATCGGTGGACAAATTAAGCACGGCTGTTGTTGGTACCGAAAGTTGACCACGTCTCGGTGTCAATTTGAGCACGTTCGTGCACAATTCACCAACAGCCGTTGTTGAAAAATATAACAACGGGTCGTTGCGAAAATGACAACATACGTGCTTGATTTCGCAACGGGATTTTTCCCTCAGTGTATGTCTTGTGGGTATTATAAGTTTGATTGGGCCAATAATTGTGTAACACCTCGATATATTGGTCCCGCATGTAGAATGGTATATATGGATCTTCCTATATCGCTGAGTTGAGTCGATTTACATATGTGTTTCTGTTCGTCCGTGTGTCCATGTTAAATTGTAATCATGCCAGAGGTAGCAATTATGACCTGATCCTCATTAGGTGGGGGTGGGTGTAAGTTCAGAATATAAGCCTATAGTTTTTGGAGAAGATCGCAATATATTTTGTGGTTGAAATGGACCAAAAAGAGAAAAACTTTTCTAAAGGCTAGGGTTTAGCGGTGGACAGAAGCGTACCAATTTGGATGGTAATCGAATAATATTTAGCTTGTGCAACAGACCGTTACTTTTACGGTCTAAGAATTTTCCATTACCCGAGAATATTTTAATTTTCTAGCGAAATCACAAACACACGAAAAAGTCACCTTTGGCCGTTATCAAAGATAGACCGCTTATAACTCATGAGCGGCTGGGCGCATTTTTATAATTCTCGGCAATCCAGAATGGTCTTTTAACTGAAAAAATAACATCTGGAAAAATCGCATAAAACGAAGCTATTAAAAATATGAATATTTTATTCCAATATTCCTATATTTTTTTATACCCTACAACACTATGTGTTGGGGGTATTATAAGTTTGATTGGGCCAGAATTTATGTAACACCTCGAAATATTGGTTTCCCAAATAGGAAAGTATATATGGATCTTCCTAGCTCGCCGAGCTGAGTCGATCTAGCTACGTATGTCCGTCCGTCCGTCTGTCCGTCTGTCCATGTTAATTTGTAATCACTCTACAGGTCGCAATTATGGCCCGATCTTCACGAAATTTAAAATGTAGGTGGGGTTAAGGTCAGAATAGAACCCTATTTCTTTTGGAGATGATCGCCAAATGTTTAGGGGTTGAAATGGACCAAATGCTGAAAAAATGTCGGATTTTGCAGTAGCTATACAGGTCGCAATTATAGACCAATCGACGCGGAATTTCGCATGTAGCTAGAGTTTAGGGCGGGGAAGAAGAGAAGCCTACCAATTTGGGTGGTCATCGGACAATATTTAGCGGGTAAAATAGACCATATCTTTTTTGTTGAAAAAATTCAAAATTTTTCATTAAACCGCGAAAATTTCAAATCCCGGCGAAATCACAAAGCCATGACAAGGTTACTTCGGATCTTTACATTGATGTTAACATCCAACAAATCGGATATATAGCAAAATATGTGCGATATATATGTTTATCAAAGAAGATATGCTTGAAAAATCTCTTATATGTCGAGAACGGCTGAACCGATTTCGACAGTTCTCATTAATTCAGAATGGCCTCTTGGCAGGAAAGAAAAAACGTCTAAAAAATCGCATAAAAATATCTCTCTAAAGATGAAAATATTGATTTTGTAAAATTTTCTCATATTTTTTTCAATTTTGTCATATTTTTGGCATATTTTCATTTTGAATTAAACATTTGGTAATATTTCTACAGCTAACAAAACTAAGTTGTTAGGATATCATATACAGATCGTATTTATGGCCCGATCCTTACGAAATTTTTCATGGGGATAAAATGAGGATCAGAATAGAAGCCTACTCTTTTTGGAGATGACCGCCATATATTTAGCGGTTGAAATGGACCAACAAAACTGCAAAATTGTCAGCAGGTCGTAATTATCGCCCGATCCTCACGCACATTTGAATTGGGGTTACCGGCCATTGCAAAAGCCAAGCAGTTTTGGATGGCCATCCAAAAATATTCAGTGTGTGAAGGAGCTTGCCAACTTTTATAGACAAAATACGAAAATGTCCATTCCAGTGACTTTTCGGAGAATTCACAAATACAGGAAAGACGCACTTCTGACTATTTCGTTAACGCTGATTTCGTTCAAGAATATAGTCAAATGTCTGTATTTCATATAGATGCGTTTCAGATAAAAACCAATAATAAATGTTGATCTTTTGCCACTTCTGAGAGATTATAGGTCTTTGGGAAATATTGGTTCCAGATCTAGGAAGACCAACATGTGCAACATCTACCAAAAAATTGAAAATTAGTTGAAAAATTTGATATTATTCGAAAATTAGAGAACGAAACCTGATGGTTTCCTTTTATTATTTGTCACAATATCTTGTGGAATTCTTTCGAGTATCTCGCCTATATAAACTGTATCGTTTATTATAGTGTTGTAGGGTATTCAACGGTCGGCCCCCGCTCGACTGTAGCCTTTGCTTACTTGTTTGTCATATTTTTTATTGCTTGGGATTTTAAATTTGTCTAACAATATTGAATTTTACATTTTGCAATATTTTTTTTTCACCTTAGAACACTATGCGTTGGGGTACCATATTAGGGTGAGATAAAAAAAACTGCAACAAAGTCAAACGCCAAAATTTTTTTTCTAAATTTTATTGAATGAAGGCAAAATTAAGATCAAATTTTAGAAAAAGTTTAGATTTGTTCGAATTGGTCACCTGTGGCACGAATTATGGCCTTCAAACGGCCAACGACCCGGCGAAGCGCATGCTTGAGGTGATCGACACTCTGGTATTGTTTAGTGCCAACCTTGCTTTCCAAAATACTCCAGACACAATGGTCCAACGGATTGGTATCCAGAGATTTTGGTGGTCATTGTGCGCTATAACTGAAGCGAGGAACCTCATTTTGTAACGATTCTTGGGTGACGCGTTCTGTGTGCGATGGTGCTGAGTTCTGTTGGAATGTCCAAGGTCTGCGGCCAAAATATTTGCGTGCCCAAGGCTTAATACACCCTCCAGAATATTTTCAAGATAATATTCGGCAATTATTCTGATGCAACGGTCGATTAATACGAGCGGAGAGCGACCAACGGCTGCTATGGCGGCCCACACCATCACCATTGCCGGCGCTTGAGTTCTGGTGGCCAACCGAAGGTGCACATATTCAGCTGACCTCTTTGGCAAGTAAACACGATCATATTGTTTGTTTACAACCTGCTGGACAACGAATATTTTCTTTTTGAAGAAAATCAAATTCGGCAGTTCACCACTTTCGGCCAAGCGAAGCATCTTATTAGCATCTTATTCAATGGTTTTACCTCGAGCTCATTTTTCAATATTTACTGAATGGAATATTGCGATATATTTAGCTCATGAGCCATATGCCACTGCGACGCGGGTTTCGATAAAGTCGCTTCTTTACTTTTCGAACCATTGTTCTTCACTTCCGATACACAAAAGATTTATTCACATTTAAATGCTGGAGTGCTCTGACGATAGCCACTTGTGGTATTCCGGCCAAATATTAAGAAATCACACTATCACGCTTGAATTCCATCACGAATAACTTTTTTTCTGGAAATTTCTCACCAAAATGCTTTTGTACACTTGTAAACAATATAATGAGCTGTCACTGGAATAAGTTTAACAGCTGTCGGACGAGTGGCTTAGAAATGACAGCAGTCTGAAGTTTGATGCAGTTTTTCATCTCACCCTGTATGGGAGCTACATCCAAATGTGATCCGGTTTCGATGAAATTTTGACAGAGTACTTGTTTCTAAGATGAATTGAGTCGGATGTGCTAAAATTCAGGTCATGTGGATTGATATTAGCCATTTGGTGCACAATAAACCCGAAATCGGGAGCTTCATCTAAATTTGATCCGATTCTCAAGAAGTTCAATAGGGTCCTTGAACAAAACAAATATTGTTTGGAAAATTTCATCTCAATCGGTTAATAAATGCGACCTGCATTTTGCTCACAAAAATACACGGACTGACATGCATAAATCGAATCAGAAAGTGATTCTATGAAGATCCTCAAAAGAAACTATGGTTCTATCCGCTTCCTTCTCCGTGTTACAAAATAATGCACAAATATATAATACCCTTGCCACTATGTGCTGTAGTTTAAAAAATTCGAGAAAGATCCTGAAGAATTTGTTAATATAAAATCATTCGATTCTTGGCTAGGAAGTCTTTCAAAAAATCTGATTATGTAACACTTTGAAATATTGGTTTCCCACATAGGAAAGTATATATGGATCTTCCTATCTCGCCGAGCTGAGTCGATCTAGCTATGTATGTCCGTCCGTCCGTCCGTCTGTCCATGTTAATTTGTAATTACTCTACAGGTCGCAATTATGGCCCGATCTTCACGAAATTTAGAATGGAGGTGGGACTAGGGTCAGAATAGAACCCTATTGCTTTTGGAGATGGTCTCATAGTATTTAGGGGTTGAAATGGACCCAAAACTGAAAAATTTCCTGATTTTGCAGTTGCTCTACAGGTCGCCAATCGACGCGGAGGTTAGCATGGGTCTAGAGCTTAGGGATGGGAAGAAGTCTTCCAATTTTGATGTTCATCGGGAAATATTTAGTGGGTGAAATAGACCATAACATTTGTGTTAAATAAAAGTCAAATTTTCCATTTAACCGCGAATATTTTTACTCCCAGAAAAATCACAAATAGACGAACGAACGATAGTAAATATATCGGTTATATATAGCGAAATACACACAATGTTTATATACAAAGGAGGGGGATGTTAGCTAGAATGCTTATATCTCAAGAATGGCCGAACCGATTTTGACTAAATTTGTCAATTCAGAATGCCCTCTTGATATAAAAGTATAAAATCTGAAAAAATCGCAGAAAAATATACCAATAACAATGTAAATATAGATTTTGTAGTATTTTGTGACATTTTTTATTTTTTTTCATATTTTTTATCGCATGCTACTTTTTCAATTTGACTTATAATATTTTGTAATATTTTTTTTTTTTTGTGTGAAAAAATACCAACATTACTTACAGGCGAAATCCGAAATACACAAAAGGCGAACTTCTGTTTTTTATGCTGATTTCGTTGACAAATATAGCCAATTATCGTAGACAAGCAAATCATATAGATGAGTCTGAATTTGGAGATACGGAGGGGTTTCTTGCTTTTGGAGATGACTTGGGTGCTTCATTGGTTATGACTTGGGTTGGAAAAGTACACTATCGCTCCTTAAATGTTCATTTGTCTCCCATGGAACCACATTGTCATGAAACCATATTTTTTCGACCACCTACTGTTCCTGCAGCCAGATGCTTCGTTTATCTACTTTCAAAAATAAATCATCATAAAAATAGACTAAACTTTTCATCTGCCTTGTGCCGTTACGAAATAAAGACATTTTTCTTGGGCATTCATATTCGGTTTACTTGGGTGATGGGGTCGTTTTAAAAATTTTCCCATTACTAACTTCAAATCTAAGCAGTGTACAATAGTATCTTTATCATCCATGGCACACACACACACTCACACTCCCTTGGAAGAAGAAGAAAAATCCAATGAACACAAGAATATGCGATTATTATGTACAAAGTACACCAACAACAAAAAAAGCACTATATTGGGGTCAGCTGCTGAGCCGTGTAAAACTATAACAGTTCCCAAACCCAACGAGAACAACCACAAATCAACAGACAAACACTTTCTTAAAGTAACCAAAGTGAAACTGAAGAAAACTAATATAACAAAATTTATTAGGAAAAACTTTCGCAAACTACCCAAAACTCGAAGCAGTGCCCATAGTGTCGAATATTTTCATATTACATTTTGGACATTCTTTTTTTTGCTCGTTTTTCATTTCGTTTCATTTTCTAAAACTAAATGCTAACTTTTATTTGATGACAACCCGAAGAAGATATGCAGATATAAGACCGAAAACCAGAACAAGAATATTACATTTCTTTGCCGAAATGGGACTTTATAGTATCAATGTTTCGAAAAGAATTTTTTCTCTTTTTGCTGGTATAAAGTTTACTGCAGTAAGAGATAGTTTGTTATGATGAAGAATTTTAAATTCTTTATTAAGACCACAAAAGTTGGGTTAGGTGTTGGTACACTGGTGCGTATGAGTTGTGTTGTAGCAAAGGAAATAAAAACAATTATACGTACACAGATATGAAAAAATAGTAGCACTGTCCCGGAGAAAGCCAGAGTTCGAATTCGCTGCAGATATCCGATATAGCCAAATTTGCTTCAAAAATTTGATCAAATAAGAAGGGAGTTGGGATTCATATGTTTTCTCTTCTATCATATCATTTTGTTAATTTTTAGAAAAAAAAAAAAGCTTGAACCTTAATGTTTGTCTGATTTTAAGAGATGATATTGTTTTTAAGAATTTTTTCAAAGACATTCTGGACAATAAATGTTGAATTTGTAAAACATTTTTTAGGAATTTCTATATTTATACCCTACACCACAAGGTGGTCAGGGTATTATGTCTTTGTGCATTTGTTTGTAACAGGCAAAAGGAAGCGAGATAGACCCATAGTTCCTTTTGATGATCTGCATAGAATCACTTTCTGAGTTGATTTATGCATGTCAGTCCGTCTGTCCGTCCGTCTGTCCATGTATTCTTGTGAACAAAATGCAGGTCGCATTTATTATCCGATTGAGATGAAATTTTGCAAACAACATTTGTTTGGCCCATCGATAAAATTTTAGATATAGCTCCCATATATATCTTAGTCCGAGTTGCCTTTTATTGTGCACCAAACGTGTAATATCAGTCCGAATAGTATGGAATTTTGCACATACAACCAAATTAGGCCTGAAAATAAGTATGCCAAATTTTATCGAAATCGGTTCAGATATAGCTATAGCTCCCATATATATTGTTCATCCGATTTGTTATTTTTGTCTTCCGCAGCCGTAATATGCACTCTGTAACAACAATATTTGGGGAAATATATCAAATACAGCTCAGAAATACCTTTGCTAAATTTTATCGAGATCGGTTCAGATTTGGATATAGCTCCCATATATAACTTCGTCCGATTTACCATTTATTGTGCACCAAACGTCTAATATTTGTCCAAATGGGATAAAATTTGGCACATACGAAGGTAGTATGCCAAATTTTGTGAAGATCGGTTCAGATATAGTTATAGCTCCCATATATATTGTTCATCCGATTTATTGTATTTGTTACCCACAGCCGTAATATGCACTCCGTAACAACGATATTCAGGGAAATATATCAAATACAGCTCAGAAATATCTTTGCCAAATTTTAACGAGATCGGTTCAGATTTGGATATAGTTCCCATATATATTTTTATCCGATTTCAAATTAATTTCGAACCAAATGGCCAATACAAGTCCGAATTTAAAAGATACAAATGCTTCGGCATATTTAGTCCATTGAATTTTAAATTATAATTATAATCATAGCGTGTATGATTGAATTCTCCCATAAAAACTTTTAATTATTAAGTGGAGCTCAACTAAATTAGCAAAGTGGTGTAGGGTATCATAAAATCGGCCCCGCCCGACTTTAGGACTTTCTTTACAGGCTTTATTTAATCTTCGTTTATTTTTTATTAAGCCTTTTGACCGAAAATCGTGAATTAAAAAAAAAAACACAAATAAATAAACTGTAAGTTCGGCGGGCCGAACTTTAAATACCGACCATCATTTGGAACGAATTTGGCAATTTTCAAAAATATTAATGCGTTAAAATCTTAGAAATACCGAATGTAGGCGTCTATACCAAAACGTGGACCTGCATAGGTAACTTTTGTCATAAGCCATTACAATATTGAAATGCGAAACTTGAAAAAAAAAAAAATCGGTGAATAATGTAGCTAAAATCATCAAAATATCGGGAGGTACCGTTATATGTGGGCTATACCAAAACGTGGACATGGACAGATAATTTTCTGTCATAGGCTGTAGTATCCATTACGAACTTCAACTTCAACTTCAATTACAGGCGGACAGGTGTCTAAAATGTTCATTTCGCGGTGTTATAACCGGAATGATTAACATAATATACCCACCACACTATGGTGGAGGGTAGTATGGTAGTATGACAAGAAACCTGAGGATTTCTTAGGAAAATGGCAGAAAATGGCAGCAATATTTTTAAGACCTCCTTACCGAAAATCGTGGATTATTTTAAACAAAAAAGTCAGTTATCTTTTCACAGAATTTTCATGAAAACAATTCAAGGATCTCTCGGCTGTTGGCTATTGTCTTTGAAGAAATTAAAAACAGGAAATCTTGAATTTTTCGGAAAAAAATCGAAATATTTCAAGAATCTTCCGACCGAAGTTGGGCGATTTTTTTTAATCGTAGATTTGTTTCAGATCATTTTGAATATTTTTTGTTAATTGTGTAAAAACGTCGTGGATTATTTTTTAAATAAATTATTAAAAAAAAACTTCCAGGATCTCCTGACATAAAATTGTGTATGTTTCACATTTTTTTTTCAAGGACAGATTGACCGAAATTGTGAAATTTAAAATAAAAATTCAAAAAACTCCAGATCGTATTTTTTAAAGGAAATTTGTAAAATATCTTCTGAATTGAAAAAAACGAACTGGTTGAAAATAAAAAAAAAATCGTTACAAGATCTTAATGATAAAAACTATGGATTTTGCTAGTAAAAATTTAGGATTTTTTAAGAAGCTATTTTTGAAGCTTGGGACCAAAAACAGCTAATATTTAAGAAATAATTTGAAAAAATTCCTGGTTGCCAAAATTTGTTCGTATTTTCATGGAAATTATGTTAAAAATAAAAAGAGTTCAAGGATCTCCTGGCCGAAAATGCTGAAATTTGCACATTTTTCTTCCAAAATATCCTGTCTGAAAAGCGTCGATTTTTTGACTTCATCAAAAAGTCAAACTTCAAAGAGTTCCTGACGAAAAATCATCTTGTTTTAAGAAACATTTTTTTTAAAACGGAAGATCGTAGATTCTTTAAGAAAGAAAATTTCATGAACCTCCTGACCAGCTGTCCCGAATTTTTAAGAAAGGGTTTTTGTAGCTTCTCAAAAAATAGAGCCATTTATGAATACAAAGAAATAATAAAGTCTTTTAAACAAAAATCGCAGGTATTTTAAAACAATTTTCATTGATCTCCTAGAGAAAATTATGATGTCTTTGAGAAGCAATTTTTTAGGATTTTCCGATCAAAAACGGTAGCCGTTTCAAGATCTTACTGACAAAAAGTTACAGATTTTTAAAGAAAAAAAAAAACAAATAAAGAACATTAATTTCTTCAGTGCCGAACTTTTAATAACCTCCACCAAAAAAATCGTGAAAAATCTGGCAAAAAGGATAAAAATATCGAATATCAGGTTCTAAAATTTTTTGATAATTTGTTTGAAAAATGTGGCATAAGCCTTCAAAATACCGAAAATCCAGAAGTGCCATTATATGAGGGCTATAACTATTAGTGGACCTTTGGCAAATATTTTTCCCGGGTTGAGAACCAACCTATCAAGGAATTTAAAGTCTCAGCTTATTTGGTTGGCAACTGTGGCAAACAACTTTAAAACACCGAAAATCTGGAGGTACTGTTATATAAGAACTATACCTAAACGTGGATCAACATAGTTAGTTTTCAATACCTGCATATATTAAAAAAAACATTTGTGCCAAATTGCAGTGCTCTAAATAAAATAATGTGGACTCTACCATGATTTCAACAGACAGGCGGATATCGCTAAACCGCCTTACAATTATATTCTGTTTAGGAATATATATTCTTTTTTGGGGTCTCCCATGAATATTTCGAGGAGCTGTAAACGGAATTGCAAAATTAATGTGCCCTCCATTATATGGTGGAAGGTATATTAATTTCAAAAAGCTCCTATCTGAAAATCTTAAATTTTTAGAAAACATTCTCAAGGGCCTCGGGACTGGAAGGATTCTTAAACAAACAATATCTATATCCTACACCACATAGTAGTAGGGATATTATGTGTTTGGGCATTTGTTTCAAACATGAAGGGTTACAAATTTGAACCAGAATAAACTACGTATTGTTATAAGTAATATTGCCGACGACAGATAATACCTAAAATACCCGATTTCCAAGGAATCTTGAATCGAAAATTTAAAAAAAAATGTTGCAATTTGGTCCCCTATCTATGTAATTTTGCTATTTAAACTTTCAAATCTTTACACATTTTTCTCTAATTATTGAAAAAAAAAATCATTTTTTCGCAACAATGTTATCAAAGCATCTTCTTTAAAATATCTTCTATTATTTGTTCCCGATCAATTATGAATTTCAGTGTGCTAACAAAATATTTTAATATGCCAAACGAGATTTACCCTGGCATACATATACGTATGTATACATATATATACATATGTACCCGTGAAATTAATCCATGTACGATATATTGAAAATGTTCCCAATTGAATTTGCCATTCGTGTCACCAATTTTTCCGTTTTCTTCATTTCCATTTTAACACATTTCTATACATCCTACTCCAACTCCTCCTATTCCGTCTAATACAATCAGTTTCATTTATATGTGCACATCCTGAATATCCTGAATACATGACGTGCTCATTCTGAGGTCTGATTAGCATCAGTTAGCATTTCAAATGAACCTAATTGACTGCAGCAAATTAACAGATGTTATCATGTGCATTGTATCAGGGGGTCCGGACCAACCCACTCACCCACACACCTTATGGCGACAGTTGGAACAAAATGTCATTGACATAGTTAGCCAACCGCCTAGTGTGGTTGGTTGGTTGGCTGGCTGGCTGGCGGATTGCATTTTCCGTTCCATGTTATATTTGACACATTTTGTAACGGCCCAGTTGTTTGTAATGCTCTTAAGTTTGCTTCAAGGGAGAAGAAGACGAACAACAACGGCAACAACGTTCTTGCAATGAATCCCTTGTAGAGTGTTTGTATGTATGCATGGATGTGGGTTTTTAATGTTTATTACACCGTCTAGCTGAGGATGTAGATGTGTGTGTGTGTTTGTCTTGTTTTCCCAACAAAGATAGCTGTTTGTATTACAAAATCACATTGGGGTTTAGAAAAAAAGGGTAAAGGATAGCGTGTATCTGTTTTGTTCTGGTTTTCTCTTCTTCTTCTTCACCTTTTATACAGCTCTGTGTGTTTGCTTAACGAGATATGTGGAACACGTTCCATTGAAAATATGTCTTTACAGAAATCTTATAAGAAGCGGCGGCATGTTGTTGTTTTCTGAATACATAAGGCTTATGACACTGTGATGACACCTTGGCCAAAATCAAGAAGGTGTAGTGAAAGTATTGACATACATTTTTGTACACATCTTCCTTGCCAGCGTGAATCTTTAAGGCTATTTTAAGTGTTTTTCTTTATCAAGTTCCAGAATAAATAAACATTTATAAGAAATGGGCCAAGTTCGGCAGAAAACCTGTCGATCATGGGAAATTTTGTACATATGACGTGAAATAGTCTGTAGTTTTTTATTAAGGGCCTGGTTGTAAAAATAAATTTAAAACAAGTTAAAAAGTAGTAAGTTTGGGCGGGCCGAACTTTGAATATCCTCCACCATTTGGAACGAATTTGGAAATTTTCAGAAAATAAAATCATTAAAACATTCTGTTAAAATTTTAAAAATACCAAATATAGAGGTGTATACGACGTGAGCCTATATAGGCATTGTTTGTCATAAGCCATTACCATATTCAAATTCGAAACTTGAAATAAACGGTGAATAATGTAGCTAAAATCATCAAAATATCGTATATAGGGAGGTACAGTTAAATCGCAGCTGTACGAAGACCTGGACCTGCATAGACAATTTTCTGTCACAGCCTGTAGCATCCATTACGAACTTCAAATACCACATCTCAAATAATTTCGGTGGGTATTGTACCTAAAATCGTCAAAATACCGAATATAGGGATGTACTGATATATGGGGCCTATACGAAGACCTGGACCCGCATAGACAATTTTCTGTCTTAGAGTGTAGTATCCAATTCGAACTTCAAATACCAAATTTGAAATAATTCCGGTTAATAATGTCGCTAAAATCATCAAAATACCGAATATAGGGGGTACCGTTATATGGAGGCTATACGAAGACGTGGACCTGCTCAGAAAATTTTCTGTCTTAGGGTGTAGTATCCAATTCGATCTTCAAATACCAAATTTGAAACAATTCCGGTGAATAATGTCGCTAAAATCATCAAAATACCGAATATCGGGAGGTACCGTTATGTGGGGGCTATATGAAAACGTGGACCTACATGGCCCATTCTCGAACTTAACCTGCCTATTGCAAAACTAAACATGTGTGCAACATTTTAGCTATCTATCTCAATTTATTCGAAAGATGGCGTGATTACAAAAGACAGACAGATAGACAGACAGACAGATAGACGAACATCGCTAAATCGACTTAGAATTTTACGCTGATCAAGAATATATACTTTGTTGGGGCTGACATGAGTATTTCGAGGAGTTACAAACGGAATAACAAAGTTAATATACCCTCCATAGTATGGTGGAGGGTATAAAAGGATACCTGGTTATAAAAATAAATTTAAGAAAGGATACCAATTCACTTCCATATCGTCATACAGAAATAGGTCTTTAATGTCAATAAATTGAGTTTATCCTCATAAATCCCAACCCTGTTTTGGAAATTGCCAGTGTAGCCGGTTCCATTCTCCATTCTGGATGTCCTGCGATAGAATTCTAGGGGTTTCCAATATGATCTTTCCGAATTTTTCAGCACTTTTTTTTCTCTATGCCTCAGTTTTTGATATATCCACAAAGGCCAAAATGAATTTGTTCACTTTAATAAAAAATTTTAATCAAAACCTATGCACATCGTACTAAATTTTTCCTTCTTCGGAAGAAAAATTAAAAAATGTCTATATTTTACACAAAAAAAGTTTTCAATTTTGCATTAAATTTTTCTGTCCAAAACTATTTTGAAGTCTCCATATGTGCACCAGAATTTCATAGAATTTCAGCCCAATACCAAATTTCGTACAATTAAGTACATTTCGAACAAATACATGCATTTTCAAACAATGATCAAATATCGAACACAGACACCGAAGTAGACATTAATTTAAAATTTAAGAAATTTATCTATATTCCTTCAACCAATGCCAAATTTAGTACTATTTAGTACTTTTCATACAATTACAGTACATATTTCTCACCTCCATATGTCAATTCGAGATACAAACAGAGACCTCAAAATCAAATTTGAGGACTCCAGTCCTATCCCTTCACCAAATATAAATTTAAGTACTATTTAGTACTTTTGATACAAATATAGGACGCATTTACAAACAACCGACAAATCGCATACACAGATACCATCAGTGGTCAAAATACCAAATTTCAAAAGTGTATCTCTATCCCTTCACAAAATATCGAATATCGTTACATTCAGTACATTTCGTACAGTTAAAGTGTGCATTTCCAAAAAAATAATTGCAAAAAATCGTCAACAGTGTTCTCTTTCTGTAAAAAAAACAATGAGCTCCGATCATTTATTACGAGAGAATAACGGTTTTCGTCAGTGAGTGTCTTCCAACGCGTGTAAAGAAAAAAAATGGTGGTGGCGTTAACTTAATAATCAAATTAAGTACATTAAACGTAATACTTTTGGAATCAGAAATATTTTATAATAGTAAATAACAGTCTAAAGATCATTTTATAACTTAAAAAATTTACAAATCAAGCATTTTTCTGTTATGTCATTCAATGCCGACATTAGGAACAGAAAAAAGAGATTTGCCAGTAGTCGGCAGGGGGTGTCGATTAAAAAAAATATCATATTTGACCAATTTCACCAAAACTTGAGAAAAGTATTAAAAAAGAATCTAAAAACTACTCAAATAAAAAAATAGTTTTGAGTCGGCAGTTGCTTTTATTTGTGATTTTTGACCAACTTTTCTAAATTAAGTTGGTTTTTTAAATCAGCTATTTGACGTTTTAGATAAAGGTGGCATTTTTGAAAAAAAAAAAATGTTGGCTATCCAAAGGAAAATATCAGTTCACAAATTCCAAATATAAGAATGGTATTTTTTTCTTTTATATTTATTTTAATTGAAAGTCCATACGTTACTGAAGGTAACCATACTATTCTTGATTTTCTACCTATATTTGGTTTAGAATGATAATTAAATAAAACACTATTTAAAAACGAAATTAATTTCAAATTCTGTGAATTAGTAATACAGCATTATTTTATACTATTTGAAATAAAAAAATATACAAAATAATATTTTTTTACTGAAATACCATATGTCGACTACTAGCAAATAGACATGCCGAGCATTGGGAAATGGTGCCGACTACTGGCAAAATACTACTATTTTGGTAAAATTGCAAATTTTGCCAATTTAATAAAAACAAATTCACTTTTTATACCCTACAACACTATGTGTTGGGGGTATTATAATTTTGATTGGGCCAGAATTTATGTAACACCTCGAAATATTGATTTCCCATATAGGAAAGTATATATGGATCTTCCTAGCTCGCCGAGCTGAGTCGATCTAGCTATGTATGTCCGTCCGTCCGTCTGTCCGTCTGTCCATGTTAATTTGTAATCACTCTTCAGGTCGCAATTATGGTCCGATCTTCACGAAATTTAAAATGGAGGTGGGGTTAGGGTCAGAATAGAAGCCTATTTCTTTTGGAGATGATCAAATGTTTAGGGGTTGAAATGGACAAAAAACTGAAAAAATGTCGGATTTTGCAGTAGCTATACAGGTTGCAATTATAGACCAATCGGCGCGGAACTTCGCTTGTAGCTAGAGTTTAGGGCGGGGAAAAAGCCTACCAATTTGGGTGGTCATCGGATAATATTTAGCGGGTAAAATAGACAATATCTTTTGTGTTGAAAAAATTCAACATTTTTCATTAAACCGCGAATATTTTAAACCCCGGCGAAATCACGAAGCCATGACAAGGTTACTTCTGACCTCTACATTGATGTTAACATCCAACAAATCGGATACATAGCAAAATATGTGCGATATATATGTCTATCAAAGAAGATATGCTTGAAAGATCTCTTATATGTCGAGACTGGCTGAACTGATTTCGACAGTTCTCATTAATTCAGAATGGCCTCTTGGCAGGAAACAAAAAACGTCTAAAAAATCGCATAAAAATATCTCTCTAAAGATGAAAATATTGATTTTGTAACATTTTCTCATATTTTTTCAATTTTGTCATATTTTTGGCATATTTTCATTTTGAATTAAATATTTGGTAATATTTCTACAGCTAACAAAACTAAGTAGTTAGGATATCAGGATATCATATACAGATCGCATTTATGGCCCGATTCTAATGAAATTTTGCATGGGGATCAGATGAGGGTCAGAATAGAAGCCTACTCTTTTTGGATGATCGACATATATTTAGGGGTTGAAATGGACCAAAAAACTGCAAAATTGTCAGCAGGTCGTAATTATCGCCCGGTCCTCACGCACATTTGAATGGGGGTTACCGGACATTGCAAAAGCCAAGCAGTTTTGGATGGCCATCCAAAAATATTCAATGTGTCAAATAGTTTGCCAACTTTTGTAGACAAAATACGAAAATGTCCATTCCAGTGACTTTATGGAGAATTCACAAATACAGGAAAGACGCACTTCTGACTATTTCGTTAAGGCTGATTTCGTTGAAGAATATAGTCAAATGTCTGTATCTCATATAAATGCGTTTCAGTCAAAAATCAATAATAAATGTTAATCTTTTGCCACTTCTGAGAGATTATAGGACTTTGGGAAATATTGGTTCCAGATCTAGGAAAACCATTTACGTGCAACATCTTCCAATAAATTGGAAATTAGAAAATTAGTTAAAGTTGCTATTATTCGAAAATTAGAGAACGAAACCTGATGGTTTTCTTTTATTTTTTGTCACAATATCTTGTGGAATTCTTCCGAGTTTCTCGCCTATATAAACTGTATCGTTTATTATAGTGTTGTAGGGTATTCAACGGTCGGCCCCGCTCGACTGTAGCCTTTGCTTACTTGTTGTTTATTATTTCGAAAAGTAAACAAAATTTGGAATCTGAAAAACTTTATTTTCCTGCAATTGAAAGATTTCACTCAGAATATTGAAAGATTGAAAAATCAAAAATACTAAAAGTGCCGACTACTGGTACACTTACCCTACACAGAAATATAATTATACCCTACAACACTATGTGTTGTGGTTATTATAAGTTTGATTGGGCCAAAAATTCACATCACATAGGATAGTATATATCGATCTTCCGATCTCGCCGAAATGAGTCGATCTAGCTATGTATGTCCGTCCGTCCGTCTGTCCGCCTGTCCTTCTGACCATGTTAATTTGTAATCACTCTACATTTCGCAATTAAGGCCCAATCATCACGAAATTAAAAATGGAGGTGGAGATAGGGTCAGAATAGAACCCTATTGTTTTTGTAGGTGATCGCTTAATATTTAGGGGTTGAAATGTACCAAAACTGAAAAATTTCCTGATTTTGTAGTTGCTCTACAGGTTGCAAATTTAGACCAATCGAAGCGGAAGTTAGCATGGGGCTAGAGCTTAGAGCTGGGCAGAAACCTTCCAATTTGATGGTCATCGGGTAATATTTAGTGGGTGAAATAGACAATAACATTTGTATTAAATAAAAGTCAAATTTAAGATTCACAAATAGACGAACATGTAAATTCTGACCGTTACGTAGATGCCGAAAGTAAACATATAGGAAATATATAGCGAAATATATACAATGTATATAAACAAATGAAGGGATGTTAGTTAGAATGACTGGATCGAGTTTGACAAATATTGTCAATTCAAAATGCCATTTTGGCGTAAGAGAATAAAATCTAAAAAAATCGCGTAAAAAGATTCCATTAATGATGTTAATATAGATTCTGTAGTATTTTGTGACATTTTTTACTTTTTTATATTTTTTATCGCATGCGATTTTTTTCAATTTGACTTATAATATTGAAGTGTATATTTTGTAATATTTGTTCACCTTACGACACAGGTTGGGTTTATTACATACAGATTGCAATCATCCTCCGATCCTCACGGAAATATTCACAAGGATAGGGTTAGGCTTGTTTTAGAATTTTTTTGGTTGAGAAATATTAATAAAAAAAAACACCTTGATTCGGGACTTATTTGACTTATTATGAAACTCTGAGACTTGAAACACATTTGAGTAAAATTCGAGAGCAAATATTTTATTGTTAACAACTCATAACAGAAAGTCAAAGCATAAACTCCATCATTAGTTATTGCTACTTGTTGTATTAAAAAATACCATTATTCCAGATTACAGAGGCTGGTATACTTCTATATATATGCTTCTATTTTTTTGTATCACAAAGTAAATCTTCATCTGTGAGCAATTAATAAAATGCCTACAAACTATTTCGCTTTATCTCTAGAAAATTCATGAAAATATTCTTCACAAAAAAAATTCTATAAAACATTATATTAAATCATAACAAATAAGGGTTTCACATGAAAATTCTGATTGTTTGTGCTTCATCCTTTTGAAGAGGAACTTGTTATACAGGCCATGGCAAATTTACCTTATCCTTTGTGATTTAACGACAGGAAAAAGGGCTTTTGTTTATTCAGTTTGTTTTGTTTTTCGTTTTTTTTGCTCTTCTGTGTATTCGAAAAAATAGGTAGGAATCATATTCATTTCTCAATATACGGGTAACATGATTTATATTCATACCTCAGTTTGAATTTTTGTTTACTAAAATTCATACACAAAGGTAGATTATACATGAGCTATACCCAGATAGTCGGCTAATAAACAAAAGACAAAGTTAAATAGAGTTTTGATGCGAGTGTGTGTGTGTGTGTCCCACACACATACACCCACAGCAAGAGATGAATAAATACCAAACGGAAAAACGATCCAATAATATCATATTCCAAAAGGATATGGTAATAGCATGATTGTGTAACAAAAAATGTTAGATATGTATGTAAAATCCATTTGTAAGGTTCTGTTTAGATTTCAATTGATTACGAAAAATTATGAGGAGGAGGATGGTAAAAATATGTTAAATTTAAATTAAGGTAAGAGTGGGTTGTAAATGATAAAACAAGTTTCCATGATGTAGGACTATGATTAAAAAATTGATTTTTTCAAAATAGACTTTGATGCCTAAACCCAAAGCTGTCTATTGAGTTAGTTCTTTCTTCGAAATTTCCGCAAATAATTTTCTTTTACAGTAGAGTCAAAATACTGAAATGTAAAAATAAAGAGTTGTTGATTGTTTAAGTTGAATAAGTTGTGTAATATTGGATTTTCAAAAGCATTGGTGCGGAATTTCTAAACATAAACATTTTCTATATAACTATGCAGGTTCTTAGAGGAGGGTTTTGAAGGGCTCTCAAATTATAACCCTGAACTTGCTTAAAATATTTAAAGGACTCTAAGAGCAATAACCACAAATAATTTATATATGTTTCTCTAGGACTATCAGAACCACAACTGTGGTAATTTTTAAGAATATTTGTTTCAAAAATTATCTGATCCAAATCGAGAACTTTTTAAGAACTCTTTCAATGACTTTTATATCTAAAAAATTGATTTTTAAGACATTTTTTAGGACTGCAATATCTAAACACGGTGAATTATTATAGAATATATTTTCTAGGGCTACAATTTTTAGCGAATATTATTCAAGGACTCTCAGATAACAAAAAAGAATTAAAACAAGTAAGCAAAGGCTACAGTCGAGCGGGGCCGACCGTTGAATACCCTACAACACTATAATAAACGATACTGTTTATATAGGCGAGATACTCACAAGAATTCCACAAGATATTGTGACAAATAATAAAAGAAAACCATCAGGTTTCGTTCTCTAATTTTCGAATAATAGCAACTTTAACTAATTTGCTCATTTCCAATTTATTGGTAGATGTTGCACGTAAATGGTCTTCCTAGATCTGGAACCAATATTTCCCAAAGACCTATAATCTCTCAGAAGTGGCAAAAGATTAACATTTATTATTGGTTTTTGACTGAGACGCATCTATATGAGAAACAGACATTTGACTATTGACTATATTCTTCAACGAAATCAGCGTTAACGAAATAGTCAGAAGTGCGCCTTTCCTGTATTTGTGAATTCTTCAAAAAGTCACTGGAATGGACATTTTGGTATTTTGTCTACAAAAGTTGTGCGTGAGGGTCGGGCGATAATTACGACCTGCTGACAATTTTGCAGTTTTTTGGTCCATTTCAACCCCTAAATATATGGCGATTATCTCCAAAAAATGTAGGCTTCTATTCTGACCCTCATCTTATCCCCATGCAAAATTTCGTAAGGATCGGGCCATAAATGCGATCTGTATATGATATCCTGATATCCTAACTACTTAGTTTTGTTAGCTGTAGAAATATTACCAAATGTTTAATTCAAAATGAAAATATGACAAAATTGAAAATATATGAGAAAATTTTACAAAATCAATATTTTCATCTTTATAGAGATATTTTTATGCGTTTTTTTTAGACGTTTTTTCTTTCCTGCCAAGAGACCATTCTGAATTAATGAGAACTGTCGAAATCAGTTCAGCCGTTCTCGACATATAAGAAATCTTTGAAGCATATCTTCTTTGATAAACATATGTATAGCACATATTTTGCTATATATCCGATTTGTTGGATGTTAACATCAATGTAAAGATCAGAAGTTACCTTGTCATGGCTTTGTGATTTCGCCGGGATTTAAAATATTCGCGGTTTAAGGAAAAATTTTGAATTTTTCAACACAAAAGATATGGTCTATTTTACCCGCTAAATATTATCCGATGACCACCCAAATTAGTAGGCTTCTTCCCCGCCCTAAACTCTAGCTACAAGCGAAGTTCCGCGCCGATTGGTCTATAATTGCAACCTGTATAGCTACTGCAAAATCCGACATTTTTTCAGTTTTTTGTCCATTTCAACCCCTAAACATTTGATAATCTCCAAAAGAAATAGGCTTCTATTCTGACCCTAACCCCACCTCCATTTTAAATTTCGTGAAGATCGGACCATAATTGCGACCTGAAGAGTGATTACAAATTAACATGGACAGACGGACGGACGGACATACATAGCAGATCGACTCAACTCGGCGAGCTAGGAAGATCCATATACACTTTCCTATATGGGAAACCAATATTTCGAGGTGTTACATAAATTCTGGCCCAATCAAACTTATAATACCCCCAACACATGGTGTTGTAGGGTATAAACACTCGTTAATTAAAAAAAAATAGGGATTATCGGCGATTTTTCCAGAAAGACCTCTGTCTATACAAAATTTTAACAGTCCATCTTTTTCCATTCATTTAAATCTAAATTTTACCAAATGTTGTATCATTTGGTACAGTTCTTACATCTAATGCACATTTCCAAAACTTCCTCCTTATAAAACCTTTAGTTCCCCAAACAAATGCCTACATTTTAGATATATCCGTTCACAAGTGATATCCGTTCACAAGTGATACCATATAATACTACACCTCATCAGCGACCTTTATCCCAAATATAAGAATTCTACCTCTATTCATTTTAGAAATAAAATGGATTACATTTTTAGTAACTTCGTACGAAATAAATAGTATCCTATGTCTCCTGGCTCTAAGCACCTACAATCTTCAGCCATATAGGTAAAACCCTTAGATATATAAGAAAATATTTCGAAGTACACTAGAATTAAGAATTTTAAAGAATAATTTTTGGAACACTCAGAGAAATCATCGAATTTGGGTTATGTATTTAAAAAAAAAATGCAGGACCCTCAGAATTAAAAAAGAAAATTATACCCTAATCCATATGGCTACAGAGGGTGTACATATATCATTTGAAAAGGCCAAAAAGTGCCTAATCGAAACAACGTGTTTAGACCCTAGTTCTCTGTGGACCAAATTTGGTTCAAAACATTTGGAGTCGATATAGGGGTCTCCGTCCGTTTGTCTGTCTGGCTGGTGCTCACGATAACCCTCGAAGGGAGTATCCGATTTGTTCAAAGCGTCAAAATTTTGAATAACGAAACACTAACAAAATGCGAAATCCAATTATCTTAAAATTTCACACAGATTATACGAATCGGTCCACCACTTCTTGTACAAAAATTATAATACATTTAATATGAAGTGATGGAAGTAGAAAAAAGGGATTGGCTGAAATCTTGAAAATTGTAATATTTATATCAGACTTATTTCAGATACGAAATAGATGATATTGACCCACTCCTTCAGAACCTCCCCCATAAGGAGTCAACAGTTTGAATAATCACAACGCAAGTTAAAATATATTAAAATAACATACCATTGGCTTTATATACTTTTAAACTTTTAAAGAATGCATTTTAATCGGGAATACAATCATGGATTTGTTGATAATAGTTTTGAAGGAGCTCTGAAGAAGGTCTAAGAAATTGTAAATTTTTTGGGAATATTTTTTTAACCAACCTCTTAGCTTTAGTAGTGTAGTTTTGGAACATTTTTAACACCTCTCACCTAAAATTGTGCTTTTTAAAGATTCAAAACACGAAGACAAATCTTGCTAGGAATAAATTTTTAGAGAGTTGGGATCGTGGATTTTTTTGCACTCTATTAGAAATTATCGTTAAATTGTTAATAATAGTTGTTGGATGACCTTCTAAAATGTAATAGTGGATTTTTAACATATTATTTTAAAGAATATCTTTATACCCTAGACCATACTATGGAGGGTATATTAATACTCGAAATACTCATGTCAGACCCAACAAAGTATATATATTCTTGACCAGCGTAAAATTCTAAGGCGACTTAGCCATGTTCGTCTATCTGTGTGTGTGTCTGTCTGTCCGTCCGTCTGTCGTTTGTAATCACGCTATCTTTTGAACTAATTGAGGTAGAAGGCTAAAATTTTGCACATGGGTCATGTAGGTAAATGGGTCATGTAGGTCCAAGTCTTCGTATAGCCCCCATATAACGAGACCTCACGATATTAGGTATTTGGATGATTTTAGCGACATAATTCGCCGGAATTGTTTCAAATTTGGCATTTAAAGTTCGAATGAATACTACAGCCTGTGACAGAAAATTGTTTGTGCAGGTCCACGTTTTCATATAGCCCCCATATAACGGTACCTCCCCGATATTCGGTATTTGGATGATTTTAGCGAAAATTGTTCAAATTGTTTCAAATTTGGCATTCAAAGTTCGAAATGGATACTCCAGCCTGAGGCAGAAAATTGTCTGTGCAGGTCAACGTCTTCCTATAGCCCCCATATAACTGTACCTCCCAATATTCGGTATTTTGATGATTTTAGCGTTATTTTTCACCGTAGTAGTTTCAAATTACGTATTTATAGTTCGTAATGGAAACTACATTCTGTGACAGAAAATTATCTATGCAGGTCCAGGTCTTCGTATAGGCCCCATATATCAGTACCTTCCTATATTCGGTATTTTGACGATTTTAGGTACAATATTCACCGAAATTGTTTGAGATGTCGTATTTGAAGTTGGTAATGGAAGCTACAGTCTGTGACAGAAAATTATTTATGCAGGTCCAGGTCTTCGTATAGCTCCGATATAACAGTACCTCCTTATGTACGGTATTTTGATGATTTTAGCTACATTATTCACCGTTTATTTCAAGTTTCGAATTTGAATATGGTAATGGCTTGTGACAAACAACGCCTATGTAGGTGCACGCCATACAGACCCTAATATAACGACTATATTCGGTATTTTTAAGATGTTAGCAGAATTTATGAGGAATGTTATCTTTTTCGAAAATTTCCAAATTCGTTCTAATTGGTGGAGAGTATTCAAAGTTCAGCCCGGCCGAAGTTACTGCTTTTTTAATTGTTTTCAGATACTTTCTTTCAAGAACCCTTTTTACGGGTGCCTATTTTAATTTTTGTTTTTCTTTCTTTAATATTTTTGACGGAATTTCAGACTTAAAATAGTGTATTTTAAAATATATTTGCCTATTATTGGTCCTATTGTAATCGAAGATTTTTAAGAATAATTTTTTAAACCCTAGAGTTACATTTGTAAATATATTTTTTGCAGGACCCTCTGACATCATGTGACAACTTTGGAATCAATTTTTATACCCTACACCACATAGTGGTAAGGGTATTATGTCTTTGTGCATTTGTTTGTAACATGGAGAAGGAAACGAGATAGACCCATAGTTACTTTTGAGAACCTTCATAGAATCACTTTCTGAGTCGATTTATGCATGTCCGTCCGTCTGTCCGTCCGTCCGTCCGTCCGTCTGTCCATGTATTCTTGTGAACAAAATGCAGGTCGCATTTATTATCCGATTGAGATGAAATTTTCCAAACAATATTTTTTTGGCCCAAGGACGAACCCTATTCAAATTTGTGAGAATCGGATCAAATTTAGATATAGCTCCCATATATATCTTCATCCGATTTCGGGTTAAATGAGCACCAAATGTCCACTATCAGTCCAAATTACCTGAATTTTGGCACACCCAACCGGGTTCGGCCTAGAAGCAAGTATATCAAATTTGGAGAAAATCGGTTCAGATATAGCCATAGCTCCCATATATATCTTTCATCCGATTTGATCTTTAAGTCCCTCACATTCCTACTATGCACTCCACAACCGTGATATTTGGTACCAGGTATTAGGTGGAGCACAGAAATAGCTGTTTTAAATTTTATCGAAATCGGTTCAGATTTGGATATAGCTCCCATATATATCTTCATCCGATTTCGGGTTAATTGACCACCAAATGGCCAATATCAGCCCAAATGGCCCGAATTTTGGCACATGTGACCGAGATTAGCCTTAAAGTAAATACAACAAATTTGGAGAAAATCGGTTCAGATTTGGATATAGCTCCCATATATATCTTCATCCGATTTCGGGTTAATTGTGCTCCAAATGGCCGATATACGCCCAAATGGACTGAATTTTAGTACATCGGACCAAATTCAGCCTAGAAGCAAGTATATCAAATTTAGTGAAAATCGGTTCAGATATAGATATAGCAAGCATATATATGTTTCATCCGATTTAGTGTTTTAGTCCCTTACATTCGTAATGTTCACTCCACAACCGTGATATTTGGTACCAGATATAAGGTACAGCCCAGAAATAGCTGTTTGTAATGTTATCGAAATCGGTTCAGATTTGGATATAGCTCCCATATATATCTTCATCCGATTTCGGGTTAATTGTGCATCAAATGGCCGATATAAGTCCAAATGGACTGAATTTTAGTACATCGGACCAAATTCAGCCTAGAAGCAAGTATATCAAATTTAGTGAAAATCGGTTCAAATACAGATATAGCAACCATATACAGATTTGGATATAGCTCCCATATATATCTTCATCCGATTTCGGGTTATTGACCACCAAATGGCCGTAATAGCATCAATTTTGGCAAATCCGACAGAAACCAGCTTAGAAGCAAGTACACCAATTTTAGTAAAAATCGGTTCAGATATAGCTAAAGCTCCCATATATATGTTTCATCCGATTTCGTCTTTAAATCCCTCACATTCGTAATATGCACTCCACAGAAATGATATTTGGTACCAGTTATCAGATAAAGCCCAAAAATAGTTGATTTTAATTTTATTAAAATCTGTTCCGATTTGGATATGCCTCCCATATATATCTTCATCCGATTTCGTGTTAATTGTGCATCAAATGGCCAATATCAGCCCAAATGGCATGAATTTTGGCAAATCCGACCGAAACCAGAATATAAGCAAGTACACACATTTTAGTAAAAATCGGTTCAGATATAGATCTAGCTCCGTATATATGTTTCATCCGATTTGCTCTTTAAGTCCCTTACATTCGTAATATACTCTTCACAGGAATGATATTTGGTACCAGATATCAGATAAAGCCCAAAAATAGTCGATTTTGATTTTATAAAAATCTGTTCAGATTTGGATATAGTATAGCATAGCATACTCTTCACAGGAATGATATTTGGTACCAGATATCAGATAAAGCCCAAAAGTAGTCGCTTTTAATTTTCTCAAAATCTGTTCAGATTTGGATATAGCACCCATATGTATCTTCATTCGATTTCGAGTTAATTGTGCAACAAATGGCCAATATCAACCGAAATGGCATGAATTTTGGCATATCTGGCCAAATTCAGCCTAGAAGCAAGGACACCAATTTTAGTAAAAGTCGTTTCAGATATAGCTATAGCTCCCAAATATATCTTCATCCGATTTCGGATTAAATGTGCAGCAAATGGCTAATATTGGTACATCAAATTTAGTGAAAATCGGTCGGATACAGCTATAGCTCCTATATATACCTTTCATCCGATTTGTACTTTAAGTCCCTCAAATTCGAAAAATGTACGATACAAGAATAATATTTGGTATCAGATGCAGCCAAGAAATATCTTCTTTTTCCGTTTTACAAATATCGGTTCAGATTTGGATATACCTCCTATATATATATTCATCCAATTTCGTGTTGATTGCGCACCAAATGTCCAATATCAGCCCAAATGTCCTGGGTTTTGGCAAATCTGACCGAATTCAGCCTAGAATCAAATACATCAAACTTGGTGAAAATCGGTTCAGATATAGCTATAGTTCGTAAACTGCACGATAGAATTAGATAGATTTTGATTTTGTACCAAATATCTCATAGAGCTCTGAAATGCCCTGTATAAACCTTTTTACGAGAGCTCTACTAAATATGCATAGTGGTGTAGGGTATCATATAGTCGGCCCCGCCCGACTTTTGAGCTTTCCTTACTGGTTAAATTGAAAAAAGAGCTTGGCGAAAAGCAAGCTCTTTAAGTCGATTTTCACTAAGAAAAAAAATATATCATGTTTTAAAATTATTTGTAAATTTTCAAATTCTATCCTTGGTATCTTTAAATCCCCTTAAAATGATGAATTAATCATGTTAAATATAATTCTGAAAAATAAACATAATATTCTCATATTTACATAAAACCACACACACACACATCTCTCTGTGTAACATGAAACCTTAGAATTCGTACTGGCAACAAACGTTTACCGGATCTGACAGGTCGAGCCCATGAAAAATGAACCAAATAAAAGGTATTTTTAATTAAGCCACTTAAATAAATGAATAAAATTCTAATTAGCGGTCTAATAACAGCAACAAAGCATTGAATAACAAATGCTTAATTTGAGGTTTAACCGTTAAATAACGATGCTGCAAATAAAGGTGAGCAGAAACCTCACAATTGAGGGGAGAACACAACAAGTGCTTATACATAATTAATAAATTTAATTTGAAGAAAAACACATGTATTTGCATCTTTAATTCCTTGATGTTAAACATTTGTATATATATATTTTTTTTTTCTGTTTTTGGAGAGAAAGGAAAATCGTCTTCATTTCATTTTGTTATTTTATATTCATGTAGTTGTAATACAAACTTAAGGCTAAAAATAATACACTTCTTGTTAAAAAGAACTCAAAAATAAAAGTCAAAGAAAATAATAATAATAAAATACAGCTGCAATTAGAATATTAATATTTGTTTCTTTTTTCTCTATATTCTTCTTTTTTATTCTCTTCCTTATTTTTGGTTTTATCCTACATTTTCTATGAAACGCCTACAAAGAGTGCAAAGAATTTCAAATGGAGATATTTTGCACAGTGGTTGTCTTTGATTTAAATACGATGTAAACGAGTGGGATGTTAATAGGAAGAAATTCTACTTAGAAAGAAAACTAGTCCAGAATATGAATGAATATAATTTTAACCCATGCTGCATAATCCTCAATATTGTGGGTAGAAAATAGAATTCGACATTGAAACCCCGTTTTATTAATCAACTTTCTTCCACAGAGTCTAATATAAAACTCAATTTTGAGTAAAAAAATATCGGAAAAGTAACAATTTCGAAGTTGTCCCAGGCTATGATGGTCCGCATCACTAGGACTAAGCGAATTTTTTAGTACTTATGAAAAATCATAGGAACTTACCTCGTGGAGGTCTCAAGATAATTCTTTACACTTTTGAGAGGTATGGCCTAGGTGGCTTACAACACTATGTGTTGGGGGTATTATGACTTTGACTAGGCCAAAAATTATGTAACATCTCGAAATTACTATGTGGGAAAGTATATATGGAGCTTCCTATTTCGCCGAGCTGAGTCGATCTAGGTATGTATGTCCGCCAGTCCATGTTAATTTGTAATCCTCACGGAGGTGGGGTTAGGGTCACAATAGAACCTAATTGTTTTTGAAGATGATTGCAAAATATTTAGTGTTTGAAATGGACCAAAAACATTTAACCAATCGACGCGAAAATGTATATGGAGTTAGAGTTGAGGACTCGACAGGAACCTATCAATTTGGGCGACCATCGGAAAATATTTAGCAGGTAAAATATACCCTAATTTTATGTAAGAAAATGCGAAAGTTTCCACTAAACCGCATGTATTTTAAATTCCAGCAAAATCACAAATATATAAAAAGGACACTTTTGACCATTAAAGTGATGCTGATAGCCAAGAAATCGGATATATAGCAAAATAGGTACAATAGGTATGAAAAAGAAATATATATTAATTATTCCGCTTATAAGTCAAGAACCGCTGTGCAGATTTGCAAACTTCCCATCAATTCTTCGAAATGATTTATTGCCAAAAAAGGAAAATATTTAAGAAAATCGCTGAAAATATATCAATAAACAAGTAAGCAAAGGCTACAGTCGAGCGGGGCCGACCGTTGAATACCCTACAACACTATAATAAACGATACAGTTTATATAGGCGAGATACTCGAAGGAATTCCACAAGATATTGTGACAAATTATAAAAGAAAACCATCAGGTTTCGTTCTCTAATTTTCGAATAATAGCAACTTAAACTAATTTGCTAATTTCCAATTTATTGGTAGATGTTGCACTTAAATGGTCTCCCTAGATCTGGAACCAATATTTCCCAAAGACCTATAATCTCTCAGAAGTGGCAAAAGAGTTACATTTATTATTGGTTTTTGACTGAAACGCATCTATATGAGATACAAACATTTGACTATATTCTTCCACGAAATCAGCGTTAACGAAATAGTCAGAAGAGCGTCTTTCCTGTATTTGTGAATTCTCAAAAGAGTCACTGGAATCGACATTTTCGTATTTTGTCTACAAAAGTTGGCAAACTATTTCGCACATTGAATATTTTTGGATGGCCATCCGAAACTGCTTGGCTTTTGCAATGTCCGGTAACCCCCATTCAAATGTGCGTGAGGATCGGGCGATAATTACGACCTGCCGACAATTTTGCAGTTTTTTTGGTCCACTTCAACCCATAAATATATGGCGATCATCTCCAAAAAGAGTAGGCTTTTATTCTGACCCTCATCTTATCCCCATGCAAAATTTCGTAAGGATCGGGTCATAAATGCGATCTGTATATGATATCCTGATATCCTAACTACTTAGTTTTGTTAGCTGTAGAAATATTACCAAATGTTTAATTCAAAATGAAAATATGCCAAAAATATGACAAAATTGAAAAAATATGAGAAAATTTTACAAAATCAATATTTTCATCTTTAGAGAGATATTTTTATGCGATTTTTTAGACGTTTTTTCTTTCCTGCCAAGAGGCCATTCTGAATTAATGAGAACTGTCGAAATCAGTTCAGCCGTTCTCGACATATAAGAGATCTTTCAAGCATATCTTCTTTGATAGACATATATATCGCACATATTTTTCTATATATCCGATTTGTTGGATGTTAACATCAATGTAAAGGTCAGAAGTAACCTTGTCATGGCTTTGTGATTTCACCGGGAATTAAAATAATCGCGGTTTAATGAAAAATTTTGATTTTTTTCAACACAAAATATATGGTCTATTTTACCCGCTAAATATTATCCGATGACCACCCAAATTGGTAGGCTTCTTCCCCGCCCTAAACTCTAGCTATATGCGAAATTTCGCGTCGATTGGTCTATAATTGCGACCTGTATAGCTACTGCAAAATCCGAATATTTTTCAGTATTTGGTCCATTTCAACCCCTAAACATTTGGCGATCATCTCAAAAAGAAATACGGTTCTATTCTGGCCCGACCCCGACCTCCATTCCAAATTTCGTGAAGATCGGGCCATAATTGCGACCTGTAGAGTGATTACAAATTAACATGGACAGACGGACAGACGGACGGACGGACATACATAGCTAGATCAACTCAGCTCGGCGAGATAGGTTGATCCATATATACTTTCCTATGTGGGAAACAAATATTTCGAGGTGTTACATAATTTTTGGGCCAATCAAACTTATTATACCCTCAACACATAGTGTTGTAGGGTATAAAAAGTGAATATTTTTTGTTCCGTTTTTTTTCTATTTTGTCGCATGGGATTTTTGATTGGGCCATAAATTATGTAACACCTGGAAATAGTGGTTTCCCTAATAGTCCATGTTAATTTGAATTCATTCTACAGGTCGCATTTTTGGTCCGATTCTCACGAAATTGAAGATGTGTATATATTGAAGTGTATATATTGTAATATTTTTTCGGCTTACAACACAGGTTGGGGTTATTATATACATATTGCAATTATCGTCCGATCCTCACGAAAATTTTCACAAGGGTACGGTTAGGCTCAGAAGGGCTCGGCCTATTGTTTTCAAAGATGTCCATAATATATTTAGGGGGTTGAAATGGACCAACAACTAAAAATGTTCCTGATTTCGCAGCCGTTATAAAGGTCACAAATAGACAACAAAGTATACAGTACACGAAATCTCGCATGAAATTAGAGTTTTGGACAGCGGGTAGAATAGACCATACTTTTGTGTGAAAAATACCAACATTTCCATTCTACAAAAACGCTGAAAATAACTTACAGGCGAAATACAAAATACACAAAAGGCGAACTTCTGGCTTTTTATGCTAATTTTTTTGACGAAGATATGGTAGAGAAGATTAGTCTAAATTTTGCAATACAGTGGGACCTCTTGCATTTGGAAATGATTGCAAAATATTAAGGGGTTCAACTGAACTAAAAACAGAAAAAAAATTTGACATGGAAGAAGTCTAGCATTTTGGATGACCATTGGATTATACTTAGCTGTAAAATGGACCACAACATCTAACAACAGACGGAGTGCGAAAATATTGGGCAAATGCCCCTGGACAAAAAGCTAAGGGTAATATCTGGGCAATGCTCTATGACATAATTTCAAAAGCGGAGTCTTCCAAAATGGATTTGGACATAAGGCTACTTCTAACATATTGTAGTGTTGTAGGGTATCACATGGCCGGCCCCGCATCACTATAGCCTTTGCTTACTTGTTTATTAATAGAGCTACAGATAAAATACACGTGTATCGCCGCTTTAAAAGAATTGAAAGTAATTCAAAATTAGTATAATCTAGTTCCAACCAACCTCCATATACCAATTCTAGATATCGACAAAGATCTCAATATCAAATTTAAGGATTCCATCTCTATTCCTTTACCCAATATCAATTTGAGTACCATTTAGTACGTTTCGTACAAATATAGGACGCATCTCCAAACCCCCACAAATCTCAAACACAGTTACTATCAGTAATCTAATTGTCAAATTTCATACCATATATAGTACTATTTAGAAGTTTTCGTACAATTATAGTACACATTTCCGAAATCACCTCTATATGTCCAGGCTACACATGAACAGTGACCCTAATAAAAAATTTCACTATCTACTTAACCAATACCAAATTGTACCCGACCTTTTTATTACAAGCCTACCATCAAAACCAAACCAAAATTTCACAATTGTTCATCCTAAACTTAATTATACCAAATTTAAAATCATTTAATACAGTTCGCACATTCAGTACCCATTTCCAGAACCACTTTCATATACCATACTTACTTTCCAACCTTAATTCTCATCCAAATAGTACCATTTTAGGAGTGAAGAAAAATTTTGAACTTTTAGTTACCTTAAATTTCGAATCTCCAAAAATCCTTTGGTAAATCTATCCTACACTCTATCAGTGACTATCATTCCAAATTTCAGTGACACTAATTCGAATTTAGGACTTTTCGTCCCCTTGTGGTACGAATTTCCAAAAACCCAGTCATATCACACATCCATGCACCCTCTTGTAAAATTTTCTAGCTTCATCCATTTCATCCTGTAGTTAATTTTAAGTCAAATCAGTAAGTATTTCACTATTCTTATATATATAAAGATTTGCAGCAAATTCCTAAAACTGTAAAAAAAAAAAATTAAAAACAAAAATTAATGTTTTATAGTAAAATGACCTAAGTATCGATGAAATGCAAAGGTGCAATGGAATTTCCGTTCGCCAATTTAAAAAAGTGTTGGGTGGGAGTTTTTGTCTTACACTATTTTAGATCATTTTGCCATGTTAGCTTTCAAATCACTGATACAAGCGCCTTTTTTAACTTTCACAATATACTGAACTTTTCTCTTTAATTATTAGAAAAATTTTATATTGTCCAACAGGGTAAAGGTTTACTAATTCGATTTATAATGAATTTTTATGCTATTGAAATTCTCTCTCTCAAAAATATTTTCTCTTGGTTTTTTTTCCCCACAGTTTACTAAACAACTTGTATCCCTTCGTCTAGTATTGCTTTACCTATCAACCACTTTGCCTCCAACACTTTTTCTCCACTTTCATGCCATGTCTTCGCTCCTTCCACTTTAACGTTCATTCGTTTTGTAGAGAATAGCTGAAATCACTTAAATGATAAATAAAAAAGGAATGAAAAAAATATTTTAATTATATATTTTTTTGTTTTCTTTTTTCTTGTTGGCCATCTTTGTTGTTGGCGGCCCCTTAAGGTCTCAACATTAGTGTTAATGGCAGATGTAACAGCATGGCAGACAGTGAAGATTAAATTTCGTTTTGCATTTCTTAGCCAAGGAAAGGGCGAAAGAACCAGCAACCGACCAACCAACCCATCAACCGAGCTAGTTAAAGCTGCTTCTTTATTTCTTTTATTTCTTCTTAAGACAGTGAAGATTAAATTTCGTTTTGCATTTCTTAGCCAAGGAAAGGGCGAAAGAACCAGCAACCGACCAACCAACCCATCAACCGAGCTAGTTAAAGCTGCTTCTTTATTTCTTTTATTTCTTCGTAAGCCATATCTTGTGTTTAACATTGGTAGCCCGATGGCAAATTGAAATGCTTAGTCACTATGTGTTGAGTTGGGCCACAAGGGATACCTACAGGTCAGAAGAATACCTACAAACATACATATATTTATTGTGGGTGTTCTCATGTATATTTAGAGTTTTTGCTTGTGTCATGGCCACACATATTGTTACACACCCATTGCTATTACTTATAAAGATACAAGAAAAATTCTCAACTAAGCAAATTAATATTAAGTAGTCCCAAAGATTTATTAACACACCGTAAGCTGGTGTTGTTCTCTGCATAATCCCACAGCGGACAAGTGAAATTGATTTATATTTTATTAAATATAAATTAATGTATTGCAGGCCTTTCAGGTCTGCACAAGAGGGATTTTGTCAATTCTAAAAGAAAACACGATTAATATAAAACAAGTAAAAAAGCAGTAAGTTTGGCCGAGCCGATGTTTGAACACCCTCCACCATTTCCAAAAAAAAAAAAAAAAATAGAATCCGTTAAAATTTCAGTTAAAATCTTAGAAATTGCGAATATAGCCGTTATATTAGGGTCTATACGACGACATGGATATGCATAGTCAACTTTTGTCAACAATATTCAAATGAAAAACTTAAATAAAAAAATTGGTGAATAATGTAGCTAAAATCATAAAAATTCCGAATATAGGGAGGTATATTGGGGCTATACGAAGACGTAAGCCTGCACAGACAATTTTCTGTCATAGGCTGTAGTAGCCATTACGAACTTCAAATACCAAATTTGAAACAATTCCGTACCGTATATAGGGAGGAACTGATATATGGAGCCTATACGAAGACCTGGATCTGCATAGCCAATTTTCTGTCACAGATTGTAGTTCCCATTAAGAAATCTAAATACGTAGTTTGAAACTACTCCGGCGAATGCTAAAATCATCAAAATACCAAATATTGGGAGGTACTGTTATATGGGGGCTATACGAAGACGTGGACCTGCACATACAATTTTCTGTCATAGGCTGTAATATCCATTTGGCACTTCAAATACCAAATTTGAAATAATTCCGGTGAATAATATCACTAAAATCATCAAAGTACCGAATATAGGTAGGTACTGATATATGGAGCCAATACGAAGACCTGGATCTGCATAGACAATTTTCTGTCACAGACTGTAGTTCCCATTACGAAATCTAAATACGTAGTTTGAAACTACTCCGGCGAATGCTAAAATCATCAAAATACCGAATATCGGGAGGTACCGTTGTATGGGGACTATATGAAAACGTGGACCTACATGGCCCATTTACGAACTTAGAATTAAAAATTTTACGCTGATCAAGAATATATATACTTTGTTGGGTCTGACATGAGAATTTCGACGAGTTACAAACAAAGTTTGTAACAAAGTTTCGAGGAGTTACAATGACAAAATTAATATACCCTCCATAGTATGGTGGAAGGTAGAAAAATAACGTTTCCTTGAATTTAATTTTATAGAATCTTGGTTACTCCTTCGAATTCAAGTTCTCCTGATAGTTTTCTCATAAATTACCCTTAATTTTTCCATATACAATACACCTAATTTTATTAGCTTATGTTAAAAAAGTGTGTCAAGGAAGTGTCTACCATTCAGGTTGTTAGTCATTTCCTTATTGCATCTGTGCACGCGCCACCAATAAATAGAAAACAAACATATACACAATCGAACAGCAAGAAGTTTCTGAGTATTTTCTATTCACACCTTAATAAACAAACCATTATTATTATACAACAACAACATAATTTCTAGTCATTAATATTATATATGTATGTATATATGTGGAGCAGACTGTAGCCATAAGTTTTATTAATTGTATTAATATGTTACTGACACGGCAAATAAAACCAGTAAAACCAAGAAGAACTTCTTATTAACCTCATTGTAAAGAAAAGTTCATTTACACTGTGTAGCAAAAACTCAATTTTTTTCTTCAAAATTACAGAAAAAAACGTAATGGATTATGAGAGGTATACCCCAAATTATATCAAAACAAGGATCTACATTTTTTTTGCGCAAGGAAGTTTAAAAAACATCCAAAACTGCTGATATTTTTTGAAAATAAGAAAATATATATTACACTGTGCAACAAAATTATTTTTTTTTTTTTTTTTCAAAATCACTTAAAGAGGGTTATATTAAAAGAAGATTAAAAATATCCAAAACTTGTGAGATTAATTGAAAATATGGACTATAACACTGTTCAACAAAAAAAAAAAAAAAAAAAAAAAAAAAAAAACAGAAAAACTCAGTAGATTTTGGAAAAAAAAAATAATAAAAATACACGTGTCTTTTGTGCATCGGCGTTTTCTAGGTTTACATTTAGGAGATTTCCCCGTCTTCCACATTTTTGGAAATTTTCGGATTAAAATTCCACGAAACTTTTAATTTTTGGTCATCATAGAAGTCCTTTCGGGGTTTTTTATACTCTCCAACATACATAGTATGGTGGGTATATTGATTTTGTCATTTCAGACCCCATAAAGTATCTATATTCTTGCTTAGCATAAAATTCTATGTCGATTTAGCAATGTTCGACCAACAAAAAATGGCTGGACGAAATGGATTGCACCATCTCCAAAAGAATCTGGCCCACACTCTCAGAGAAGAGAACAAAGTCGCTACTGTCATTGTCAAAACCTGATCTAACGCTTGAGATAGGTATCATCACAGGTCACTGTAAGGTGAGGGCAATGACCTCGAAATGGGATAGCGACGACATTGACTACTTTAGGAGCCGTCAAGATGAAGAAGAAATTGAGACAGTCGAACAATTGCTCTGCCACTGTCCAGCACTCATTAATGTGAGACACAGGCTGATGGGTGAACTAGTGTCACATGATCTGTCTTCTTTTCTAACACTGACCCTATAGTAATTCCTTAGCCGTAGATTACACTCTTTAACTCTATCTTATATCTTCACTCTCTTCTATCAACCACTCCTTCCTTTTTTCTTACTATTCTTCTAGGATGAACTCAATGGACCTATAGGTCTCCGAGTGGAGCGGTTGCCATATGGTAACTGCGCGTCCTTTAACCTAACCTAGCGATGTCCATCCATCTGTCCGTCTCTGGCAATCACTCTAGCTTCCGAACGGAATGAAGTAGGTTGATAAAATGTTACTTAAATATGTATAATGTCTGCAGGATTTTGGTATTGAAAATTGATCATGTAGGTCCATGTTTTGGTATACCCCCCATATAATGGTACCTCTCTATTTAAGGTATTTTGGGTGATTTAAAGGACATTATTCACCCGAAATGTTTTAAATTTGATATTTGAAGTTCGTAATGAATACCACAGCCTATGGCAGAAAATTGCTTGTGCAGGTCCACGTCTTCGTATAGCCCCCATATAACGGTACCTCCTGATATTCGGTATTTTGATGATTTTAGCGACATTATTTGCCGGAATTGTTTCAAATTTAGTTTTTGAAGTTCGTAATGGATACTATGACAGAAAGTTGTCTGTGCAGGTCCAAGATTTGGTATATTTTATATTTTATACCTTTTTTTATTTTTTATATTTTATTCCTTTCTACCAAGAGGACATTCTGAATTGACAAAATTTGTCAAAATCGGTCCTGCCATTCTTGAGATATGTTATGGTCTATTTTACCCACTAAATACTACCCGATGACCATCAAACTGGAAGACTTCTGCCCAGCTCTAAGCTCTAGTCCCATGCTAACTGCCGCTTCGATTGGTCTATAATTGCTACCTGTAGAGTAACTGCAAAATTTTTCAGTTTTTGGTCCATTTCAATCATGTCCAAAAGTAATATGCTTCTTTTCTGGCACACCTTCATTCTAAATTTCGTGAAGATCGGGTCATAACTGCGACCTGTAGAGTGATTACAAATTAACATGGACAGACGTACAGACGGACGGACATACATAGCTAGATCGACTCAGCTCGGCGAGACAGGAAGATCCATTTATGCTTTCCTATGTGAGAAACCAATACTTCGAAGTGTTACATAATTTTTGGCCCAATCAAACTTATAATACTTCCAACAGAAAGTGTTGTAGGGTATAAAAAATGATGGAAAAATTTGGAATTTTTGAAAAATCCTGATTCACAAACTGCCTTCAAACGGAAAACTAGCATAAAATTATTTGTCATAAAATTCTAATAGAACTTCCAGAAAACTTCAAAAGCATGGCTGGAAACCACTTGTCGATTTGGGTTCGGTAGGTTCAGAGGTTCGCGCTACCTTTCGAACGACGGTTGGGTATTAGAGATGGGTTTTCAGTCGGCCCGAACCGTGGTTTTTGTTCGGTTTGGTTCAGTGTTAATTGTAAGTACATATATATTCAATTCCGAATACAAACTGCTTGTCAAAATTCATTAAATTAGCATTTTAAAGATAACTAAAATAAAAATGCATTTAATTATATTATGTTATAAGGAAATTTTAAAAAAATAATGATAACACACAAATTCCTAAATTTGGAGGCAAAACCTGATGAACAGAACTATTTTTATACCCTCAGCCATATGGCGATATCATTTGTTACGGCCAAAACGTGTCTCATCGAAATAACGGCTTTATCGAAATAACGGCTCTTTGGACCACATCCGTTTCAGGACATTTGGAGTCGATCTAGCAATGTCCGTCCGTTCATCCGTCTGTTTGTCTGTCTGTCTGTCTGTAGTTGGTGCGCACGATAACTCTCGAAGGAAGTATCCGATTTAATCCAAGTATGGTACATTGTAATATTATTGTCAAACTTAGATCGAGTTCGGAGATGGGCAATATCGGTCCACTCCTTATTGTACCTCCCCCACAAAAGGTCAAATTTTTCAAGCAAAATTTTTGTCATAGGAGTTTTTTTTTAAAATAATAAAATCCCAGACAAAATACAAGGGAACTGATGAGGATTGATGGCTCTTTCCGAAACCTAGGTATTCCCTGCCTTACCCCCTGGTAAACATTACCATCGTTCTCCACTAATAAACAAACGTTGTTTTTATAAAAACAACAATAAAGGGATTAAGTCTGGCTATTTTGCAACAACAAAATACTACGGTATACCAAACAAACAAGCCAACACTTTTCCAAAATAATTTACCTCATAGAGAGAGAGAAGGGATCATATTTGCATCAGTGCTAGGTCAGGTGCGAAAATGGACAATTTAGCCCCACTCCATCATGTACCTCCCCCACATAAGGTCAACATTTGAAAATTTACTTTTCAACTTGTTTAAATCGAAATAAGCAAAATATACTAACTTCGTCATACAAACCCGTATAGCAATTTCAGAGTTTTAGCCCCAACTCTGCAAATATCAATGCATATCAGATCATACTCTTTCTCGGCTAAGACCGAAGGATTAGATTCATGATTACCATTGTAGTGTTAATAACATTCGTAATTTAGCTACTCCATATCCACCTTCTCCCCTTTGTTGCTTTTCATATGTCACTAAATCTACCTCGCTACAAGGAAGGATTAAAATAAAATATCTTTTTTAAAATTTTTGACAAATTTTGTTTAAAGTCTAAAAATGTTTATGTTTCCATGATTTTGTAAATACTTTCGCATTGTTTTCCTCTCTCTGACGGACTGAATACAGAAAAATTGCATTTTGTCCCCTTTTTTCATGACACCACAAAACATTAGAAATGAATTGATGTTAAGTGCATCCATCCATCATACCTGTTGTAATGCTTGTGCATAGTTGGAATATTGTTTTGTCAACATTTTTTTTTCTAGAATTTCAATTGAAAATACAAATGTAAGTCAACAAATATGTTGGCGTCAAAATGAATATTATTTCTGCAGAAAAAAAACACACACACACCCACGGACATACAAATGTGTTAAGTGTTTTGCAATCAAATACATAATCGAAATGTGTAAAGAACGGTAAATGGGGCGAAATATACATGTGTTCATTTGAATGGTATAAATAATAGATGAAGGTGACATATTTACGAGTTTGTAATCAACAATATTGTAAGGAATATTTGAGAAAAAGGGAAAACTGCTAACATATATCGACATTTGTAGGGACAGGGCTTCGTGTCTACAACCTATTTGCCAAACAATTTACTTATGGCTGCACATAGTACGATAATGGGTGACTTTAACTTGGCAATTTATGATTTCTTGGAATAAAATATTTCCTACATATCACTCTGTTGAGAAAATATACAAAATGTTAATACGACAATGAATTCTTCCTTTGTGATATAAAAAAATAGAAAACAAATCGATTTTTGAAGGCTTTAACATAGAACACGTTATAGTTGAAATAATGTAATTATAGAGTGGTAGACTTGCTCGTGCCCCGATAATTATCTCACTATAATTACGTCCATATTCGATTTCATTTCAAATCGTCGACAGGGTACCTTTACACATCAAGGTTGTACAAAAACAAGTCAGATAGTATCAGACGGTTTTGCCGACAGATTTACACACCCAGTCTTGACTTATGATTATTTAATCTCTTGACTTCCATAAAGAGGAGGTACCGAAGCAGTTGACCAATTAGTATCTGACTAAGACTGATATACAGGGAAAGATAAAAAACTACAACAAAGTCAAACGCCATAATTTGTAAATTTTTTTAAAATGTTATTGAATGAAAGCAAAAATGTCGAAAATAGAATGAAATTTTAGAATAAGTTTAGATTTGTTCAAATTAGTCATCTTTGGCACAAATTATGGCCTTCAAACGGTCAATGAAAACGTCACACGCTGCCCGATTGTTGCTCTGCGGTATTTTGGTCCAAGGCCTGCGACCAAAAAGTTTGCGTGCCCAAGGCTTTAATACACCCTCCAGAATATTTTCGCGATAATATTCGACATTTATTCGCATGCCAATGTCGATCAATATGAGCGGAGGGCGACGATCGGCCGTTATGGCGGCCCACACCATCACCGTGCCCGGCGCTTGAGTTCTGGTGACCAACCGAAGGTGCACATTTTCAGCTGACCTCTTTGGCAAATATGTTCGTCTTCATTTTGTTTGTTTACAAACTTATGGAGAACGAATATTTTCTCATTGGAGAAAATCAAATTCGGCAGTATACCACTTTCGGTCAAGCGAAGCAACTCTTTCGCTCTTTTGAGCCTATTTTATTTCCGTAGCGGTGTGAGTTCTTGCACTTTTTGGAATTTCAATGGCTTTACCCCGAGCTCATTTTTCAATATTTGCCGAATGGAATATTGCGATATGTTTAGCTCACGATCCATTTTTCGGCCACTGCAACGCGGGTTTTGATCAAGTCTCTCCTTTACTTTTCGAACCATTTCTGCTGATGTTGCTGTTTTCTTCTGTCCACTTTCTTGACGTCGGGCTACGCTACAAGTATCACGGTAACGAGCGATGATACGAGACACAAAAAATGTAGTCACATTTAGATGCTGGATTGCTCTAACGATAGCCACTTGTGATTTTTCAGCCAAATATAAGGAAATCACACTATCTAGCTTGAATTCCACCACGAATAACTTTTTATACCCTACACCACAAGGTGGTCAGGGTATTATGTCTTTGTGCATTTGTTTGTAACAGGCAAAAGGAAACAAGATAGACCCATAGTTCCTTTTGATGATCAGCATATAATCACATTCTGAGTCGATTTATGCATGTCCGTCCGTCCGTCTGTCCGTCCGTCCGTCTGTCCATGTATTTTTGTAAACAAAGTACAGATCGCATTTATTTCCCTATCCAGATGAAATTTGGCAAAAATCATTTGTTTGGCCCAAGGACGAACCCTATTGAAATTGGAGATAATTGGTCAAAATTTGGATATAGCTCCCATATATATCTTCGTCCGATTTGCCTTTTATTGTTCACCAAACGTGTAATATCGGCCCGAAAAGTATGGAATTTTGCACATACAACCAAATTAAGCCTGAAAATAAGTATGCCAAATTTGATCGTAATCGGTTCAGATATAGCTATAGCTCCCATATATATTTTTCATCCGATTTGCTATTTTTGTCGTTCGCAGCCTTAATATGCACTCTGTAACAACAATATTTGGGGAAATATATCAAATACAGCTCAGAAATACATTTGCTAAATTTTATCGAGATCGGTTCAGATTTGGATTTAGCTCCCATATATAACTTCGTCCGATTTACCTTTGATTGTGCACCAAACGTCTAATATTTGCCCAAATTGGATGAAATTTGGCACTTACGACCGAATTGAGTCTAGAAGCTAGTATGTCAAATTTTGTGAAGATCGGTTCAGATATAGCTATATCTCCCATATATATTGTTCATCCTATTTATTGTATTTGTTACCCACAGCCGTAATATGCACTCCGTAACAACGATATTCAGGGAAATATATGAAATACAGCTCAGAAATATCTTTGCCAAATTTTATCGAGATCGGTTTCGATTTGGATATAACTCCCATATATATTTTTATCCGATTTCAAATTAATTGTGCACCAATTGGGCAAAACAAGTCCGAATTTAAAAGATACAAATGCATCGGCATATTTAGTCCTTTGAACTTTAAATTATTCTCCTATAAAAACTTTTAATTGTTATGCGGAGCTCTACTAAATTAGCAAAGTGGTGTAGGGTATCGGCCCCGCCCGACGTTAAGACTTTCTTTACTGGGTTTTTTCTGGAAAATTCTCACCAAATTGTTATTGTACGCTTGTAAACAATATAATGAGCTGTCACTGGAATAATTTTAACAGTTGTCGGATGAGCGGCTTAGAAATGACAGCAGTCTGAAGTTGGTTGCAGTTTTTTCATCTCACCCTGTAAAATATAATAGGATTATAGTCATATTATGCAGTCTATAGCAATGTTGGTTGGTACGAGAGATACAGGTGCCTTAGTTGTAGATATCTCCCAAAGCTTTAATATACATTCAACAAGGGTTCATAATTGGTACGATCCACATCACATAAGTTCCCAATATAAAATATTATTTGTAACGGGCAGCTCTGCTAAATATGCATAGTGGTGTAGGGTATCATAAAGTCAGCCCGACATTTGACTTTTCTTTACTGGTTTTTATTAAAATAACTCTATCTTTTCTTTTCCTTTTTGCAGATTTTTATTCCATTTCCTTCGACAACCAAAAACTTGTAAGTATTTTTTCCAAAACAATATTATCTATAGAAACCCTCCCAATTTTATATCATACCAATGGTCTTTAATATTACAATATATATCATATACCCACTTTCATATTCCACATGAATATTAAAATACTACTGTTGCATTGCAATGTCTCATATTTAAACACTGTTAATGGTGGAATCTAAAATTCACCACAGTCTCTTCTCCGAAAAAATGTCTCCCCCTTTACATGAGCTACTCTTATTTCAAGAGAGAGTTTATACTGGCTCTCTTACACGGAAAACATTCCGAAAATGCATTTGTTTACCAGTCATTGTAGTACACAAACACACTCAAACACACAGAAATGTTTATGCGAAAATAGCACCTGTAGTCTAAATAATAAATAAGGAATAAACAAAAAATTATAGAAAATCTCAATGGATTGTAGCTATTTTAAGATTATCTTTTTTTTAACATTTATTTAGTGAAAAATCTATTGTCACATAGGAACTTTTTAATCCAATGTAGTTTAGTACATTCCCTTGTTGTCGTTGTGTATAGAAAATCTGGTAGCAAAAATGTCTACCTTAGATTAAATCGATATTTCTCATCATACCAATTAAATTCAGTATATATGTTGGTGTGTGTGTGTGATTAGACTTCGATTTCAGTGTGTAAAACGTCAACACATTGAAATTGAAGTCTGATGAGAAATACCTTGAAAAAATGCAACAACAACAACGCACCATAGGTTCTCGCCAACGCATCAGTATTCGTATATAATGTACTGCACTTGTAGTAGGGAATACATATTGCGAAAATGTGCAAACTATGTGAATGGATATTTTTAACCTACAAAATATTCATTAAAACTCCTCTATTATGGTTTCGAATATCCTTCAAAAATATTCTTAAAAATACCATTTTTTGGATATTGTGGTCCTTCAAAAATATTCTTTAAAATTAACTATAGCTCCGAAAATCTTTCAAAAATTTTTCTTCAAAGATCCAACGATTACAGCTCTTATAGTTCCTAAACATACTCGCAAGTAATCCATATTGAAAGTTATAATAAAATACAGGGTGAGATGAAAAATCTGCAAACAACTTCAGACTGCTGTCATTTCTAAGCCACACGTCCAACAGCTGTTGAAATTATTCCAGTGACAGCTCATTATATTGTTTGCAAGCGTGAATTTGGCGAGAATTTTCAAGAAAAAAAGTTATTCGTGATGGAATTCAAGCGTGATAGTGTGATTTCTTTATATTTGGCTGGAAAACCACAGCACTCCAGCATTTAAATCTGAATAAATCTTTTGTGTCTCGTACCGTGATACTGGTAGCGTAGCCCAGCAAACAACAACATCAGCAGAAATGAACTGGACATATCGCAATATTCCATTCGGCAAATGTTGAAAAATAAGCTCGAGGTAAAGCCATTGAAATTCCAAAAAGTGCAAGAACTTACACCGCACCTGAAAGAAAATAGACTAAAACCAGTAAAGAAAGTCTTAAAGTCGGGCGGGGCCGACTTTATGATACCCTACACCACTTTGCTAATTTAGTAGAGCTGCGCATAACAATTAAAAGTTTTTATGGGAGAATTCAATCATAAACGCTATGATTATAATTATAATTTAAAGTTCAAAGGACTAAATATGCCGAAGCATTTGTATCTTTTAAATTCGGACTTGTATTGCCCATTTGGTGCAAAATTAATTTGAAGTCGGATAAAAATATATATGGGAGCTATATCCAAATCGGAACCGATCTCGATAAAATTTGGCAAAGATATTTCTGAGCTGTATTTGATATATTTCCCTGAATATCGTTGTTACGGAGTGCATATTACGGCTGTGGGTAACAAATATGAAAAATCGGATGAACAGTATATATGGGAGCTATAGCTATATCTGAACCGATCTTCATCAAATTTGACATACTAGCTTCTAGACTCAATTCGGTCGTAAGTGCCAAATTTCATCCAATTTGGACAAATATTAGACGTTTGGTGCACAATCAAAGGTAAATCGGACGAAGTTACATATAGGAGCTATATCCAAATCTGAACCGATCTCGATAAAATTTAGCAAATGTATTTCTGAGCTGTATTTGATATATTTCCCCAAGTATTGTCATTAAAGAGTGAATATTTCATCTGGAGTTCGCAATAAATGCGAACTGTACCTTGTTTACAAAAATACATGGACAGACGAACGGACGGACGGACATGCATAAATCGACTCAGAATGTGATTCTATGCAGATCATCAAAAGGAACTATGGGTCTATCTCGTTTCCTTTTGCTGTTACAAACAAATGCACAAAGACATAATACCCTGACCGGTGAAAAACTTATGCAAAAATTTGATGCTTGTTCCGACACTTTTTGCTTTCATTCAAAAAAATGTAAAAAATATGGCGTTTGACTTTGTTGCAGTTTTTTATCTGACCCTGTATATACTTTGTGGTCTCTAAAATTTATATGTATTTCGAGGTGTCACAAACGGAATGACGAAATTAATATACTACGGTGGAGGGTATAAAAATATTTACATTTTTATTGTTTTTTATACCCTACACCACATAGTGGTAAGGGTATTATGTCTTTGTGCATTTGTTTGTAACATGGAGAAGGAAACGAGATAGACCCATAGTTACTTTTGAGAACCTTCATAGAATCACTTTCTGAGTCGATTTATGCATGTCCGTCCGTCTGTCCGTCCGTCCGTCCGTCCGTCCGTCCGTCCGTCCGTCCGTCCGTCCGTCCGTCCGTCTGTCTGTCCATGTATTCTTGTGAACAAAATGCAGGTCGCATTTATTATCCGATTGAGATGAAATTTTCCAAACAATATTTTTTTGCCCCAAGGACGAACCCTATTGAAATTGGTGAGAATCGGATCAAATTTAGATATAGCTCCCATATATATCTTCATCCGATTTCGGGTTAAATGAGCACCAAATGTCCACTATCAGTCCAAATTACCTGAATTTTGGCACACCCAACCGAGTTCGGCCTAGAAGCAAGTATATCAAATTTGGAGAAAATCGGTTCAGATATAGCTATAGCTCCCATATATATCTTTCATCCGATTTGATCTTTAAGTCCCTCACATTCCTACTATGCACTCCACAACCGTGATATTTGGTACCAGGTATTAGATGGAGCACAGAAATAGCTGTTTTAAATTTTATCGAAATCGGTTCAGATTTGGATATAGCTCCCATATATATCTTCATCCGATTTCGGGTTAATTGACCACCAAATGGCCAATATCAGCCCAAATGGCCCGAATTTTGGCACATGTGACCGAGATTAGCCTTAAAGTAAATACAAAAAATTTGGAGAAAATCGGTTCAGATTTGGATATAGCTCCCATATATATCTTCATCCGATTTCGGGTTAATTGTGCTCCAAATGGCCGATATAAGCCCAAATGGACTGAATTTTAGTACATCGGACCAAATTCAGCCTAGAAGCAAGTATATCAAATTTAGTGAAAATCGGTTCAGATATAGATATAGCAAGCATATATATGTTTCATCCGATTTAGTGTTTTAGTCCCTTACAATCGTAATGTTCACTCCACAACCGTGATATTTGGTACCAGATATAAGGTACAGCCCAGAAATAGCTGTTTGTAATTTTATCGAAATCGGTTCAGATTTGGATATAGCTCCCATATATATCTTCATCCGATTTCGGGTTAATTGTGCACCAAATGGCCGATATAAGTCCAAATGGACTGAATTTTAGTACATCGGACCAAATTCAGCCTAGAAGCAAGTATATCAAATTTAGTGAAAATCGGTTCAGATATAGATATAGCAACCATATATATGTTTCATCCGATTTAGTGTTTTAGTCCCTTACATACGTAATGTTCACTCCACAACCGTGATATTTGGTACCAGGTATTAGATGTAGCACAGGAATAGCTGTTTTAAATTTTATCGAAATCGGTTCAGATTTGGATATAGCTCCCATATATATCTTCATCCGATTTCGGGTTATTGACCACCAAATGGCCGTAATAGCATCAATTTTGGCAAATCCGACCGAAACCAGCTTAGAAGCAAGTACACCAATTTTAGTAAAAATCGGTTCAGATATAGCTATAGCTCCCATATATATGTTTCATCCGATTTCGGATTAAATGTGCAGCAAATGGCTAATATGGGTACATCAAATTTAGTGAAAATCGGTCGGATACAGCTATAGCTCCCATATATACCTTTCATCCGATTTGTACTTTAAGTCCCTCAAATTCGAAAAATGTACGATACAAGAATAATATTTGGTATCAGCTGCAGCCAGGAAATATCTTCTTTTTCAGTTTTACAAATATCGGTTCAGATTTGGATATACCTCCTATATATATCTTCATCCAATTTCGTGTTGATTGCGCACCAAATGTCCAATATCAGCCCAAATGTCCTGGGTTTTGGCAAATCTGACCGAATTCAGCCTAGAATCAAATACATCAAACTTGGTGAAAATCGGTTCAGATATAGCTATAGTTCGTAAAATGCACGATAGAATTAGATAGATTTTGATTTTGTACCAAATATCTCATAAAGCTCTGAAATGCTCTGTATAAACCTTTTTACGAGAGCTCTACTAAATATGCATAGTGGTGTAGGGTATCATATAGTCGGCCCCGCCCGACTTTTGAGCTTTCCTTACTGGTTTTTTTTTTTCAAAAGAAAAAAAAAGTATATATATATATATATATATATTTTTTTTTTTTTTTTTTTTTGAATAAAAAACACACTGAACCTGAAGGGATCCCATTAATTCTGGTTTTTTGGAGGAAACAACTTCATTCTTCCCAGGTGATTCTCTTTGAACTCTCTAAATATACTAAGGTATAAATACTTACCTTAATTTTTTTGCATGAAAGATGGCAACACTGTATTTAACCTTGTAACTTTATACTCGAATTTCACCATCTTCTCTCCACGATTCATCTTCTTAGCTCTTAACATTTTGCCTTCATTTCGTTCCTTTTTCCACATAGGATTCTCTTTGACCCTCTCTTCAACTGCGTTGAATCTCTCTCGCTTATTTTCGTATTGGCAGTTTTCGTCTGTTTTGTTTTCTGTTTTTCTATTGTCATGACGTCAGCAGCTGATACTTGACACTAAGTTTTAAGTAAATTTCATATTCCCGATGCCAAGGACTGATAATGGTACTTGGTTGGCATAGACGTATGCCATGGTTTTTGCTTCATTCAGTCTATTGCCGGATATTCTATAAATAACATTCCGTTTTGGGGCTCTCTCTCTTGCTTGGCACATAAACAAAAAGCTATCAACAACAACAAAAAAAAACACGTCGTCAATTGTGTGGGTGTCGGTGCGTGCGGGTGTGTGTGTGAAATGGCGTTTTCAATTATCCTTGCCCGACAAGCGGAAGAAAAATAAAAAACGACAAAATTAAAAGAAGAAAAAAATCATATTCAACTAAACATATGGACAAACGTCATAAAGAAATATATTGACAACTTTTCGAAAGGACTTACTTTGGAATTTTTGCGGTATTTCTTCAATGTTTTTCTTCTTCCTTCTACGAGAGTGTATGTGCGTGAGTGTGTCTGTGTGCGGGAGCAGTGAACATACATAGTATATGGAGGAAACGTTGTCAATGTGAATTACTTTTGTGTAGATAAATTCAAGCGCGCGCCTGTATTCATTCATCTGCACGTGCATGTATTCTACGAAGTGTTCATGTGTAAGTGTTTGTGTCGGTGTCTGTTTATGTTCGCGCACACACATCCATACATATATTTTTCTTTGTGCCTCAAGTTTATGGGGAAAAGCCAAGCGAAGGATTGTGTGAATGTTTGAATGTGACTATTGTGTGAATTGTGTTGCCAGCCATGTTTACGTTTTTCTCCCTCACGAGAAATGGCTGTCGCCATGGGAGGATAGTGGGCCTTGAGCAATAACAATTACACGCAAACACACACACACACTTTTTTAAATTAAAATATTAAAAAAATATTAAAGCGAAAAATTTACATACAAATTAATAATTGTTAACAGTGCATAAAAAGTAAGCGGCTAAATGCGGCTATAATTATACAAAATAGAAAATAATCTGATAATAAGTTTAGTGATGTGGATGTGGAAATATATTCAAATGTGAAATTAAGTGGATTCGGGGCAAGGTGAAGAGAATGCCTGGAATATAGGTGATTATTGAAGGTAAAATAATAAGAGAAATTCATATAGACTCTAATTCTGCTTAAAAATCCTGAAATAAAACTTTGAGATTTCTTCGAAAATTAAAAATCGAGGACAAGTTCTATTAAGTTATTCAATAAATACATACGAGAGTACCGGAATAAATATTAAAAAAAAAAAAAAAAAACTAAAATTCTCTGTGCTTAAATATTTTTATCAAAAAATCTGGGATTATTACTCTGAGTGTCTCTTTTAAAATAAATTATAAAAATTCAGAATTATAACTCTGAGAGTCCAAAAATATATATTTCTAAAAAAGCCACGAGTATGCTTATGAGAGTGCTACGAATAATATTCTTCAAAAACTCTCAATAAAAATAATTTAAAATAAATTTGATTGTGGCTTTAAGAGACCATCATAAATTAATTCAAATGTCAACGATTATTGACGATGAGAATCTTCAACTGGAATCCTTCCGAAATAATCATAATAGGCTTATCGCTATAGATTCAAGAGCCCCTCAGTCTTATTCTAAAAAAACCGACAACTAGAACTCCGCAAGACGTTCGAAAATTTTTAAGATAATCTAATTTAATGGTTCCTACAAATCCGCGAAAAATCTACAAATTCTTAAAAATCTTTTTTTTTAATCCATGGTTACAGACTTATTACTTCTTTAAAAAGGATATACAACAAATTCTAGAACATATCAATGTACATATACTATTACAGTCTCAGCAGTCCTTCTAAGAATATTCTTAAAAAATCTCGATTATAGCTAAAATCTCGTTTACATCTAAAATTAATATTCACAAAAATCCATTATTGCTTTTCAGAGAATCCTGAAAATCTTTAAAAATATTTTTTGTTCCTCCATATAGCACTTCCAATAATAGTTCTGGAGGTCCCTTAAATAACTTATATATATTACTTATATATAGTTATGAAAGCCCTTCGCAAATTCCTCGATTACAACCTTTAAAATACCACAAAAATTTTCATTAAAATCAAATTTAGAGCCTAAAAGATCTTTAAAAAACACTCTTAAACAATTGTTTTAAAGTTCTGAAAATCCTTCAGAAAGGTCCTTTAAACCATCACGATCTTTGAATAATATCTTTAAAAGTTCACGAGTACAGCTCTGAAGGTCCTTTACTAATATCTTTAAGGGTTCATGATTGTGGCTCGGAAAATATTCCTTTAAGTTGTGAAAGTCCTTTACAGAATAGTTTTAAGAATCCACAAAACCAGGATAACAGCTCTTCAAAAAAAAAGGTTTTGCTGACAACAAATGTGGTTTTGAAAGTCCTTTGAAAAATATTCTTCAAAAAATCACTTTTATAGTCCTCCAAAAAATATTAATTTTAGTTGTGAAAGTCCCTCACATAATTTTTTTTTTTAAATCCACGATTATAGCTCTGAAGGTACTTGAATTATATTTGTAAGGAATCGTGACGGTGGCTCGAAAGGTTTTTCAAAAAAAAAAGAAATATTTTTTAGTCCATAAATGCGGCTCTGAAAGTTCTTTGAAAACTATTCATCGAAAGAATCACTATTGTAGTCCTGAAAATCATCCAAAAACTATTTTAAAAATCCACGATTATAGCTTTAAAGGTCCTTGAATAATATTTGTAAGGGTTCATGACTGTGGCTCTAAAAATTGTTAAACATTTTTTTTGTCCATAACTGCGGGTCTGAAAGTCCTTCGAAAACTATTCTTCAAAAGAATCACTTTCGTAGTACTAAAAATTATTAAAAAAATATTTTTTCAGGGAATAGTTTTAAAAATGCACAACTCCACGATGACTGTTCTGAAAGTCTTTCGAAATTGTCCTTTAAAATCTATGATTATAACTTCCAAATCCCTACAAAATATTTGCATTAAAAATCCACGATTAGAGATCTGAATGCCCTTCAAAAGTATTTTTTAAAAATCCACAACTCCATGATTATAGTTCGGAAAGTTCTTCGAAATTATCCTTTAAATCCATCCACTTTCAAAGTCCCACAAAAATTAGCTTCAAAAATCCACAATTAGAGCTCTGAAAGACTTTTAAAAATATTCTTTAAAAACCCACGATTACAGACGAAAATGTTCTTTAAAAGATATTCTTAAAAAGATCCACGGTTATAGACTAGAAGGACCTAAAATAAAATTTTTTTATGTGTGGCTGTGAAAGTGCTATAGTCTTTAAAAAATCTTTTGAAGTCAACCATTATAGTTCTGAAAGTCCTTCACAGAATATTTTTGAAAGTTAAAAGTTTTAGCGCTGAAGGTCCTTTAAATTTATCCTTTAACAATCCACGATTATAGTTCTGAAAGATCTACCCAAAAATATCTTAAAATTTCTTGACCATAGCACTGAAGGTCCATGAAAGAGGTTCACGATTATAGCTCTGAATGTCCTACAAAAATATAACATTAAAATGCACTATTACAGCGCTAGAAGTCCTTCAAATGTCCATCCTAGAAAACGTATGGTTACACATCTAAAAGACCTTCAAAATATAGTCTTGAAAAATTGGAAATTATACCTCCAAAAGTTCTTCAAAATAACGAAAAACAAGATTCGGGATTATAGTTTTGGAAGTCCTTCAACAAATATTCTTCCAAAATTTTCGATTATGATATTCTTTGAAAATTCACAAAATTAACAAAAAAAATATGTTTTAAATTTAAAAAATGTAGCTCTGAGATTCATTCGATTATAGATCACCTCAGTCACGATCCTCTCAAAAATCTACGATTTAAGCCCTGAAAGTCCTTCATGAAATCCTTGAGCTCTGCAAACGTTAAAAAAAATCTTAATGTATGCAATATTTCATTTGTCAGATTATTAAAAATCCGAGATTATAGCGGTAAGACTATTGTTTATTTTTTCTCTAAAGCATTTCAATCTTTGAAATTGGAAGTATTTTTAAATAAATCCCCGACTATATGTAGTTCTGGCATTACAATACTCTAAAGAACGTTTTGTAAAAACGTCCTATCATAATGATATAATGTTAAATAATCCCAGGAGGTCCCTTAAAATATGCTTAAAAACGCTCTCAACAAAATTTGCCTAGCATCGTATGGACCTGAGAATCTTTGAATAAAAACATTTTCCCTAAAAATATATTCTAAACCAGTTAAAGTCGGGCGGGGCCGACTTTATGATACCCTACACCACTTTGCTAATTTTGTACAGCTCCACACTATGCCGAAGCATTTGTATCTTTTAAATTCGGACTTGTGTTGCCCATTTGGTGCACAATTTATTTGAAATCGGATAAAGATATATATGGGAGCTATATCCAAATCTGAACCGATCTCAATAAAATTTGGCAAAGATATTTCTGAGCTGTATTTGATATATTTCCCTGAATATCGTTGTTATGGAGTGCATATTACGGTTGTGGGTAACAAATATGAAAAATCGGATGAATAATATATATGGGAGCTATAGCTATATCCGAACCGATCTTCACCAAATTTGGCATACTAGCTTCTAGACTCAATTCGGTCGTATGTGCCAAATTCCATTCCATTTGGCCAAATAGTAGACGTTTGGTCCACAATAAAAGGTAAATCGGACGAAGTTATATATGGGAGCTATATCCAAATCTGAACCGATCTCGATAAAATTTAGCAAAGGTATTTCTGAGCTGCATTTGATATATTTCCCCAAATATTGTTGTTAAAGAGTGCATATTACGGCTGCGAAGGACAAAAATAACAAATCGGATGAACAATATATATGGGAGCTATAGCTATATCTGAACCGATTTCGATCAAATTTGGTATACATATTTTCAGGCCTAATTTGGGTGTATATGCAAAATTCCATACAATTCGGGCTTATATTACACGTTTGGTGCACAATAAAAGGCAAATCGGACGAAGATATATATGGGAGCTATATCTAAATTTTGACCAATTATCTCCAATTTCAATAGGGTTCGTCCTTGGGCCAAACAAAAGATCTGTGCAAAATTTCATGTGGATCGGACAATAAATGCGACCTGTACTTTGTTTACAAAAATACATGGACAGACGGACGGACAGACGGACGGACATGCATAAATCGACTCAGAATGTGATTCTATGCAGATCATCAAAAGGAACTATGGGTCTAGATCGTGTCCTTCTGCCTGTTACAAACAAATGCACAAAGACATAATACCCTGACCACCTTGTGGTGTAGGGTATAAAAATACGACAATTTTAGGCCTAAAAATTTTCTGGGAAAAAAGGTGTTAGAAATATGCATTTTCTAAGAGTTCTTCAAAAATTATCTATTAAAACTGTCACCTTCTGAAACTATATTCGTGAAAAAATATCAACAAATATTCTTGAATGATTCAGGATAATATATATTTTCAAAAAAAAAAAAAAAAAAAAAAGGTTATAATCTTCGAATGATTTATCTTTTAAAATGTATAATGATAGCCTCAATAGTCCTTTAAATTGCAGGAAACTTTAAATTAACGGTCAAAAATCCACAAATATAACTCTACCTCTCTTTTAATAAAGTAGTTTCATTTTTAGTTTTCCATGCAAATGAAAAAAAGAAGATATGCAATCACCAAGAAATATCCTTTGAATGTGCCTCCGCCTCCTCCGCTGCGTCTCCCATAACTATGTTCGCCGATCTACAATTTCACTCAGCAGACCAATCAACTACGACCAAAAAACACCATACATCCTTAATTTTAATGCATATGCATGGCAAAGACATCCTTTATACTCTTCTCTTGATTGCTACAAATGGAATATTTAATATCTTCACTTTGACATAGTCATAGCCAGGCAGCCAGCGAGCGAGTGAGTGAGAAATCCGGCCTTCATATGTCGCACTTGTCTATGCCGCAATTTTGTCAGTGGAGAATATAACATATTTGTGTCTCTGTCCCCAACCCAACCCAGCTATATCGCCCACTGCACCAAACATGGCCACAAACTGACCCAAATATCAAATAGATTTTTATATGACCAGCATTGGAGGAATAGCACACACCCACACACACATAAACCATTCCACTCCACATAGTATATGTTTGCTGTCCCTTCTAGAATCATTACATCCAATGAAATAAAAGGACAATAACTTTGGTGAAAAAAAAACTACAAAAACAAAGAAAATTTTCGCTCATCAATGACCGAAATACAAATGTTCCAATTATTCTTTTGATAAGTTCTCGGGGTTTTCTGTAGTTATTTTTTGGGTGACATTTTTTGCGTAACAAAATTTCCTGGTGGTTTTGTCATCACGCTGACAATGACACGTGACAAAGCGATAATTTGTATGCGCCATAGATGATGTAGATATGTGTGTATGTGCCGTGCGTGGGTCCTACACTTGACACAAAACGTAGACAATCACAGTTGCTAGTGTGATATTTGAATAGTTTGTGTCCTACCACAACAACGCCCACCACTGTGGATGGGTAACGAAATCATTTACCAATTATGTTTCATTAAAACGTCGTCAAGAAATTTGACAGGAGTTTATATTTGGATATATTCTTATGTATTGGGGTAGGTCTGGAAATATTATATATATCATATATCTGTTGTTTAATTACCAAATTTCTTTGGAAATTTGCTAAACGGGGTTGGCCAGGATTGTTTTTTTTTTTACATTTTATTTAAACATCACTTTAGGAACGAACTATTGTATAAGAGTTTTTGCAACTTTGAATAAAGTAAGTAAGTAATGGCCATTAACACCGCAATACGGCAAAGGGAACAAGTAAGCAAAGGCTACAGTCGAGCGGGGCCGACCGTTGAATACCCTACAACACTATAATAAACGATACAGTTTATATAGGCGAGATATTCGAAAGAATTCCACAAGATATTGTGACAAATAATAAAAGAAAACCATCAGGTTTCGTTCTCTAATTTTCAAATAATAGCAACTTAAACTAAATTGCTCATTTCCAATATATTGGTAGATGTTCCACGTAAATGGTCTTCCTAGATCTGGAACCAATATTTCTCAAAGACCTATAATCTCTCAGAAGTGGCAAAAGATTAACATTTTTTATTGGTTTTTGACTGAAACGCATCTATATGAGATACAGACATTTGACTATATTCTTCAACGAAATCAACGTTAACGAAATAGTCAGAAGTGCGTCTTTCCTGTATTTGTGAATTCTCCAAAAAGTCACTGGAATGGACATTTTCGTATTTTGTCTACAAAAGTTGGCAAACTATTTCACACATTGAATATTTTTGGATGGCCATCCAAAACTGCTTGGCTTTTGTAATGTTCGGTAACCCCCATACAAATGTGCGTGAGGATCGGGTGATAATTAAGACCTGCAGACAGTTTTGCAGTTTTTTGGTCCATTTCAACCCCTAAATATAGGCGATCATCTCCAAAAAGAGTAGGCTTCTATTCTGACCCTCATCTTATCTCCATGCAAAATTTCGTAAGGATCGGGCCATAAATGCGATCTGTATATGATATCCTGATATCCTAACTACTTAGTTTTGTTAGCTGTAAAAATATTACCAAATGTTTAATTCAAAATGAAAATATGCCAAAAATATGACAAAATTGAAAAAATATGAGAAAATTTTACAAAATCAATATTTTCATCTTTAAAGAGATATTTTTATGCGATTTTTTTAGTCGTTTTTTCTTTCCTGCCAAGAGGCCATTCTGAATTAATGAGAGCTGTCGAAATCAGTTCAGCCGTTCTCGACATATAAGAGATTTTTCTAGCATATCTTCTTTCATAAACATATATATCGCACATATTTTGCTATATATCCGTTTTGTTGGATATTAACATCAATGTAAAGATCAGAAGTAACCTTGTCATGGCTTTGTGATTTCGCCGGGATTTAAAATATTCGCGGTTTAATGAAAAATTTTGATTTTTTTCCACACAAAAGATATGGTCTATTTTACCCGCTAAATATTATCCGATGACCATCCAAATTGGTAGGCTTCTTCCCCGCCCTAAACTCTAGCTACATGCGAAATTCCGCGTCGATTGGTCTATAATTGCGACCTGTATAGCTACTTCAAAATCCGACACTTTTTCAGTATTTGGTCCATTTCAACCCCTAAACATTTGGCGATCATCTCCAAAAGAAATAGGGTTCTATTCTGACTCAATCCCCACCTCCATTCTAAATTTCGTGAAGGTCGGGCCATAATTGCGACCTGTAGAGTGATTACAAATTAACATGGACAGACGGACAGACGGACAGACGGACGGACGGACATACATAGCTAGATCGACTCAGCTCGGCGAGCTAGGAAGATCCATATATACTTTCCTATATGGGAAACCAATATTTCGAGGTGTTACATAAATTCTGGCCCAATCAAACTTATAATACCCCCAACACATAGTGTTGTAGGGTATAAAAAGTGAATGAGGAAAAAAAATCAGCTTAGTACGGCCAGGCGAAAACTGCATACCCTCCACCATTTAGAAGGAACTTGAAAAGATTTTTAAAAAATATTTCGAAATGAAAACTGTTATTTTTATACCCTCCACCTTGGAAAGGAGGGGATATTAACTTTGTCATTCCGTTTGTAACATCCTTAAATATTCGTCTTAGACCCCATAAAGTATATATATTCATAATCAGCATAAAATTCTAAGTCGATTTAAATATGTCCGCCTGTCTGTCTGTCCGTCTGTCTGCCTGTCTGTCTGTCCGTCTGTCTGTTGAAATCACGATACAGCCCACAATATTTGACGTAGAGCGCCAAAATTTAGCAGAGCTATTTGCATTGTGTCTAGGATGGTTGGTATTGAAAATGATATATCGGTCCACGTTCTGGTATAGTCCCCATATAACGGTACCTCCCGACATTCGGTATTTTGATGATTTATGCCACATTTTTTACGCGGATTTGTCTGGAAATTGGTATTTGTAGGTCATAACGGGTCCCTGAGCGTGTGGCAAAACATTGCATGTATAGGTCCACGTTGTGGTATAGCCCCCATATAAAGGTACCTCCCGATATTCGGTATTGTAGTCTTTTTTGCCACATTTTTTCACGGATTTGTCTAAAAATTGGTATTTGTGGGTCATAATGGTTTCCAGATCCGGTGGCGAAACATTGCATGTATGGGTCCATGATTTGGTATAGCCCCCATATAACGGTACCTCCCAATATTCGGTAATTTGATGATTTTTGCAAAATTTTTTCACGGATTTGTCTGAAAATTGGTATTTGTTGGTCATAATGGGTTCCAGCTCCGGCAGCAAAACATTGCATGTATGGGTCCATGATTTGGTATAGCCCCCATATAACGGTACCTCCCGGTATTCGGTATTTTGATGGTTTTTGCCACATTTTTTCACTGATTTGTCTAAAAATTATTACATGTGGGTCATAATGGGTCCTAGTTCGTGTGGCGAAACATTGTAATTATAGGTCCACGTTTTGGTATAGCCCCCATATAACGGTACCTCCCGATATTCGGTAATTTGATGATTTTTGCCACATTTTTTCACGGATTTGTTTGAAAATTGGTATTTGTTGGTCATAATGGGTTCCAGCTTCGGTGGCGAAACATTGCATGCGTGGTTCCATGATTTGATATAGCCCCCATATAACGGTACCTCCCAATATTCGGTATTTTGATGGTTTTTGCCACATTTTTTTCACTGATTTGTCTAAAAATTGGTATTTGTGGGTCATAATGGGTCCTAGTTCGTGTGGCGAAACATTGTAATTATAGGTCCACGTTTTGGTGTAGCCCGCATATAACGGTACCTCCCGATTTTCGGCATTTTAATGGTTTTTGCCACATTTCTTCTAACGTTTCTTTTACCCTAAGGTGGAGGGTATTAAAAGTTTGGCCCGGCCGAACTTAATGTTTTTTTACTTGTTATTGTCAATTTTTGTCATTGGCTGTCGTAACCATTACGAAATTTAAAACATTTTCGGTTTATAATGTTGCTAAATTCATCAAAATATCGAATATTTGGAGGTACCGTTATATGAGATCTATACGAAAACGTTGACAGACATGGCTTCTTTACGAACCTAACTTGGAAAAGTACATATGTGTACAAAAAGTTAGCTTTCTATCTAAATTCTATTCAAAAATAGCGTAATTACAACAGACAGACACACATCGTTAAATCGATTTAGAATTTTATGCTGACCAAGAATATATATATACTTTGGGCCAAAATGTATATTTCGGGATGTTACAAATGGAGTAACAAACTTAATATACCCTCCATACTATGTATGGTGGAGGTTACAAAAAATGTAGCTAAAGGAATCATACAGAAAACCAGTAAAGAAAGTTTTAAAGTCGGGCGGGGCCGACTTTATGATACCCACTTTGCTAATTTAGTAGAGCTCCGCATAACAATTAAAAGTTTTTATGGGGAATTTAATCATAATTTAAAGTTCAAAGGACTAATGCCGAAGCATTTGTATCTTTTAAATTCGGACTTGTATTGCCCATTTGGTGCACAAAATGTAAAAATTATGGCGTTTGACTTTGTTGCAGTTTTTTTTATCTCACCCTGTATATATCATTTTCGATACAATCCATCCTAGGCACAATACAAACTATTGTGCCGAATTTCAAAGCTATATTTCAGGTGAAAGGAGAACTATATCGTAATTTCAACAGACAGAAGAACATCATTAAATCGACTTAGAGTTCTGTGTTGATCATGAAAATAAATACTTTATGACGAATATATAGTTACGAAGGATATTCGAAGGTATTATATACAGAATGACATATTTTATATATCCTTCTTTTCAAGGTGTAGGGTATAATGAGTTCTTCCATAAGTTCTATTAAATAAAATGAAGTATGATGGGCAAGACTTTACTCAGATGAATTTTTGGTATTTAAAATGTTAATTTAGATTCACGACTTGTTATAGCCCCATATAAAGGTACGACCCGAATTAGGGTATTGTGGGGTTTTAGTCATATTTCTCAACCACATTCATTGTAAATCGGAAGATTGTTTTCCCTCTAGGCAGAAAATATATTTGGACTAAAGGTCTATCCAAAGAAATAAATTGTGCTATGGCCTCAATAAACGGCACCTAATTTAGATTTTTTTCTCGCAATATAGGTCCACGTTTTCGAATAGCCCTTATAAAAGGGTATTCCCACGATATTTGGTGTTCAGATGATTTAAGGCATATTTTTTAAAGGAATCTTCTCTTGGTTGGTAGTTTCTCTGGCTTATTGTAATCTGTTCATGTTCACGATTTGTATATATCCCGTATAACGGTATTGCGATATTCGGTATTCGTATACATTGTGACTCATTTTTTCAATTTTAAAATTGATTATTTTAATTTGGTATTTATAGTTCCCCCCCCCCCCAAAAAAAAAACGCAGAACATCTCGAATCTCATTACCTTAATTTTTTAGCCACATTTTCGAAAGTATTGTTTAAAGTTTGCCATTTAAATTTCAACTACAAGAAGAAATATATGTGGCAATAGCGATATACACAACCATGAAATAACTCAGTACCTTTAATTATTAGTTTCATTAGTGACCAAACTACGACGTATGTAATTTGTAGCCAAAACGAGCTCGCAGTTTTTAATACTTTTAAGTGCGAATTTCCAAAATCTCCATCTTTTCGACCACCCACCAATAGCTAGATTTACACCATTCGATCTTATGAGACAATCAGGAACACATCTTTTACAATTTTACATATACAAATGAGAATATATTTACGAATTTTGACGGGAAATTCTTAACTCATACTTACGTACATTCACTTTTCCTGATTTGCTTACATATTTTAGTACATCCACACCATAATCGCTAATTAAATGTAAAACTTTTCTTATTATATGAGGTATGTATGTGTATGGAGTACTCTCTCTCTCTCTCTGCCTCGCATTTCCACACACAATGCCACATAACTGAGTTTGTGCTGTAAGTACAATCTGATTATAATTCTAATCCATCAAATTACAGTGGATGGAACTCAAATCCGACTTTAACTACACCAAAACAAATGAGTTGATATTAAACTTACCAGATGTATAGTGAATGGAGAAAAAGTGCACGGTGGTACACCGTTGGCTAATTTACTCAATGACTATTTTTTTCATGTTAAATAAAATTTTAAAAGTTTTATTTGAACAAGTTGAAATGAAATAAAATAAGCCAATGTAAGTGCATTTCTTACAAATGTGGACTTCTTAGAGGTTTTATTTTTAAGAAAGATATTTGGTGAAAGAAACAATAAAGAAATAAAAAAAGAAAAACAAGGATAATAATTTTTTTAATTGGTTGTGGGGTTAGACTTGTGCTAATCAGATTCGATCGAACGAACTAGTTCCTTAGCAAGTTACATGGGCTCTGGTCTTTTGCAATTTATGAAATCACGTATACGTTTCGGAACTGGTGTACTGAACTATGAACTAGATTGGCACAACTCTATGTGGGGTGTTTTGTTAGAAAAATTCATCTGTGGTGGGATACTTTAACCCGTTAATGGGATTTATCGATAACAAAAATATTTCAATTCCTTATAATTTCCTTATAAATTAATGAAGATGTATTTTCTAAAATATAGGGGGGAATATTAATAAACCATTGATTCTCAATTAATTTTTATACCCTCCAGCATAGTACGGAGGGTATATTAAGCTTGTCATTTCGTTTGTAACACCTCGAAATACACATTTTAGACACATTTTGATCAGCATAAAATTCTATGTCGATTTAGCGATGTCCGTCCGTCTATCCGGTGGAAATCACTCTAGCATTCGAACGAAATGAAGTAGGTTGATAAAATTTTACTCAAATGTGTACTATGTCTGCAGGACTTTTGGTATTGAAAATTGGCCATGTAGGTCCACGTTTTGGTATAGCCCCCATATAACGGTACCTCCCTATATTCTGTATTTTGATGATTTTAGCGACATTATTCACCGGAAGAGTTTCAAATTTGGTATTTGAAGTTCGAAATGGATACTACAGCCTAAGACAGAAAATTGTCTGTGCAGGTCCACGTCTTCGTATAGCCCCCATATAACGGTACCTCCCGGTATTCGGTATTTTGATGATTTTAGCGAATTTATTTGCCGGTATTGTTTTAAATTTGATATTAGAAGTTCGTAATGGATACTACAGCCTAAGACAGATAATTGTCTGTGCAGGTCTACCTCTTTATAAAGCCCCCATATAACGGAACCTCCCGATATTCGGTATTTTGATTATATCGACATTATAACCAACTTTTTTTAAGTTTCGCATTTGAATATTGTAATGGCTACATTCGGTATTTTTAAGATTTTAACAGAATTTTTAACAGATTTTTTTTTGTTTTTGAGAATTGCAAAATTCGTTCCAAATGGTGGCGGGTATTCAAAGTTTGGCCCGGCCGAACTTATAGCTTTTTTACTTGTTTTAATATGTGCAATATTTTATTCTTAACCCATATATTTCAATTCGTGCCGAACTAATAGACATTTTTCAAAAGTCAAACATTTTTTGTTCCTTTAAATTCCCCCCAAAAGTAATCACCTATTACTCTTTAGGGCAATGAAAAATACTTCCTAGTGACTTCTATTCCCAACCTCAGCACAAAGAAAAAATACTCTCATCTTTGACTGGCATTTCATGCAAGCAATTGCTTTCCTAAATTCCATTTATCACGACATCATCAACTTGTCATCATCTTCTTCTTTTTTTTTTTTTTTGTTATTATAACCCATAATGTTTTCTTCCAATTATTGTGAGGTTGATGTTTTCTTCTGTGTTTGTATATATATGTCTATATGTTAGTGTCTGTTCTTTCCGCTTGTTAACATCGCAATCTTTCTCAAATTATTATTATTATAATAATAACAATAATAATAAACCTAGTAAAGACCAACCACAAAGAAAACGATGAAAAACATATGAAATCTTGGAGAAGGCATAAAGGAAAATGCATAGAAGTAAAGCCTATTTGAAGTCATGATGGAAAGGAAAAAAAAAAAAACAACGAAATGTTACAGCAACGTAATCTTATTTTGGAGTAACCTATATTTTTGAGGTGATACATTAGGGTGTAACAAGAATGTTTAAAGGAAATTAAAAAAAAAATTGACTATCAACAATTAGACGTGCCACAAATAAATCTCAACATAGTTGGAGTAGAATTTAATTCAGAAAATGTTTTGAAGCAATGCCTCACGAATTAATCAAGCCCTGATCCAAAAATATTGAGGGATTTTAATACAATAAAAGGAAATGTTCACAGCCTACGGCATAACGTCCATATTTCAGCACAGTGATGTATCGTTAAAAGTCATTAAAGTGAAAAATCGTTAAAAGGGTTTCAAGATTTTTGCTTTGTTCGGTTCCATTTCATTACCAATTTAAGTCAATATAATCCATTGTAAAATACCAGTGAAGTGATTTATTGTCTAATTTACGTCCAGAAAAATGGATTGGGCTAAAATCTTGACATTTGGCACGTAGTAAGCTATTGACGGGATTATGAGGTTTAAAGCCGTACTAAAAGGCACTAAAAAGTACTCAAAACTATGTCCTCTTAGATAAAATTGTGTAGTTTTTTTTTTTTTTTAAATTCTTATATTAATAACTAATTAAATGAGACATCAGATAAAGTGGTATTGTTGGTCATTTGCACTACAAAAGTACAAAATTAATTCTGTAATTTCGCCAATAAGTCACAATTAATACGAAACAAAGATAAAGTGTTCCTTGGAAATTTGACTAAAATGTTCTAAAAAATCAGTTTTAGCGCAAAATTTCATACTTTTGGATCTAGAGATTCGAAATCTCATATGTAGGTAACCGTAGGTGCAATACGTCCGATTTGATGTTTATACCTTACAACACTATGTGTAGGGGGTATTATAAGTTTAATTGAGCCAACAATTATGTAACATCTCGAAATTTTCCTATCTCGCCGAGCAGAGTCGATCTAGATATGTATGTCCGTTCGTCCGTCTATCCCTTTGTCCGTCTACCCATGTTAATTTGTAATCAAGCTACAGGTCGCAATTATGGCCCGATACTCACGAAATTGAAAATGAAGGAGGGGTTAAGATGAGAATAGAACCCTATAGTTTTTGGAGATGATTGCAAAATATTTATGAATTGAAATGGACCAAAAACAAAATTTTCCTGATTTTGCAGTTGCTCTATAGGCCACAATTATGAACCAATCGACGGAAATTTATATGGAGCTAGAGTTTAGAATTGGATAGAAGTCTAACAATTTGGGCGGCCATCGGACAATATTTAGCGGGGAAAACAGACCCTGACTTTACGTAAAAAATACGAAAATTTCCGTTAAACGGCAAATATTTTTAATCCCAGCCATATCACAAATACTAAAAGGTCATTTCTGACCATTAAAGTATTGCTGATAGCCAAGAAATCGGATGTATAACAGAATAGGTATAATATACAGGATGAGATAAAAAAAAGATGAAAGAAAGTCAAACGCCATAATTTTTATATTTTATTGAATGATAACAAAAAACGTCGGAAATAGCATCAACTTTTAGAATAAGTTTAGCTTTGTTCGAATTGAACACGAATTATAGCCTTCAAACGGCCAATGAAACCGTCACACTCCGACCAATTGTTGCTCTGCGGTATTTTGGTCCATTCCCGGCAAAGCGCTTGCTTGAGGTGATCGACACTTTGGTATTTTTTAGTGCCAACTTTGCTTTCCAAAACACTCCAGACACAATAGTCTAACCAACTGGTATCCGGAGATTTTGATGGCCATTGTGCGCTGGAAATGAAGCGAGGAACCTAAGTTTGTGACCATTCTTGGTGGCGCGTGGTGAGTGTGATGGTGCTGAGTCCTGGTTTAATATCCGAGGACTGCGGCCAAAATGTTTGCGTGCCCAAGGCTTTAATACACCCTTCAGAATATTTTCGCGATAATATTCGGCATTTATTCTGATGCCACTGTCGATTAATACGCTTGAGTTCTGGTGGCCAACCGAAGATGCACATTTTCAGCTGATCTCTTTGGCAAGTAAACACGATCATTTTGTTTGTTCACAAACTGCCGGACAACGAATGTTTTCTCATCGGAGAAAACCAAATTCGGCAGTTCACCAATTTCGGGCTGTATTCATCGGCTGTAGTACAAATTTCGAAATTTAAATACGAAATTTAAAACAAGTCGGGTGAATTGCGCTTCGTATAGCCCTGGACCTGCATAGACAATTTTGTGTCTTAATTTCTACTATTCATTACGAACTTCAAATACGAAATTTGAAATAGTTTCGGGAAATGGTGTCGGAGGTATATATATAGGTATATACGAAGACATGGACATGCGTACGTAATTTTTTATTAAAAGCCGTAGTATTCAAATTTCAAACAATTTCGGTGAATAAATGGTGGTTGGTATAGAAAAGACTAAATACAGCTATTTTTCTATAAGGGAGGAATAAAAGTCTGCAGGGACTCCCAGCATCTTTCAAAAACATACATATATTAACAAAGTGAGTTAGACGGACAAAATATTCTTCCAACAGATTCCTCATTCGATTTCATCAAAAACATTTCATCTGAGAAATGAGTCTCAATCAAATAAGATTGACAATAAAAAAATCCATCGCCCCATATCTCGACGATTATTAACCTCCTTAAAATATTTTAAACTAATTTTTGGGGACCCTGATTACTATCATATCATTATGGATGCATAGGACATATATCAATTGATACGGCAGGATTTTATTTATCGCAATAACGGTTTGTCTCCTCAGACGTCATTCCCAGGACATTTGAAGTCGATTTGTTCTCAAATAAAAATACGATACTCTGGTCCACTGGGGCTTGGCAATAACATAACCTTGTAAATTAGCTTCATCTCTATTTGTGGAAGGAATATTGAAACTCCAAATTAAGTTATTTCAAAAACTTATATGCGAATATATAAATATTTTGCGAGCCCACAGAAACTCTTACGAAATTGCCACGTAATAAAGAAATTTATTACGGACACAAATTTCGAGGAAGACAATACAATATCTTGTTACTACAACTCGCATAAATATTTGCTCCCACTTCCACTGAGGAAGGGTGGAGGAAAAATTATGACTCAAGGTTTCCGTCATAATATTTTTATCCTTTGATACGTTCGCTGCTATGCCATTTACTTTCTGTGAAATGTAATACATATCCTCTCTTATACGTGTTTCAACTTCCTTAAACAACACACACACACATGCCTGCATACGTGTATTTACACATGTACTAACACAAGAAGGCACAACAAAAATAAGCAAAAAAAACTCATATTTATGCCAGTTTAGCTGGCAAACATCCTTCAGTAACTAAAATTTATGCTTAAATAAGAATCTCATCTATGAAAAGGGAAAAATTATGTTGTTCGTAAACATCCTTTCACTGGGGATAGGCATACCGTCAAACTGACAGAGGAACGGACCGATAGGCAGACATATAGTCATACAATTATATGTAGTGAGAAGGTTGCTTTCATGCATCGTTTGTTTTTCAACGTTAGCAATCACTGACACATCATCTTAACAATGTGTCAAGTAGGTTAGTTGTTGTTGTTGCTTTTTTAATCTTATCATTAGGATTTGAGAGCTAACCTAACAGCATTAAGCAAGGAAACGTATGAACTGGCGAAAACTTATTATCACTAATTAGAAAATGAAAGGAAAATGAAGAAAGAAGGTAAAAGGAAAATAAAAAGTAAAAGTAAAAAATTGGTTGAGTGTGATTATCACACAAGACCATCACACATATTTTAAGAGAGTTCCAACGGAAATGGATTTAAAAATAGAATTTAGTCCATGTCAGTTTATTAAAACTCATCGCAGACTAGTTGAAACGAGGTTTAAATCATAACATGGTAGTCCGTTTTCTGGGAGTAAAATTAATTTTTTTTGAAAATTTTAACTCATACCGAGAAACCGACAATGGAGTATTTTGAATGAATTTTTTTTGCATTTATTTGGGTTCTTAAAACTCAGAAAACACGAACGTAAAGAATGTAAAAGTTTTCAGCAGATGTATCAAGTTTGCTTCGAGAAATGCAATAAATTTAACAAAGCTGATCATTTAGTTCGGATATTGAGATAAGTTATATGATAGCATAAAATTGCAAATGCCCTTCTAGCCGTCTCTGAATTTCCAATGTTACAAATAGACGCAGATTTTACCAAAAAAATATTTTTTGAACCGCAGGACCTGTAATCTTCAAGAGAGTCGAACCCAAGGAGGTGAAAACACGAGAGGCTAAAGTAAATTCCCATAATGGAGGAGGAGAGGATTTTTATTGTCGATTTAAATATTTAAAAAGGAATCATCCACAGCTTCCTAAGAAATTTTTCGATTACAATACTCCTCCATTTCCCCGAAAAATAAGAACTTAAAACTATTTCGTTGAATAATGTCGTTAATATCAACAAAATACCGAATAAAGGAAGGTAATGTTATATGTGGGCTATACAAAGACGTAGACCTGCATGACAATTTTCTGGGGTTGAAGTAGTAATTATGGACTTCAAATACAAAATTTGAAACAATTCCGGTAAATAATGTCGCGAAAATCGTCAAAATACCGAACATCGGGATATACCATTATATGGTTGCTATACGAGGACGTGGAACCTTCATACCCATTTTTTTTTCTCATAGACTTTAGTACTCATTATGAACTAAAAATACGCAATTTGACACGATACCGGTCTATAATGTCGCTAAAATTAAAAAAAAATACCGAATATTGAGAGGTACCGTCATATGTCTGTGTGTGGGGGGGGTGGCTATACGAAAGCATGGACCCGCATGACCTACTTGGCAAAATACACATGTTCACTGCCACTGCGAAGAAATCCAGTAGATGGAAGCCAACAAAGATTTATGCTGGTTCGAACCCAACGTCTACGTTCGTGGCTTAAAAAAAGAAAAGGTTATTTAATAGTTTCCATTTTTTAAATATTTATGATTTTTAAATGGGAGAAGTACCTGAGGTGTCGCCTGTCCGATATATAAAATATACCCAAAACTGTTCAAAAACAGTTTTTTTGACAGTGCGAAGAGATTCTGAATTAATATCTAGTGGAAGGGTCGTAAAAGAAATGAAAAAGCCACCTGTACGTTATGAGCAATTCTCGCAAGTAAATATAAGACAATTAAATAAGCTGTAAGTTCGGCCGGGCCGAACTTTGAATAATCTCCACTATTTGGTACAAAGTTGGCAATTTTCAAAAAAAAAAATCCGTTTAAAATTCTTTTAAGGTCTATACGACGACGTGGATCAGCATAGGCGAGTTTTGTCACAAGCTATTACAATATTCAAATGCGAAACTTGAAAAAATCTGTTTATAATGTAGCTATAATCATAAAAATATCGAATATACCATGGGGGTTATAAAACGAGGACCTGTACAGACAATTTTCTGTCATAGGCTGTACTATCCATTTCGAACTTCAAATACCAAATTTGAAACAATTCCGGTGAATAATGTCGCTAAAATCATCAAAATACCGAATATAGGGAGGTACCGTTATATGGGGGCTATATGAACACGTGGACCTGCACAGACAATTTTCTGTCTTAGGCTGTAGTATCCATTTTGAACTTCAAATACTAAATTTGAAATAGTTCCGGTAAATAATGTCACTAAAATCATCAAAATACCCAATATCGGGAGGTACCGTTATATGGGGGCTATAAGAAGACGTTGGCCGGCACAGACAATTTTCTGTCTTAGGATGTAGTATCCATTAAGAACTTCAAATACCAAATTTTAAACAATTCCGGTAAATAATGTCGCTAAATTCATCAAAAAACCGAATATTGGGGGAACTGTTATATGGGGGCTATACGAAACGTGGACCTACATAGCCCGTTTCCAGTTTTATGCTCTAGTATCTATTGCGAACTTAAAATACCAAATCCTAAACATTTCCAGTAAATAATGTCGCTAAAATAATCAAAATACCGAATATCGGGAGGTACCGTTATATGGGGGCTATACAAAGACGTGGACCTACATGGTGTTTGGTATTAAACAAACATCCTGCAGACATAATACACATTTGAGTAAAATTTTATTAACCTACTTCATTTTGTTCGGAAGCTAGAGTGATTTCCACAGACGGATAGACGGACAGACGGACGGACATTGCTAAATCGACGTAGAATTTTATGCTGATGAAGAATATATACACTTTATGGGGTCTAAAATGTATATTTCGAGGTGTTACAAACGAAATGACAAAGTTAATATACCCTCCATACTATGGTGGTTGGTATAAAAACAGAATTGGCTTTTGATCCACATTAATGGTGACGCAACTTCCCAGTTCCGCAGCCTTTGCTTAGTGACTTTTTTGCTCAAAAATATGAAAAGGACCCGGAAAACAACACTTTCCTTAAAGAGCAGCAGTGACTCCAATCCGTAACGGTGATACCGGATGGTATCAAATTTATTGCTATTTAGTATTCTTAGTAAAAATATAGTTTAGATTTCCAACAAAAAAAATCTTCTGGTACATTTATCCTCAGGTACCATGATATCAATCACTCATTGATATATTTTCAAAATGCTTGTTTCCAAATGAATACAATAAAATGACTGTAACTCATATAAGATAGTTGTACAAAATTAGATAAGGCATTCCAGATAATATCTATGACTACCACAATGCCCAACCTATTCAATTCAATGATTTCTTAGATTGAGTTCTAGGAATGGAAGATCCTGGTCTCAGGATTCAAAAAACCTTTCTAATAATTTCTGACTGATTAGTAATATGTTCCAGACACGTAGCTTTTATTAGGCTCCCAACACATCATTTTTCAGTATTATTTATTTATTTTAATTATTGTTTTTTTTGCAATATTATTAATTTGGGTTGTGCCTTTAATAATCTCTTTTATGATTTAGCTCAACTCTGGTTTAAAAAACAAAGAAGTTTTGTTTGAGAATAAGGTTTACTGTTAGATTCTCCCTCTCTTTCATTGCTATTTAAATTACTTTCTACATATCTCTCTCTTCTCTTTGCCATTTAGTTAATTTTTAAAGATTTAAAATTTCACACAACCACAAGCTATTTTTCCCTTTTTAACGAACCCACAAACACAATGCTGTCTCAGATGGATTTCAAAGAATGCAAAGTCCTGATCTCAGAGTCCAATAATCTTTCTAATTATTTGAAAAGAAGATCTAATGATTGAGTGACTTGGTTATATGGAAGTTGCTCTCTCTCTCCTCTCCCATCTTTCTTTACCGCTAAAGCTATTTTCCGCCTCTTTTTCCTCATCACATAAAGACTGAAAAAAAACTTCTTGCAACCAAATGCTATTTCTCTCACTTTCTCTCTCTCTTTCTCCTTTTCACAACTTATGATGAACATCGCTAGCGTATGATGCATTAAATAAACCCTGAAGGCAATTACTTATACGCACTATTGCCCTACTCCAGTTTCTTAAGCGTTACGGAATTTACATAACGAGTTATCATCAGTACATTACATCGTACATAAATTATATACAATTTGTGTTTTTCAAGACTTTTCGCCAATTTTTTTTCAGAACATAAACCAAACGAAAAAAAGTTATTTTTTTTATATAAGGAACCATCAATGGGGATGAGAGGCCTGTTTGTTTGGCAGTTGATGTTGTTGTTGTTGTTTTTTTCGTTCTGCTCTTTCTCATCCATAATTTACACGAAACAAGAGTTTCGAAATGCATTCAAGCCTCCTTGGGCGTTAAGTAGCAGAAACTTTCTGGCGTTTTCAATGCTTTAAAAGTTAAATGAAATTTTTAAAATAAAAAAGAAAACTCAGTGGCTGCGTGTTGTGTTGGTTGCGCTGTAGTGAATGTGAATGCGAAATATACATTTCGTTTGTTGATGTTACGGCTGATTGTGTTTCCGGCCAATGTGAATTGTTCCATGTTTTCAACTTTGGTGGTGGTGGTGGTGGGGGTTGGCAGTGGTGGGGGTACTCTGTTATTATTTTGGTTTTCTGTGAAAGTCAAAATGCGTTGGTTCATTCCATTAGGACACTCCAGAGCAGCTCTATTGACATGAATTTTAAATATAATTTGGGTCATTTCTCGTATTCACATTTCACGCATACACACACACAAATACACAAAACATTTATTGCTGCTCTATGGCCAATGTTGAAGCATGAACAAAGCCAGTATTTGTGGTCCCCATAGTATCACGAGAGAACAAGGTGTTTTGTATGACCAAACCAAACAAAGCGGTTTTTGGCAATAGAATTTCATTATCCATGTTTTCTTTCACCTTTCAAGTTTTGATTGGGCGAATCGAAATGAAAGGCATGAGTGTCATTATTTCATTTTCTGGAATTGCGGTAAATGGAATAACAAATATTTATTGTGTAGGCGACGCTTTGCTTGGGAAAGGAAAATGGAGATAGTTTCTAGAGGCTGAGAATGCTTTCTAAAGATTATAAAATATATTGCTATTTGGGCAACAAATAAATAATGTTGTGATCGATATAAAAATAGAAGACATTACATACGAGGTGTAGATTCCTGATAAATCTATTAAAATTTAATCGGTGTATAACTAGCAACATGTTTAATTTGTTAATGCTCCTTAGGAGACTAATAAAATCGAAGAACAGTAAAAATGTCCCGATAATAAATTTCCATGATTTTTGCGGAGATTGAAAATGTTAGGGAAATGGGTGAATGAATGGAGCAGTTAAAATTGAAAAAATACAAAATTTTGTGTATCCTGATTTATCGTCTTGACGTGAGAATTAAACTCTTTTATTCTAAGTAGTTAAATATTAATCCAGTTTTGCCTGAGAAGGTTATTACAGACTAGAAAATCCACGTTTATAGGTCTGATAGTCCTTGGAAAATAATAATTTAAAAAATCCATGTTTATAGGTCTGATAGACCTTGAAAAATATAATTTAAAAAAATCAAGGTTTTTAGATCTGAAAAATATAATGTAAAAAAATCCAGGTTTTTAGATCTGAAAAATATAATTTAACAAAATCCTCGTTTATAGGTCTGATAGACCTTGAAAAATATGATTTAAAAAATCAAAGTTTATAGGTCTGATAGACTTTAAAAAATATAATTTAACAAAATCCTCGTTTATAGGTCTGATAGTCCTTGAAAAATATTATTTAAAAAATCCACGTAATACATACAGGGTGAGATGAAAAACCTGCAACCAAATTCAGACTGCTGTCATTTCTTAGCCACTCGTCCGACAGCTGTTAAAATTATTCAAGTGACAGTTAATTATATTGTTTACAAGCGTACAAAAGTATTTTGGTGAGAATTTTCCAGAAAAAAGTTATTCGTCATGGAATTCAGGCGTGATGTGTGATTTCTTAATATTTTGCTGGAAAACCACAAGTAGCTATCGTTAGAGCACTCCAGCATTTAAATGTGAATAAATTTTTTGTGTCTCGTGCCATAGCTCGTTACCGTGATACTGGTAGAGTAGCCCGACGTCAAGGAAGTGGAAAAAACAGCAACATCAGCAGAAATGTTTCGCAGTGGCCGAAAAATGGCTCGTGAGCTAAACATATCGCAATATTCCATTCGGCAAATATTGAAAAATGATCTCGGGGTTAAGCCATTGAAATTCCAAAAAGTGCAAGAACTTACACCGCAACAGAAAGAAAATAGACTCAAAAGAGCTAAAGAGTTGATTCGCTTGGCTGAAAGTGGTGAATTGCCGAATTTGGTTTTCTCCGATGAGAAAACATTCGTTATTCAGCAGTTTGTAAACCAACAAAATGATCGTGTTTACTTGTCAAAGAGGTCAGCTAAAAATGTACACCTTCTCTTGGCCACCAGAACTCAAGCTCCGGCCATGGTGATGGTGTGGGCCGCCATAACAGTCGATGGACGCTCTCCGCTCGTCTTAATCGATCGTGGCAGCAGAAAAAATACCGATTATTATCGCGAAAATATTCTGGAGGGTGTATTAAAGCCTTGGGCACGCAAACATTTTGGCCGCAGACCTTGGACATTCCAACAGGACTCAGCAAGGCCATAATTCGTGCCAAAGGTGTTACAAACGGAATGACAAACTTAATATACCCTCCATACTATGGTGGAGGGTATAAACAAAATAACAAAGTGTCGATCCCCTCAAGCAAACGCTTCGCTGGAAATGGCCCAAAATACCGCAGAGCAACATTCGGCCCCCTTTTACGGTTTCATTGGTCATAAGTGACAAATTCGAAAAAATATAAACTAATTCTTTAATTTGATGCTATTTCCGACATTTTTTGCTTTCATTTAATAAAATTAAAAAAGATAAATAAAAATTATGGCGTTTGACTTTGTTGCAGTTTTCTTGTCTCACCCTGTATTTGAATTCTTGAAAAATAATTTTTAAAAAATCCACTTCTGTAAGTCTGATAGACCTTGAAAAATATTTTTTGAAAGTCCATGTTTATATATTTTATATAACTATGTTGTAAAGAAAATCGGATTAGGCTTTACTTAGTGTAAATATTAACTAAAATAATTTGCGAGGAATTTTTATATTTAAAAAAAAACGTGCACATTCCATTTAACAACTTACAACAAAATCCCCATTCGATAGCTTTTAAATTCACATTCCAATGCAAATTCTTCACCTTTTAAAGAATTCCCATTTAAAACTTGAAAAAAAAAAAATATTTAAAATATTTTCACTTCTTTGTATTTTCAGATACATGCAAACAAACATATTTACAGAACTCTACAAATATTTAATGAATCATGCCATCCATGATGGTTGAATGTAACTGTAAGAATTTTCAATTTGTTATTGTTGTTTTATCCTTTAAATAATTCATGTGTGTTAATGTCTGCGTCTGTCTTGTTTGAGTGCAAAACGAAATACAGAAAACATATAAACAAAAAGCATATACAAACTAAATGTCCAGTCCTTTGCTATGTGAATGTCCTTAACTGACAACAACGGCAGCAATAGCAAACAGAAAATATTTAAAATAAGTGCAAGCTTTCACCTAATTAACCAATGTATTAAAAAAAATTGAAACTACTTACTCGCTCAAAAGAGAGGGAGACAGCATGAGGGTGTTTGAATGTTAAACCTGTAACCACTTTACTGCTAACAACTCGTCCACCCGGTTGTTAGATTGTCCCAGAGAAATGCATTAAAATCCAATCAGTCACATTTAGCCAGACCCCTAAGTAGAGACACTTGGTCACAAAGCAGAGTCAAACACACAGAGCATAGAACGCACCGAGCAACACTCTCTCTCTCTCCTCCACCTGTATTATGCAAATAAATATTGCAAACAGTGGTCCAACAATGGCTGCATCCGAGCCACCAGAACCACCGCCGCGTAATCCGGAACGCATTAATGCCACACTGCACAAGTTGGCCGAATCCGTAAGTAGTGACGGTGCAAATTTTCCACTTTCTTCATAGTTTGTTTTCGTTTTGTGTTGTTCATTCATTCTATCACATTTTCCACACATTCTTCCCCCCTTTTTGATGTAATTCTTGCCTGCTTGTCCCCCAAACTCTACCCCAAACTATATTCGTGATGCTCCCTCGTCCCATCTCTATGTTGGGAAAGAGAATATAAAAAAAATGTTGGCTCGATTAGAACTTTTAATGTTTTCTGCATGTTTACTTTCCGTTTTCATCTTTGACTGTTGTTTTCTTTTTACCCATCCACTATTTATTGGATGTCTTAAATTAAAAAATTGCTCACGCTCTTTGACCCCTTAACTTTGTGTCATCCAACCTTAGAACTCACCCTTTTCCAATTATTCGCAATTTTTTCCGTTTTGAATGTTTAGAGAAAAAAGACAAAAGAAATATTTTCACTGTTGCATGCAATGTAGAAAATGAAAAAAAAAAATAACGTTTTGGAGAAATGGTAGGGATGTTTGGAGATAAATCTACCCCACAATGGTGTACTATATCAGAGACTATGGCAATGGAAAGACAAATGGTTATTCCCTTTACCATAAACAGTGTGGGGACTACGTTCCATTTGCAACTCATTGAAATAATCATTTATGACTCTATAAAGTTTATTCTGGATCAGTGTAAAATTCAAAGACAACTTACGTATCTCTCTTCGTCAGTTGGTATTTGGAAAACTGGAATTCTGTAAAAAAAATTGAAAAACCTTCCAATTTTTGTCATTGGCTCCTTATCAGTGTATCACCCAATGTGAGCATTTTAGAAGGTTTCGACATGACCGATCCGATCAAATCAGATTCGACTTCGAAAAAATGAAAACCACTTTCTTTTACATCTTCACTTATCGATGTGTATTTTTATTGACTTAATTAGCCGTACTGAACTCGAATAACCAAAGGCATATTTTTAGTCCTATTTTCAAAATGTATTTCAAAACTTCCTCTTAACCGGATTTTCTATACAGGTTCGCAGAAAACATCAAATTTGTAAATCTATCCTACTCACTCATATTTATAAAAACACATTTTAGGGTTAAAGTCGTACTTAAAAGGGCGTTTAAGCCAAATTCTCCACAAAAAGTATAATTTTAGAAGGATGACTTCAAGAACAAAATTTTTCTTCATCAAATTTCACTTTAAATCGCCAATGACAAGAAATTTCAATTTTTATTAGTTATCAAGACAATTTCTACATCGATACTGCCGAAAAAAGTACTCACTTTTATACCCTACACCACATAGTGGTAAGGGTATTAGGTCTTTGTGTATTTGTTTGTAACATGGAGAAGGAAGCGAGATAGACCTAAAGTTAGTTTTGAAGTTCTGTGAAGATCACTCCCTGAGTCGATTTATGCATGTCCGTCCGTCCGCCTGCCCATGTATAGGTCGCATTTATTATCCGATCGAGATGAAATTTTCCAAACAATATTTATTTGGCCCAAGGACGAACCCTAATGAAATTTATGAGAATCAGTTCAAATTTAGATATAGCTCCCATATATATCTTCAACCGATTTAGGGCTATTTGTGCACCAAATGGCTAATGTAAGTCCAAATGACCTGTATTTTAGTACATCCCACCGAATTCAGTCTAGAAGCAAGTAAATCAAATTTGGAGAAAATCGGTTCAGATATAGCTATAGCTCCCAAATATATGTTTCATCAGATTTGGGGAATAAAATCCCCCACATGCGTAATATGCACTCCAGAAGAATGATACTTGGTACCCGATATCAAAGCATCGATATACATCTTCATCCGAAAATACCTCTGTCAAATTTTATCGAGATCGGTTTAGATTAGGATATAGCCCCCATAGATATCTTTATCCGAAATTAGGTTTATTGTGCACCAAATGGGCTGATTTTTGGCAATTACGACTGAATTCATCGTATAAACCAGATATAGCTCCGAAGTAAGTGCATCAAATTTTGTCAAGATCGGTTCAGATTTGAATGTAGCTCCTATATATATCTTCAATCGATTTTGTTCTAATTGTGCACCAAATGTCCAACGTAAGTCCAAATGACCTGTATTTTGGTACATCGAACCGAATACATTAAATTTAGAGAAAATCGGTTCAGATATAGCTGTAGCTCCCATGCATATGTTTCATACGATTTGGGGTTATAAGTCCCTCACATGCGTAATATGCACTCCACAAGAATGATATTTGGTATCTGGTATCACATACAGCTATGAAATAACTCTGAAAAATTTTATTAAGATCGGTATAGATTTGGATATAGCTCCCATATATATCTTCAACCGTTTTCGGGTTTATTGTGCACCAAATAGCCAATATCAGTCCAAATGCCCTGAATTTTGGTACATCCGACCGAATTCAGTCTAGAAGCAAGCACATTTAATTTAGAAAATATCGGTTCAGATATAGCTGTAGCTCCCATATATATGTTACATCCGATTTGGGGTTTAAGTCCCTCATATTCGTAATATACATTCGACAACAATGACATTTGGTACCAGATTTCTTATACAGCTCAGAAATACCTCTGCCAAATTTCATCAGAATTGGATCAGATTTGGATATAGCTCTTACATATATAATATACAGATTTCGGGTTAATTTTGCACCAAATGACCAATATAAGTCAAAAATTCCTAAATTTTGGTACATCCGACCAATTCAGTCTTGAAGCAAGGACATCAAATTTGTAGAAAATCGGTTCAGATATATCTATTGCTCCCATATATATGTTTCATCTGATTTGGTGTTTAAGTCCCTCATATTCGTAATACGAGATATCTTATAGAGCTAGAAATACCTTTGCCAAATTTTATCGAGAACGACTAAGATTTGGATATAGCTTCCATATATTAGTTCCCTCTGACACCAAATGTTGATCGGAGGTATGATCTACTTCAAATAAATTATTTTGTTACGGGAGCTCTCCTAAATATACAAAGTGGTATAGGGTTTCATTACTTTTCTTTACTGGTTTTAACCCGATTGGGTGTTAAAACCAATAAAGAAAGTCCTAAAGTCGGGCGGGGCCGATTTTATGATACCCTACACCACTTTGCTAATTTAGTTGAGCTCCACTTAATAATTAAAAGTTTTTATGGGAGAATTCAATCATACACGCTATGATTATAATTATAATTTAAAATTCAAAGGACTAAATATGCCGAAGCATTTGTATCTTTTAAATTCGGACTTGTATTCCCCATTTGGTGTGAAATTATTTTGAAATCGGATAAAGATATATATGGGAACTATATCCAAATCTGAACCGATCTCGATAAAATTTGGCAAAGATATTTCTGAGCTGTATTTGATATATTTCCCTGAATATCGTTGTTACGGAGTGCATATTACGGCTGAGGGTAACAAATACAATAAATCGGATAAACAATATATATGGGAGCTATAACTATATCTAAACCGATCTTCACCAAATTTGGCATACTACCTTCTAGACTAAATTCGGTCGTGTGTGCCAAATTCCATCCCATTTGGACAAATATTAGACGTTTGGTGCACAATAAATGGTAAATCGGACGAAGTTATATATGGGAGCTATATCCAAATCAGAACCGATCTCGATAAAATTTAGTAAAGGTATTTCTGAGCAGCATTTGATATATTTCCCCAAATATTGTTGTTAAAGAGTGCATATTACGGCTGCGGAGGACAAAAATAACAAATCGGATGACCAATATATATGGGAGCTATAGCTATATCTGAACCGATTTCGATAAAATTTGGCATACTTATTTTCAGGCCTAATTTGGTTGTATGTGCAAAATTCCATACTATTCGGGCTGATATTACACGTTTGGTGCACAATAAAAGGCAAATCGGACGCAGATATATATGGGAGCTATATCTAAATTTTTACCGATTATCTCCAATTTCAATAGGGTTCGTCCTTGGGCCAAACAAATGTTGTTTAGAAAATTTCATCTCAATCGGATAATAAATGCGACCTGCATTTTGTTCACAAGAATACATGGACAGACGGACGGACGGACAGACGGACTGACATGCATAAATCAACTCAGAAAGTGATTCTATGCAGATCATCAAAAGGAACTATGGGTCTATCTCGTTTCCTTTTACCTGTTACAAACAAATGCACAAAGACATAATACCCTGACCACCTTGTGGTGTAGGGTATAAAAAGTATTTAAAGTTTTGTCAAGATCGGTTCAGATTTGGATATAGCTCCCATATATATCTTTCTCGATATCAGGTTTATTGTGCACCAAATGGCTAATAACATCCTAAATGGACTAAATGTTGGTAATTCCGACCAAATTAATCCTAGAAACAAGTACTTTAAATTTGGTAAAAATTGGAGCAGATATAGCTAAAGCTCCCATATAAGTCCCTCACATGCGTAATATGCACTCCACAACAATGATATTTGATACCGGGTATCAGAAATAATACCGGGTCCGAAAATACCTCTACCAAAGTTTATCGAGATCGGTTCAGGCTTTTATATACCCTCGATATACATCTTCATCCGCTTTTACGGTTATTGCTCACCATATATGTAATCTCAGCCCAAATTGAACAGATTTTTTCATAATCAAAAGAATTTTACCATTTGGAGAAACTCGGTCCGGTATATATCCAATATAATTACCGCAATGTTAAATGATTTATAGTTGGTATATTTCACATAAATTCCCAATATAAACTTGCGGGAGCTCTACTAAATACACACTGTTGTGTAGTGTATTCCTCCCTCAATTCTTTTGACCTTTTCTTACTGGTTGTAAAGAATTTTTCCTTAGCCTTTTATTGAGTTGAGGCATGAAAGTTAAGTAAATTTTTTTAGGCAGAGAGTATCAAAGGAAGATTTATTCTATACCAAAATTCCGCTATAATTTTTTAATTATTGGTATTATTTAGGTTTAATAGTTTTTAAAACAATTTCTATAATATTCCCCTCTCCTTTTATGAAAACTGTTAAAATTTTAAATGACATATCGGTTTATTGATTTTTTTATGATTCCAATGTGCATCATCGAAAAAACGATGTAGACCCTATATCTTTCTAAACAACATCAGTTTCAAGACATTTGTAAAATCTGGACAAATTATTTAAATATACGATTTATACTTTCATTTTTTCTTTCTAGTTGAGGATTTTAGTTATTGTAAGGGTCTCGACTATATTTTCCAATCAATTTAGCTTTAACTTTGTTTTCATTGACCGAAGAACAATTTTTCGCAATAAATTTAAATGTAGGTCCATGTTTCGGAGTATTCATTTCATTAATTTCAAGGGTCTTGAACAGATTTTGCTAAGAATGATGTTTTTTTCGACAGTTGATATTTAATATTAATAGAATCGATTTTCTATACTAGAATTGTTGGTAGAATTGTTGTTATTGGTGCAGAAATACAAAACTCCAAAATAATAATTTTCAGTCAAATGGAAAATATGGCTAACTTGAATCTAGGGGTATCATTATATAACTGTTCTACCAAAGGTGGACCTTTATTCGTATTTTTTGTAAATAGAGTAATAATGTAGAGTTTCTGCATTAGAAGAACTCAAAATGCCAACATTTGGTAAAATTAAATGAAAATCTGAAAAAAGTAAAAAAGCTGTAAGTTCGGCCGGGTCGAACTTTTAATACCAATTTTCAAAAAATAAAATCCCTTAAAAATTCTGCTAAAATCTTAAAAATACCAAATGTAGCCATTATATTAGGGCCTATACGACAAAGTGGACTTGCATACGTAACTTTTGTCATAAGCCATTTCTATATTCAAATGCGAAATTTGAAAAAAAAATCGGTGAATATTGTAGCTAAAGTCATCAAAATACCGAAAATAGGGAGGTACTGTTATGTGGGAGCTCTACGAAGGCGTAGACTTGCACGAACAATTTTCTGTCATAGGGTGTAGTATACGTTACGAACTTCAAATTTAAAATTGAAATAGTTTCTTATTCATAGGAATGGTTTCAAACTTCTGTCGATAAAATCAAAAATTTAAATACCGAATATCAGGAGGTACCGTTATATGGGGGCTATATGAAAACGTGGACCTACATGGCCCATTTTCAATACCAAAAGTCCTGCAGGCATAATATACATTTGAGTAAAATTTTATCAACCTACTTTATCTCGTTCTGAAGCTAAAGTGATTTCCACAGACGGACGGACATCGCTAAGTTGACCTAGAATTTTATGCTGATCAAGAATATATGTACTTTGTGGGGTCTTAAATGTATATTTCAAGGTGTTAAAAAAGGAATGACTCCACACTGTGGTTCAGGGTATAAAAACTTGAAATCGGATGCAACCTCACTCCACAAAGTGGACCGATACGACCATTTCAACCTCGAAAGGAGTATTTGGATATATTTGGTCCAAACTTGGTTCTTCGTAGTATTATAGTCAAACTTAGATCGAGTTTGGAGATGGACAATATCGATCCACTCCTTTTGGCACCTCCCTCACAAAAGGCGACAATTTTCATAGAAAATAATTTTCCGTATAAAACAGGAAAGGATCATAGAATTTTTTGTAAATAACTTCTGGGGAGAATATCCCAGACAAAAAACAAGGGAGCTGATGAGGATTGGTGCCTCTTTCCGAAACCTAGGTATTCCCTGCCTTACCCCTTGATAAACATTACCATCGTTCTCCACTAATAAACAAACGTTGTTCTTATAAAAACAACAATAAAGGGATTAAGCCTGACCATTTTGCAATAACAAAATACTATGGTATCCCGAACAAACAAGCCAACACTCTTCTACAAACATTTTTTTTCAGTATAAGTTGAAGTGAAATGCTTTCATCCAATATATCGGGCACCTCAACCATTTTTCAACATTTTCCAAAAATTATCACATATCTCATATTAAGTGAAGGTCGATATTGTCCATGAGGTCGATAAAGTCTTTCTTATCCCACCGATTACATCTTGAAAAATCAGAATAAACTAAAAAAATAAAAATTTTGAGAGTCGGCAAAAATAATTTATTCAAACTCTTAAAAAGTTTGCTATCTTTTGAAGTCCTTTGGCCACTTAACTGCCTCTAATAAGCCACTTGAATGCATATTTGAGTTCTGGCAGAATAGCCCACATTTTCTAAGTCATAATTCTTATTTTACAAGACTTTTTTAGAAAATATATCTTTTAACAATAAGTGAATTCCTTCATAATTGCCGAAAAATGATGTCACCAAATTTCTGCTAAACGTTTTCGAAAAGAAGAAATTTAAATAAGTAATGCTTTCTGCAGATCTTCTCCACGCTTTACTTGTGAATTATTAACGGTTTTCGTTTCCCATTACACAGCTGAATTGCTTGTCATCAAATAGTAGTATTTCTCTATGTTTCCAAGTACTTTGCCATGCACTTTTCTGTTACCTTTCTCCAACTACAATTTCATCTCATTATAAACGTAAAACCCAACTTGTTTAGATGTCTTCGCCAGCCATAAATATTCTGCCACTGATTTAGTTTTTTTTTTTTTTTTGCAAGTTTTCTAGTTATCATTCTTTACCTTTGTTCTCTTTTCAATTTATCTTGCAGAAAAATATCAAGTCATTAGATTCCAGTGCACTCAATGACAAAACCCGCAATAATAATAAACCTTTGAAAACGATATTGTCATTGGATAATACAACAACATCAACAACAGCCGCAGGAACAACTCAGACAGTGGCTGTGGCAGCAACGACGGCAACTCTAACGACAGTAGCAGCGGCAGCTGTGCCGACAACATCAGTGGCATCTGCCACACCGATAACAGCGGGTTCGACAAAATTTGCTGCCAGCTCGAACAACGTACAGTCCCCATCGGCCACGGCAGCCGCCTCAGCACTTTTCTATAATAAACATAAAAATCAGCAACAACAAAAGCAACTGCAACAGCAACAACAGCAGCAACAACAACAACTACAATCACCACACAATGATTTAACACCAAGTGGTGAAAGCATCACATCGCCTTTAAGCTCCAATGGTAGCAGTCATACCCTAACATCACCAATGACTATTGATAATCAGCAACAGCAGCAACAACAGCATCGTCTCAATTTCCCCTATCCCTCGGCGAAAGGTAATAACAGCAGCAGCAATAGCAACAGCAACAGTTGTAGTGGAGGCAGTGGTGGTACAGATACCACTACAGCTATACCACACATGACCCAACAATTGAACGGAGGCAGCCAACGGAGTGGCGTTGGTGGCCTTCTAAACGAACAACAACAGAATCATCATCTGGCCAATGGCAGTACAGGTAGTGCTGGCAGCGTTAGTGCCGGTTCCGCATCGTCGACCAACAGCAATCACAGCAACACAAGTCTGAATGCGGCCAACGTCTACAACTCGAACAACATTAACAGCAACAATTCACCAGCTTCGGGATCAAATATTCATCCAACATTAGGTAAGTGAGAGCTATTTCATGTTAAATGTTTTCGTGTAGTTTGTTTTCTGAGAAAATTTGTTTCGAATGACCAAATTCCGAAAGAAGCTTGAAATGATGATGTAGGTGAGGTAAAAAGCGAATGATGATGTTGTAAATGTTTTTTTTTCTTAACATCAAAATAAATGAGTTTTTTTTTTTTTTTTGTTGCGATATCTTGCGTTACCCACAGGCAAGTGACTACAGAGGGTATGTATTATTTGATGCGGCCACAATATGCCTCATTGGTTTCCAGAGTTTCAATCCCATGTCTCTTTCAACGAAATCCACTCTGAAATATGTCGTCTGTTTGGGTGGCCAGCTGGTGCACCCAATAACTCTCGAGGGAATTCTACGATTCGATCCAAACTTATATTTCTCGTTATATTTTTTCTACCAAACGTATATAAAGTTCGAAGATGGGCAACATAGAGTTTTCCTTCAGGCATTTTTCCACAAAGTTTCGATGTTAAATACCAGTAAAGAAAGGCCAAAAGTCGGAAGGGTGGGCTATATGTAAACCTACACAACAACGATTTTTTAGTAGAGCAACCCGTTGCAAATAAACGTTTATAATAGGAATAAATGTGAAGTATTTGGACGAATATTACACATATGGTGCACAATTTAAATTGTGAGCTATATCTAAATTTAAGCAGATCATAACCTTGGACCAAACTAATGCTTTTTATAAAAATCTTCGAACATTAAAACGCGATCTTAGTAACCAAAAATAGCCTACAAAATTATTTGGCATAAAATTCTATTTTGTGTCTCGAAATATATCGCACATCTAAATCATACCTAAACGCCAAAAATGTAAATAAATCTTAACGTTAGAGCTTTTTTCCAGGTTAACATTCGATATGAAGATTTATTTGAGGTATATATGGTGAAATTGGCAATTTAAAACGACTAGTGTTTCTAGGTATATTATTTTCGAAATCTCGCTTGAAATTTTCTTCAAGTCCGGATTATTGAAACTTCCAAGTGAATTTGATAGTATTCGATTTGTAGATCAAACCCGCAAAAGAGTCTCGGATTCTTATAGTCAACTTTTTAAGGATATAGTTCGCAATATTTAACATAGTCTTTTGAGAATTTACAGAAAGCTTTGGATCACTTTAAGAATCATTGGTTTGATTCATGTCGGTCCCTTCTTGTACAGTCCATACTTAAGTGTGGAACTAATTTCAAGTATTTTTTTACAGTATAGTCATAAATTTCTTACAGCCAGTTTTTGTAAGTAAAATACTTTATACCCTCCACCATACAGTGGAGGTGTATATAGAATTTCTCATTCCGTTTGCAACACCTCGAAATGTTTGTCAGAGAACCCAGTATAAAATATAAGGCGATTTAGCGATGTCCGTCTGTCTGTTGAAATCACGATGGAGTCCGCATTTATATACCCTACACCAGATAGTGGTAAGGGTATTATGTTTTTGTGCATTTGTTTGTAACATGGTGCAGGAAGCGAGACAGACCCGTATTTACTTTTGAGGATTTTCATAGAATCACTTTCTCAGTCTCTTTATGCATGTCAGTCCGTCAATCCGTCGGTCTGTCCATGTATTTTTGTGAACGAAATACAGGTCACATTCATTATACGATTGAAATTTTCCAAACAATAATTTTTTGTTCCAAGGACGATCTCAATTGAAATTTGTGAGAATCAATTCAAATTTAGATATAGCTCCCATAGATGTCGTAAATCGATTTCGGGTTAATTGTACACCAAATGACCTGAATTTTTGCACGTCGGGCCGAGTTCAGTCTGAATGAAAGTACATCAAATCGGTTCCGATATAGCAATAGCTCGCATATATATGTGTTATATATGTGTTATATATGTATATGTGCATATATATTATGTAACACCTCGAAATATTGGTTTCCCACATAGGAAAGTATATATGGATCTTCCTATTTCGCCGAGCTGAGTCGATCTAGCTATGTATGTCCGTCCGACCGTCCGTCCGTCTGTCCATCTTAATTTGTACTCACTCTACATTTCGCAATTATGACACAATCTTCACGAAATTTAGAATGGAGGTGGGGCTATAGCCAGAATAGAACCATATTACTTTTGGAGATGATCACATAATATTTAGGACCAATAAATGGGCCAAAAACTGAAAAAATTCTAAAATAGACTAAAACATTTGTGTTAAACAAAAGCCAAATTTTCAATTAAATCGCGAATATTTTAAATCCCGACGAAATCAGAAATAGACAAACAGGTCAATTCTGACCGTTACATAGATCTAGTCAATTCAGAATTCCTTCTTGGCAAAAAGTATACAATCTGAAAAAAAAAAAAAAAAAACACATAAAAAGATGCCAATAATGATGTTTATATAGATTTTATAGTATTTTGTGATATTTTTTTTATTTTTTCATATTTTTATCGCATGCGATTTTTATACCCTACAACACTATGTGTTGAGGGTATTATAAGTTTGATTGGGCCAAAAATTATGTAACACCACGAAATATTGGTTTCCCATATAGGAAAGTATATATGGATCTTCCTAGCTCGCCGAGCTGAGGCGATCTAGCTATGTATGTCCGTCCGTCCGTCTGTCCGTCTGTCCATGTTAATTCGTAATCACTCTACAGGTCGCAATTATAGCCTGATCTTCACGAAATTTAAAATGTAGGTGGGGTTAAGGTCAGAATAGAACCCTATTTCTTTTGGAGAGGATTGCATAATATTTAGGGGTTGAAATGGACCAAAAACTGAAAAATTTGCTGATTTTGCAGTTGCTCTACAGGTCACAATTATAGACCAATCGACGCGGAATTTCGCATGTAGCTAGAGTTTAGGGCGGGGAAGAAGCCTACCAATTTGGGGGGTCATCGGATAATATTTAGCGGGTAAAATAGACTATTTCTATTTTGTTGAAAAAATTCAAAATTTTTCATTAAACAGCGAATATTTTAAATCGCGGCGAAATCACAAAGCCATGACAAGGTTACTCCTGATCTTTACATTGATGTTAACACCCAACAAAACGGATATATAGAAAAATATGTGCGATATATATGTCTACCAAAGAAGATATGCTTGAAAGATGTCTTATATGTCGAGAACGGCTGAACTGTTTTCGACAGTTCTCATTAATTCAGAATGGCCTCTTGGCAGGAAAGAAAAAACGTCTAAAAAATCGCATAAAAACATCTCTCTAAAGATGAAAATATTGATTTTTTAAAATGTTCTCATATTTTTTCAATTTTGTCATATTTTTGGCATATTTTCATTTTGAATTAAACATTTGGTATATTTCTATAGCTAACAAAACTAGGTAGTTAGGATATCAGGATATCATATACAGATCGCATTTATGGCCCGATCCTAACGAAATTTTGCATGGGGATCAGATGAGGGTCAGAATAGAAGCCTACTCATTTTGGAGATAATCGCCATATATTTAGGGGTTGAAATGGACCAAAAAAAAAACTGCAAAATTGTTAGCAGGTCGTAATTATTGCCCGATCTTCACGCACATTTGAATGGGGGTTACGGGCATTGCAAAAGCCAAGCAGTTTTGGATGGCCATCCAAAAATATTCAATGTGTGAAATAGTTTGCCAACTTTTGTAGACTAAATACGAAAATGCCCATTCCAGCGACTTTTTGGAGAATTCACAAATACAGGAAAGACGCACTTCTGACTATTTCGTTAACGCTGATTTCGTTGAAGAATATAGTCAATAGTCAAATGTCTGTATCTCATATAGATGCGTTTCAGTCAAAAACCAATAATAAATGTTAATCTTTTGCCACTTCTGAGAGATTATTTGTCTTTGGGAAATATTGGTTCCAGATCTAGGAAGACCATTTATGTGCAACATCTTCCAATAAATTGGAAATGAGCAAATTAGTTTAAGTTGCTATTATTCGAAAATTAGAGAACGAAACCTGATGGTTTTCTTTTATTATTTATCACAATATCTTGTGGAATTCTTTCGAGTATCTCCCCTATATAAACTGTATCGTTTATTATAGTGTTGTAGGGTATTCAACGGTCGGCCCCGCTCGACTGTAGCCTTTGCTTACTTGTTTTTCCTTAAAGTTCTTTAACAATTTTTTTATTATTTGATGAGAAAGCCATTTAACTTATGACAAATGTTACTATCGTCAGATATAGATTTTAACGTAAAAATTGATGCTTATCGATCGATATAAAAATTCTTCTTTTGATGCTGGCAACGATTATTTGATTTTTAATTGCAAATCATTTTATAAGCCTCTTTTAATTTTAATATATTATTTTTATAATCTATCCAACTAAGACCTAGTCGTTTACATCAACAAGAGAATTTTGGAATTTGGTCTTTCAGTTGTTTATTTATTTGTTGAATAAAAATTCTAATCTCTACCCTAACACAATATATGTTTTTAATAAATCTCGCCCCCCTAAATGTCTATTCATGTTCATGTGCGTGTGTATTTGTATGTCTGTGTATATTTGTTCTTGTTTATGTATTTGTTTGATTACTTCTAATCCATAATTTTCAATATAATCATAGTAAAGTTGAAATTATTTAAAATTCTATCTCTATACTAATAACATTTTATTCGAAACTCTGTGTAATCAATGGATGAATTGTTCGTGCGCGAATTTTGTTTAAACAATATGTATTTGATTGATAATTGTGTATTTAATAATATTTATCTGTATAATTTCGATGTTTTGTGCGTTTTTGTAATTAATCCCCCCCCCCTTTTTCAATATGTAACATCATTCAATTTATATTAAATTTAATTTTCAATGAATTTGGATTTTGTTGAAAATATTGTAAATTATATAAAAGCAGATTATAAATAGATATATATACAAATGCCAGAAATAAATGTGGATACATGAAAGTGTGTAGGTAAATGATAAGCTATGATACTCGAAAATTCTATAGTCATCGTGGACAATAAGTCACTTCCAGTCATGATGAAAGTTAATCTATTTCCTTGAAATAGCATCACGTACTTGACAAAGAGTTTTTTGTGGAATCAAGTTCATCATATGAATAGCTAGCGTAATTATTTCAAATTAATATCCAAAGAAAATAATTATAACGAAGAGTACATCAGCTACGAGAAAAAAAAAAACAGAATCAAAACGGATCCATGACAACTACACATAATCAGATGAGATGAAAGAGGATGGATGACATCAAAGTGGCAATATGACAGCATTCAGACTAATTAATAAGCGGAAAAAACTGCTTCATGTCATGTCAGGAAGAACAACAAATAAATGGGGAAATATGAAAGATTCTTAAAATTTAAATACTTAATATAAAAAATATATGGCCTCAGCCATAGGGCAACAGAGTGTATATATCATATGATACGGTCAAAATGTGCCGCATCGAAATAATGATTTTAGACCCTACGTCTCCTTGGACCAATTCAGTTCGTCCGTCTGTCTGTTTGGCTGGTGTGCACGATAACTCTCGAAGGAAGTATCCGATTTGGTGGTATGGTAAAATTTTATCTTTCTTAAATCGTGTTCGGAGATGGGTAATATCGGTCCACTCCCTCTGGTATCTCCCCCACAAAAGGTCAAAATTTAAAAAAAAAAATATTTTACTGCACAGAAAGAGAAAGGATATTCCGATTTGTTTCAACTTTGCAAATCCTAATATTTGCATCAGAGCTAGGCCAGGTGCGAAAATTGACAATATCGGTCCACTTCATTAAGTACATCCCCACAATCGGTCAAAATTTTGAATAATTATATCTCTTATAAAATGTTATGTTATAGTCCGATTATCTCCAAGATAAGGTGTGAAGTTTCTTTTCAACTTTGCAAATCATAATATTTGCATCAGTGCTAGGACAGGTGCGAAAATTGACAATATCGGTCCACTTCATCAAGTACCTCCCCCACAATGGGTCAAAATTTTGAATAATTATATCTCTTTTAAAATGTAATGTTATAGTCCGATTGTCTCCAAGGTCAGGTGTGAAGATGGAATATATCGATCCACTCCTTCTGGTACCTCCACCATAAAAGGTCAACATTTTGAAAAACCATGAAGCCATTAAACGCGAAATGAAAATACGACTTCATTCAGACTTGGCACATCTCAATATTTCTATCAACACAAAATCTGTTATAAAGAAGGTAGAGATCGGACCATTTCTTTTGGTACCTCCCCCCAAAGGGTCAATATTTTCAATACCCATGAAGTTTATAAAACACGAAATTAACATCCGATTCTATTCTATTGGTACATCTCAATTTTTATGTCAACGGAAGATCTGTTATAAAGTAGGTGGAGATCGGACCATTCCCATAAAGGGTCAAGGTTTTTAATAACCAAACGATTATAAAATCCGAAATAAGCATCCGGTTCTCTTTATATTTCACACAACACATTATTTCTACTCACACATGACCTGCTGTGAAGATGGGATATATCGGCCCACTCCTACTGGCACTTCCCCCGTACCAAAATATGAGTATCCATGAATCTCATAAATTCCATTCAGACTTGGTACATCTGAATATTTCTATCAGCACAAAACTAGATGTGAAAATGGAATATGCGGACCATTCCTTCCGGTAACTCCCCCACATCGTGTGAAAATTTTGAATAATTATATATCTCATAAAATCCGTAATAAGCATACGGTTCATATTTTACACATCCCATTATTTCTATTAACACAAAATCTGCTTTGAAGATGGTATATATCGGTCTACTCCTTCTGGTACCTCCTCCAGGGTTCAAGATTTTGAGAAACAAAACGCTCGAAGAAATTTCACACATACAAACATTTTTGGTAAAACAAGATCTGCTGTGAAGATTATTTATATCTGCGAACCCCTTCTTGTACCTTACCCACAAAGGGTAGCGAGACAAGTCATCGATTCTTAATAACCTGATATATATATATATATATATATATATATATATATATATATATATATATATATATATTATGTATATATATATATATATATATATATATATATATATATATATATATATATATATATATATATATATATATATATATATATATATATATATATATCAGGTTATTAAGAATAAGAATATTTGAAAAATTATAACAGAAGTCAAAACTTATTTAAATATTCGAACATTGGCTGATGTATCTGTCGGCAAAGCCGACTGATACTTTTTTACTTACTTTATATATGTATGTTATGTTGTCTTCCTGCAAAGTCAGTTAGTTATATCTACTTGATATTTTAACCCTTAAATTCCATTTGCCATTTTCTTGCTCTCGTAACATGCCACAAATCCGTTTCACAGTCAAACACTTCACCATAAATTATTTAAAAATTTTTGCCTTACTCTGCTCTGCTGTCAGTAGCTGCACAAAATTTGTGGTCAATTAATTTCCTACAAAGTTTTGAGTCAATAAATTAGGCCATATTAAGATCTTAGATTGAAGCAATTACTCAAAACGCAATGTTAATCAATTACGAATTGTAACCAAGGGGGAATAATTCCATGTGCATTGATATTTACATATGTATGTAAACAACTCTCACACACACACACCAACACATGTGTGCGGGGAAGGAAAATGGCAAATTTCATTTCTTCGAAATTAATTCAAATAGCTATGAAAATATTTACACAATAAATTAAATTTAAATTTTCGGTTATTATTATTTTTACATTGAAATGTGGCAAAAAACATTTTAATGGAATTACCATTTTGTTTGGAAGGCAATGTATGAGGATGATAACAAAACGTGCATAAATTATGGTATCAGTTGTTGGTGTAAACATGTCATTATGGCAACATATGGAGAATAGATAAATTATATTGTGGGTGAAAATTTGGTGGAGATATGGTATTATCGTTGTTTGAAGATTTGCCACATGCCTTCACATTTATGGGAGAAAGGAAAAAAAACGAAACCGCTGAAGTAAGAACGTTTAAATTTTACATATGGATCTCTGTTGACATGTTAGGATGAAATAGGCAAATTATATTTAGCAAACGGGTAAAAGAAAAAAATATATAATTGTGGAATTTAAAATCGAAAAGGTACTTAAAGTAATTATAATTATTAAATACTGGAGCATGGCATTTATTGAAAGAATAAGTCCATGATTCTGGACTGTATGAGTAAATATGACCTTAATTTTGAAATTTTGGGAACAAAAGGATATTAAAAGTTAAAATAAAGGATTTATTTAAGAGCTTTAGGAATGTTATAAAAAGCAGAACAGTGTTTGCGTTAGTCTTAGTTTTGAAATTTGGGAATAAAAGGATATTAAAATGAAAGAGTGTATTTTAAGAGCTTTAGGAAATTTATAAAAAACACAATTTAATATTTGCAGATTGTGTTATGCAAATGTTGACTTGAGGCGCAGTCGCGCTCCATCAGCTTAGTCTAATTTTCCCATACCTTTTTCAACATTTCAATCGGTATCTCACGAATAAATGCTTCAATGTTATCTTCAAATTGAAGAAGGCTCTTTTTTATAGGCATAATCTTTAACTTAGACCCCCAAAAAATGGTCTAAAGGCGTTAAATCGCTTCACTGCAAAATCGAAAATTCTGCTTATTCGCTAAAAAAAAGGGGATTTTCTGCCAAAAATTCTGCGTTGAGGTAGGTCGTTCGCCTTCAATTAATGCACCAGCTATATTTCGAAAGGCATTTGAAGATCTTAATGGGTATTACAGACTATGACAAAAAAAAAAAAAAAAAAAAAAAAAAAAACAGGTCCACATCTTCATATAGCCCCCGTATATTTTAGAACCAACATTTTAATATTTTCATGATTTTAGCGACATTTCTTGCTGGAATCGTTTAAAATTTCGAATTGACAAACAAGTAAAAAAGTATCGGTCGGTTTTGCCGACAGATGTATACCCTCAGGCAGTGTTCGATTATTTTAAAATATTTTGACTTCTGTTATGAATTTTCAAACTATTGACCCTCTATGGAGTGGGTTTGGAAAGAATGGGTCAATATTGTCCATTTCGTGTCGGACCTAAAAAATATTATTATATATATAAGAAAATCGAACATTTATATCCAATTTTTGGGAAATCATAAATTCCATATTCATCTCAGGATTCTGGATGAGAGACATATATTAAGCTGTAAAGAATCGCTAAATTGTTCCGCAATTTATGACAGATAAAAGTATCATCCCTTTGTGGGTGAGGTACCAGAAGGGATTTGCAGATATCTATCATCTTCACAACAGATCTTGTGTTAGCAAAAATGTTTGTATGTGTGAAATTTGAAGAGTCTTGGATGCTTATTTCGCTTTCTTTGAGCCTTATGTTTTTCGAAATTTTGAACCCTATGTGGTAGCAAAAGAAATGGTCCGTTCTCTACCATCTTTATAACAGATTTTATGTTGATGGAAATATTGAGATGTACCATGTCCAGAATGGAATAGGATGTTGATTTCACTTTTTATGGACTTCATGGCTATTCAAAATTTTGAGCGTTTGTGGGGGAGGTACCAGAAGGAGTGGACCGATTTATTCCATCTTAACAGAATACCTTGCGTTAGAAGAAATAATGGGATGTGTGAAATATGAAAAGAACTTGATGCTTATTTCGCATTTTATAATCGTTTTGGTTATTCAAAACTTTGTCCTGTAGGGGAGGTACCAGAAGGAATGGTCCGATATCTACCATATTTATAACAGACCTTGTGTTGATAGAAATATTGAGATGTGCCAAGTGTTAATTTCGCGTTCTATGATCTTCATGGATAGTTAAAATTTTGACACTTTGTGAGGGAGGTACCAGAGGGAGTGGAACTATATACCCATCTTCACAGATGATCTTGTGTTAGTAGAAATAATGAGATGTGTGAAATCTGAAGAGAGTTTGATGCTTATTTCGCTTTCTTTGAGCGTTTGGTTTTTTAAATCTTGAACCCTATGTTGGTGAAGGTACCAGAAGAAATGTTCCGATCTCTACCATAGATCATGTGTTGATGGAAATATTGAGATGTACCAAGTCTGAATGGAATGAGATGTTAATTTCGCGTTTTATGAATATTCAACATTTTGACCTTTTGTGGGGGAGGTACCATCTTCACGCCAAACCTTGGGTTAATAAAAATATTGTGAGGTGTGAAATTTGAAGACAATCGGACATATCACATTTTATAAGAGCTTTAATTATTCAAACTTTTGACCATTTGTTGGGGAGGTACTGGATTGAGTTGACCGATATTGTCCATTTTCACACCTGACCTAGCACTGATGCAAATATTAGGATTTGCAAAGTTGAGACTAAATCGGAGTTTCTTTCTCTTTCTATGCAGTAAATTATTTTCTTTGAGAATATTGACATTTTATGGGAGAGGTACCAGAAGGACTTAACCATCTTGATCTAAGTTTGACAAAAAATTACGATGTAGCAAGTTTAGATCAAATCGTACGCACCACCCAACCAGACAAACAGACGGACGGACACCGCTAGATCGTTTCCAAATGTCCTGAAACGGATTTGGTCCATAGAGGCCTATGGTCTAAAACCGTTATATCGATGAGGCACCTTTTGGCCGTATCAAGTGATATATACCGTCTGTAGCCATAATGCAGAGGGTTTAAAAATGAAGTCCAACTATTAGGATATTTAGGCATAACTTTACCCTAAGGACACTTTCTGCATTTTGTATATTGTACATTTTTAAACGGGTGAGTAAAATTGTGGTCTTCATGAGATGAGGTGATGGTCATGCATATATTAGGATTGTCATTCCGTCTGTATCTCATCGAATCCCCATGCACGTTATATTATTGATCAGCCCAAACTTCCAAGAAAATTTACCCGCTTCCATTTCCCCTCCTTGCTGTCCATTAGTGGTACTAACTGAACCTATTTGTTTAAAACTTTTTCTTTTCCAACGAAAAAATCAGAACCAAACTCAAAATCGGCCTTCTTCATCCACAACATTTTAAAAAAGAATAACTTACCTTGGAGAAAGCAAAGACGATATGTGTCTTTGTTCAAATTTTATACGTCCTAATATTTGAATCAGAAATAAATCAGGTGAAACAATATTCCTTCTATGATGTACATAAATCCGAAGTTAATGCTACATTCCCCCCAAAAAAAGTCAAAAGTTATACTTTTTACATTTTTTTTAAATTTTATTGAATGTAAGCTAAAAATATCGGAAATGGCATCAAATTTTAGAATAAGTGTAGATTAGTTCGAATTGACCAACTTTGGCACGAAATATGGCCTTCAAACGGCCAATGGAACAATCACACTCTGCCCGAATGTTGCTCTGCTGTATTATGGCCCATTTCTGGCGTAGCGCTTGCTTGAGGTGATCGACACTTTGGTATTTTTTGTGCCAACCTTGCTTTGCAAAATACTCCAGACACAATAGTCCAACGGATTGGTATCCGGAGATTTTGGTGGCCATAGTGCGCTAGAAATGAAGTGAGGAATTTCATATTGTTACCATTCTTGGGTGGCACGTGCTGATTGCAATGGTGAGGAGTCTTGTACGAATGTCCAAGGTCAGCGGCCAAAATGTTTGCGTGCCCTAGGCTTTAGTACACCCTTCAGAATATTTTGCGACAATATTTGGCATTTATTCTGTTGCGATCAGCTGTTATGGCGGCCCACACTATCATCATGGCCTGCGCTTGAGTTCTGGTGGCCAACCGAAGGTTCACATTTTCAGCTGACTTCTTTTGCAAGTAACGCGATCATTTTGTTTTTTTTACAAACTGCTGGACACGACTGTTTTCTCATCGGAGAAAACAAAATTCAGCAGTCCACCACTTTAGCTCTTTAGCTCTTTTGAGTCTATTGCGATGTAAGCTCTTACACTTTTTTGGAATTTCAATGGCTTCATCCCCTAGCTAATTTTCAATATTTGGCGAATGGAATATTGCGATATGTTCAGCACACGAGCCATTTTTCGGCCACTGCGACGCGGTTTTCGATCAAGTCGCTTCTTTATTTTTCGAACCATTTCTGCTGATGTTAATGTTTTCTTCCGTCCACTACCTTGACTTCAGGCTACGCTACGCTATCAGTATCACGGTAACAAGCGATGGTACGAGACATAAAAGATTTATTCACATTTAAATGCTGGAGTGCTCTACCGGTAGCCACTTGTGTTTTTCCAGCCAAATATAAAGAAATCACACTATCACGCTTGAATTCTATCACGAATAACTTGCTTTTGCTTTTGTACGCTTGTAAACAATATAATGAGCTATCATTGGAATAATTTTAACATCTGTCGGACAAGTGGCTTAAAAATGACAGCAGTCTGAAGTTGGTTGCTGTTTTTTCATACCACCCTGAATAATGGTCATATGTTAAGAGTAAATATTCGTCAGAGCACAGATTGAGACTTTCTAACTAATTTAGTTGTATATTTTCGAAATTTTTGTCTCATTACCCTCAGCAATTTCTTGTTTAAGAAGAACCATGCAGGGATAAGCAGTGATTATGATTCTGTTTCATTGAGAATATAAATTGATTACCAACAGAATTCCGAAATTGTTATGACCCATGTAGCATTTAATAGTAAGGGATACCACATATACATTTCATAAAACGTTAATTCTTAATATAAAAATATTAGGTTGTACGATTTTCACTACTTATTTTTCAAAAGATCCAGATTGAATCATCATAGGAACATGTTTTAAAATAATACGCCAAAATATGGATATTCTTCCCGATTTTAAAATTGAAATTTAGTTTTAAACCAACTACCAAATAAATATTTACCTCACCAGACCATCACTGCTTTTTGTTATTAAAGTTTTATGGCCACTTTACTATTCAAATCAATAAACCTCTGAATTTTTTGAATATTCTGATATTCCACAGAGCTATTATTTTTCTGTTAACTATAAATAATATAAAACAAATAAACTCTCAAAAATATACAGCGCACAGTGCACACTCATGTGAACAACAATGAAAATAAACAAAAGAAGAATATGAACTTAAACTGAATTTTTTTATTCAATAATAAACAAACAAAATAGAGCAAAACGAAACAAAAATATGCTGATGATACCACATATTGAGCACAGAACTGAAACAATTCAAATTGATTTTTAAATAGTTGATAAAAGAAATGCCAACAATATTTGTCCATTGTCATATAACTCTGGACAACAGCAACAGCCACCACCACTGCCGCCAACAAAAGACACGCGTGGATCCCATAAAACCGTAGATACCAAAATGGCAACTGGACCCATGACAAAGGTATCGTCGACAACAACAACTACAGACAAAACCACTTCACCATCAACTGTTTCCCAGTCCCAGTCGATGACAGCAACTGTGTCATTATCATCGTCCTCATCATCATCGACATTTTCGAATTTTAACAAACCTAACAGTTGTGATGGCAATCAGAATAATGAACCCATGAAGTCCGCACAATATCATCCAGGTAAGATAGAAAGAGAGAGAGAGAGGGAGCGTGAGAGAGGAAGAGTGATAGAGACAATTTGACCCAAAATAGGTTATACCATTTTTTAATAGAATTCATTCTATATTAATTTGCCGGGATTTTCACTAATGAAAATGAATGACATGTTGTTTGAGTACATTTGTTTCATTAACAGCTTGTTCTTGCACGCACGAGTTTATTTGTTTGTGTATATACATATGTACAGTAGGTCACAGCTTTGTAGAGATTTTTTTTGCCTAATAAATTTTATGTTTAATAATTGGTGTAAACTTAATGTAGCTTATTTGTCCTTTTATTGAGCATATACGTATGTATGAAGTCACATTGTAATTGCAAAACCTTATTGCAGAATCAATGCCTATAGTTTTGGATAAAATTAAAACAATATTTTAGGGATCAAGACGAAATAAAGAAAATCTTATGATTTGGAATATTCAATTAGGTGAAATACAAATTTTGAGTGAAAATTGTCTAAATTTCATTATACCCTCCACCATACTATGGAGGGTATATTAACTTTGTCATTCCTTATGTAACTCCTCGAAATACTCATGTAAGATATATATATATATATATATATATTTTTATCAGCGTAAAATTCTATGTTGATTTAGCGATGTCCGTCCGTCTATCAATCAGTCCGTCTGTGGAAATCACTCTAGCTTCCGAACGAAATGATAAAATTGCATTCAAATGTGTTTAATGTCTGCAGGACTTTTGGTATTGAAAATGGGCCATATAGGTCTACGTTGTCATATAGCCCCGATATAACGGTACCTCCCAATATTCGGTATACTGATGATTTTAGCTACATTATTCACCGGAATTTTTCCCAATTTGGTATTTAAAGTTCGTAATGGATACTACTGCCTATGACAGAAAATTGCATGTCCAGGTTCATGTCTACGTATAGCCCCCATATAACGGTACCTCCCGATATTCGATATACTGATGTTGTTAGTTACATTATTTACCGGAATTTTTTTTTAATTTAGCATTTGAAGTTCGTAATGGATACCACCGCCTATGACAGAAAATTGTCTGTGCAGGTTCACGTCTTCGTATAGCCCCCATATAACGGTACCTCCCAATATTCGGTAATTTGATGATTTTAGCGACATAATTCACCGGAATTGGTTCAAATTTGCTATTTGATGTTGGTAATGGATATTTCAGCCTATGATAGAAGGTTGTCTATGCAGGCCCAGGTATTCGTATTGGCCCCATATATCAGTACCTCCCTATATTCGGTATTTTGACGATTTTAGGTACAATACCCACGGAAATTGTTTGAGATGTCGTATTTGAAATTCGTAATGGATGCTACAGGCTGAAATAGAACAGATTGTCTATGTAAATCCAGATCTTCATATAGCTCCGATGTAACGATTAATAATAAGGTAATGGCTTATAACAACAATGCCTATGTAGGTCAACGTATTTTTAAAATTTTAACAGAACTTTTAACGGATTTTATTCTTTAAAATTGCCAAATTCGTTCAAATTATGGAGGGTATTCAAAGTTCGGTCCGGCCGAACTAACTGCTTTTTAACTTGTTTTTATATTAAACCCTAAGAGGTGAGTGATTGACTACGTCAACTTCCCAAAAAAGCCTTACTTTTGTAGATGAACGATTTAGCTAACATTTTTATACCCTCAGTCACATGGCTACAGAAGGTATATATCCTTTGAAACCATCAGAACGTGTCTTATGGATATAACGGTTTTAGGCCCTAGGTCTCTTTGGACTAAATCTGTTTCAGGACATTTGGAGTCGATCTAGAGATGGTCCGACCGAAGAGCCCGATTGTCTTCAAATTTCGCATATACCAATATTTCTGGCAAACCTAGGCTGATATGAAGATGAGATAGACAGGGCTACCCCTTTTGGTACCTAACTCACAAAGAGTCAACATTTTGAATAATCGCAACGTTTACCTAATGTAAAAGAATAGTCCGTTTGCCTTCGAATTTCGCTTATCCCAATATTTCTGGCCTAGACCTGGTATGAAGATGGGATAGAAAGGACCACTTCATCTGGTACCTGTCTCACAAAGGGTCAATATTTTGAATAACATTCATCCTCATAAAATGTAAAGTGAACATCTTTTTCAAACTTGGTACACTCCAATATTTTTACCAACACAAGATCTATAGTGAATATGGGATTTAGTGGTCCACTACTTCTGATTCCTAGGCTACAATATGTCAACATCTTTAATAGTTATATATCTCAATACTTTCGAAAAACGTCAGCGGTTTTTTTCAAACTTGCTGTATCTCAACATTTCTATTAACCATAGATCCAATGAAAATATGGGTGAGTGAACATATCTTTCTGGTCCCTTCCACACAAAAGTTAATTAGATGGACTGAGGCTATATATCTGTTGGTAAAACCGACTGATACTTTTTAAATTGTTATAATTAAATTTCATTACCAGTAGCTACTCAAAAAACAGCATCCAAACTTCATATTTTAAAATGGACGTATTATTGGCAGTAAGTACTCACCAAATATCAGATGTGCTCACTCTATGCCGCAGAAACTCATGGCATGGCATAACAAAATTATGTTAGAATATTTTTTTAGGTACTGGTAATGCTGTGTTTAAGTTCATATTTGTTCCACTGGAAATGCATAAGGTTTGTGGCTTGCATTTCTACCAAATTGTTTGCTGGGATATGACGAATTTTTGTAGAAATTCCGTACTTTCATGCCTACTATCCTCAAACTAAGCACATAGGCCACTATTAAAACGAGATATCGGATGAGTTGGTTTATTCAAAGAATGTGTCTTTGGGACTAAATTTTATACTTTATTTAGTAGAATCCTAAATTTCCTCGAATGTAGGCCACCAGTAGTGCGACACCATAATTTAAGCAAGATTTCATTTTCAAAACAAAAAAATTCAATCTGGCAACAACTGACGGCCTTTTGCCGAGATGTCAAAGAAAATTTATATTATTATTGACGCAAAAAAAAGAACACCATACCTCATACCAAATATCATTGTTATAGAATTCATATTACGACTCTGAGGACCCTAACTTCATTCCACTTCATATATTTGTGGAATTTGATATTGAAATATATAATCCAATGTAGTCCACGTTTCTAGTTAAAAAAGTACTTGAAAATATGTTTAAGAAGAAAATGTCATGTTTCTACATCTAAAAGTTCTTTCGCGTTCCAAATTAATTTAGGCAATGGAAAATATATCCCGAAAAGTCTTTTGATTCACATAGTCATAAAAAATATATTTTACAAAATGTCCGGTTTCAACATCTAAAAGTCCTTGACAAAAAAGTTGCAAATAGGTACTCATTTCTTTTTCATTAAAAATATACTCCAAGAAAGTTAATTTTACAGTTTCAAAACGTCATTGAAAATTGCAAGAAGTTCACTTTTCCAAAAAGTTCAGGCTTACAGGCTTTTAGCTCTTCAAGATCGTTCCAATAAATTCAAGTTTCTAGCTCAAATAGACATAAAAATATATTTCAGAAAATCCACTTCTCCAGCGCTTTTAGCCCTTCTAAATATGTTCCAAGAAAACTATTCTACATCTGATAGTCATTAAAAATATATTCCAAAAGAGGGCTCATATCCAGTTCATTTAGTCTTTGAAATATATTCGAGAAAAAAGTGTTACTTGTTCAGGTAGTCTATAAAACCATCTTTCTATATAAGTGATCCAAAATTAGTACTATTTAGTAATTTTCGAACAATTAAAGCACAAATTTAAAGACCACCTCCAGATACCAGCGAAGACCTTAAAATCAAATTTGAGATTTCAGCTCTATTGTTATAAATGTTGCCAAATGTAGTGCCATTTAGTACTTTTCTACAAGTGGACTATACATTTCTAAAACCACCACCAGATCTCAACACGAGATACCAAATGAGATCTCAATATAAATATTCGGAATTCAAGCTCTTTTTCTTTGCCCAATACCAAATTTAGTACTTTTCTTACAATTATGACACACATGCGCAGCACTACGTTCATATTTAAATTCCGGATACCAGGAAAGACCTTAATATCAACTTTGAGGATTCCAGCCCAATCACACCGTTTAATACCAAAGTTAGTATCATTTAGTAATTTTCCTACAATTATAGTGCACATTTCCAAAACCAACACCAGACCTAAACCCCAGATACCAACAGAGATCTCGATATCAAATTTCGGGATTCCAGCCTTATATCTTCATCCAACACCAAATTTAGTACTATTTAGTAATTTTTTGGTACAATTGTAGCATACATGTCCAAATCCACCTCCATGTTTCAATTCCAGATAGCAGCAAATACCCTTATATCAAAATTTAGGATTCCAGCAATATCACTTTACACAATATTGTATTGTTTAGTACTTTGCGAACTATTATAGGGCGCATTTCCAAACCACCGCCAAATCTCAAAACCAGATAATATGAGGAATCTAAATATTAAATTTCAGAATTTCATTTTTGTCCCTTCATCTAATACCAAATATAGGACCATTCAGTACAATTAGGACACATATTTCCGACCCGAGTACCAAATTCCTAATTTCGAGCGCTATCTGTTCACAAAATACCAAATTTAATCAAATATAAAACTATTTAGTACTCTTCGTGCACTTAGAGTACATATTTCCAAAACCTCTTCTTTATGACAAACATACCACAAACCACATTGTTCCAAATTAAGTAGCATTTAGTACAGTTCGTAAACTTAGTACACATTTCCCAAACCACCTTCATGTGTCAAGCTTACTTCTTGTTTCTCGCACCAAATTTATTCTTATCCGTGCATATAACACAAATTGTACGATTTTAGAAGTGTAGTACAATTTAATAACTTTTCGTAACCTTAAAGTCCATATTGCCAAAAAAAAAAACCTTTGGTACATCTTTTCTGCACTCCACCTCTGCCTCCCAATTTAATATTAAAATGTTAATACTTTTCGTACCCTATTAGTAAGAGTTTCCATAAACTCTGCCATACTACACGTCTATGCATCAAGTCTCACCTTCGTGCACAATTTCAAAATTCTAGCTTCAGCCGTTTGGCCTGGGCGTTGGATCTCGATACGCCATTCAGTCAGTTATTTAACTACTCATCTAGATAGATTTTAATTAAATTAAAAATGATAAATAATACAACAAATAAATAAATTAACTTGATATCTAAAAGAATCCTAATAAATTATCCTCTATTGACCTCCCTGTGGAATATTATCCTTTCGACTAATAATTATTTTGCCTTTTAATAAATGTTGCTCTTCTTCCACAATTTTTCCAAGTATATTGCCAATAGCAACAAATTGAAGTTGACAAAAGTTCTGTGTAATTAAACTCTTCTTTGTCGAATATTGCGTTTCGTTATCTTCAATTGCTTAGTTATTATTTCGCATAAAGTTCCAATGTCGCAACTTCTACAAGTAATTGCTCACAAATTAGTTAAATAAACCGACGACAAACTCCAAACTTAAATAACAAAATTTCCAACTTGTTGCTAGAGTTGCGACATTTTTGTTGTTTGTGTTGTTGTTGATGATGGTGATGTTTTTGTCATTCCTTTGCACTTCCTTAAAACTTTCATTATCCTGCAAATTGTTAATTACTTCAAGCGCATGTTTTAGTTGGGCGTACACTTCTTTTTGTCATTATTGTTATATTTCGCTTTTTTGGTTAATTTTTTTATTGTGGTTGAAGTTTCATTATATTTTTATGCTTTTTGTGCCGGAAAACAAACAACAATTTTTTTACAATTTCCCCCTAATTACAATGCTGATGTTTATTTTGCCATAAATGTAAAGAGTTTTATTAAATTTTTCGTTTACGTGTCTCTGGATGTGAAGTTGTTTTTATTATTATTACTGTTATTGTTGTTGCTCTATTGTCCGTTTCATTTGGTTTGTGTTGCTGTTTTTTTAATTTTCCACCACCACATTGAATTTTTTTGGAAAAAGAAACAAGCTAAAGTTTTAATTAAATATTTATGTTGCATAAAAACTCGGGATTTTCAGTTCAGCAGCATAAAAATACAATCCCACTCCTCCGTGAAATTTCGCATAAACTGTGTGAAATTTAAATATTACAAGAATTTTATGCAATTGAAGTTATGCATTCGTAATGACCCTGTGGCGTATGAATATTATTATTGAAAGCAGAACCGAACAGGAAATCAATATAAATCATACGCACCCACACCCCCAAGAAGAAATGAAAGGAAAGAGATATAGAAACAATTATGCATACAATTAAAAAACATATGTTTTTGGTTTGATTTTTTTTTTTTTTCTCCGATCCATATGAGAAAGTATGCTGCGCTTCCGGCTAAATAGTGAACATCCATAATAGGATATATTAAAAAATGCATATATGGATTACTATTGCCAGAGGTAGAACATCAAATAATTCATGCACGTACATAATATACAAAGATTGGCTTATAATTAAAATATGAGTGCATGATTTATGCTTTCATTGCCAATTACCATGGCGATGTCAAACATGAGGGAAATGATTTTTTTATTTATATAGTAGTAATCAAACCTTTGACAATTTTAAATAAGAACAGGTTAAATGACTCTAAATTCATAACAGAACAGAAAATAAGTTTGAATAGCGCTCAATATATAAGGCATTAAAACTTTAATAAATCAAGTTAAATGGTATTAGTCGGTTTTGAAGACAGATGCATACCCCGAGCCTTTATTTATGATTCTTCAAACTGTTGACCCTTTATGGTGGAGGTTCCAAAGTAGTGGGTCAATACTGTCCATTTCGTACCCAACCTAAGTCTGACATAAATATTACAACGTGCCAGATTTGGAATATATCACTACTTCCTATACTTTATATGTGACATGTGCAAGTTTTTGGAAAATGTAGAAATATGCATGAGGTACCAGATATAGTGGACCGAAACATTCCACTTCATCGAGTACAGATAAAAATATTGGTATGTGTTAAATTTGTAGGAAATCGAACATTTATATCCAATTTTATACGAAATCATAAATTCCAATAAATTACAAATACATATCAGATTTCCGGTTAAGAGAAATATTTAGATATATGTATTGGAAATTGTGACCCTTTGTGGGTAAGGTACCAAAAGGCGATGGTAGATACTTGTCATCTTCACAAAAGATCTTGCGTTAGCAAAAATGTTTGGATGTATGAAATTTGAAGAGAGTAGGATGCTTATTTTGCGTTTTTTGAACGTTTTAAAAATTATGAACAATTTGTGGGGAAGTACCATAAGGAGGGCGCCGATATATACAATTTTTTAAAGCAGATCTTGTGTTAGTAAAAATAATGGCATGTGTGAAATTTGAAGAGAGCCAGATTCGGTTTTTAAGATCGTTTTGGTTATTCAAAATTTTGACCCTTTGTGGGAGAGGTACTAGAAGATATGGTCCGATCTCTGCCATCATTATAACAGATCTCGTGTTGATGGAAATAATGAGATGTACCAAGTCTGTATAGAATCGGCTGTTAATTTCGTGGTTTTATGAGCTTCATTAATATTTAAAATTGTGAAATTTTGTGGAGGAGGTATCAGAAGGAGTACACAGATACATTCCATCTTCACAGCATATATTGTGATAGTAGAAATAATGGAATGTGTGAAATATGAAGAGATCCAGATGCTTATTTCGGTTATTCGGTTTTCAAGATCGTTTTGGATATTCAAAATCTTGACACTTTCTGGGGGAGGTACCAGAAGGATGGGCTGATGTATTTCATCTTCCCACCAGATCTTGTGTTCGTAGAAATATTGGGATGTGCGAAATCAAACGACAATCGGATACTCATTTCGCATTTTACAAGAGTTCAAAATGTTGACCCTTTGTGTGACTCATCTTGACCTAGCACTGATGCAAATACTAGGAACTTTTGTGGGAGGGTTGCCAGAAGGAGTGGACCGATATTGCCCATCTCCGAACTCGACCTAAGTTTAATAATACTATTACGATGCACCAAATTTGGACCAAATCGGATACTTCCCTTGAGAGTTATCGTGCGTAGCAGTCATCGTGCGTACCAGTCATCGCTAGATCGACTGCAAATGTCCTGAAACGGATTTGGTCCAAAGAGACCTAGGGTCTAAAACCCTTATTTCGATTAGGTACGTTTTGGCCGTATCAAATGAAATGTACCCCCTCTAGCCATATGGCTGAAAGAAATTCTAAGTATACGTAAAAAATGTAATTCCGGGTACTGATTTTGGCGAAGGCATTAGGTTTTAAGAGAACTTCTAATGGCGATCGGCGGCAAAAATTGTAAAACTAATTTATAGAACTAATATTGGAAAGCTCACACCTAAGTAAGACCCCTACACACATATCATCAACGATTTTATTTACAATTGGACTATGCCACAAATACCCAGGAAAACCGGAAAAAATTTCGGTACCATGGTCCGTGAAAAGTCATTTTTAAAAGTCATTACTATTGTCCTTATGGTCCTACAAAAAAATTCTTAAGAAATCTACGATTCTAGTTCATATGACCATTAATAGACTTTCTTAAGAAATACGTGTCTGTTGAAAATATCTACATAGATGGCCCCGACATCATCAAATTTTTTTGAAAATCCATAGAGTGTCCGATAAAAGTTGTTATTAAAAATTCTCGACTTTTGTCCAGAAAAAAATTATTATTCTCAAATCCACGATTTCTGGTCAGGTGATCCTTGAAAAGATTTTCCTCCAAAGTAACCGATTTTCGGTCGAACAAATATTGAAAAAATTTGATTGGAAAGTTCATAGTGTTTGGACAACATTTTCTATGGTATGGGCTTCTTATAATACCCATGATAATTTTTGGTAAGATAGTCCAAGAAAAAGTTTTTGTTCAAAATCCAAGATTTTTGGTCAGATGTTCGCTTAAAATACTTATTAAAGAATCCTTGTTTTTTAAAATAGTATCCTAAATAATGCAAGATGGCCATTGACAAGAATGTCTTTAATATTAAAACAAAATATTTGATATTTGAAGAGTCCTTGAAAAAATTTTAAAATAGACCCCAGGATTTCTCTACGAAATTCATGATTTTTGACCAAAAAACCCTTAAAATCCTCGTTTATTGGACGAGAAGTCTTTCCTAGAAATTAAGTCCTTCAAAAAATACACGACTATTGTCACGAAGTCCGTTAACAAATAGCCAATTTTTGCCAGAAAGTCCTTTAAAACAACCTCCAAATTTTTATTTTTAATTGCCGGGAAGTCTTCGAAAATACCAATTATTTCCTATTTTTTTAAATTAAAGATTTTTACCAGCAAGTTTTTTAAGCAACCACTGTTTTTGGCCAGAAAGCCCTAGAAAAAATTCACAACTTGTGGCCAATAATCCTCTGATTATTTGGTGGAGTGTATAAAAGAAGTTTCTTAAAAAATCCAAGATTTTTGATCATATAGATCAATTGTTTAAAATATACATGATATTTTTTTAAAAATATACACTCCACCAAATAATCAAAGGATTATTGGCCACAAGTCCTCCAAAAAATCCACAATCATTTGCCAGATGGCCAAAGATTATTGAAGTCCTTCAGAAAAATCCACCATTTCGACCAGAAAATTCTTTAAGGAATCCATGATTATTGGGTATGAAGTCCTTTAGAAATACACAATTACCTTAAAAAATATTCTCACAACATCAGAAATGATTTTTGAAACCATTGGAGGGGCAACTGATAAATAACACAATGTTCCACAAAAAAAATCTGTCTGTAGTAACCATTATGGGAGTCGTACCCTAAGGGCCGACCCCTGCGTACGTCCCTGTACAAAGTTCTTTTGGTGGGGTCCATTGTTTTCTATTTTCAAAAACTTGACTTTCACTTAATAACAAATATTTTTACTGATTTCGGAGAAAGTAGCAGAAGAAGTAAACTTATCTGTCCCTTAATCAAGAACCAATTTCACCTTTTGGTGAGTGTTGTGATTTTTAAAAAATATTGATAATTTGGGGGAAGATAGCAAAAAGTGCAGTCCGGAGTATAACATTTTTATACTAGATCTAATATTGGTAGAAATATTTGTAATTCTAAACAAAATTATTAACAAATTATGAACATTCATTCTGGAATCTATTTATACTAATAGACACCAGAAGGAATGGGTCAACATTTTACATTTTCAAACCTGATCTTAGTTTGATATAAATATGACTTTATTGTGATTTACATCGTTTATGGACTGGTATATAATGTACATTACTTTTACACCAGATCTATAATTGCCGGAAATATTCGGAATTGAGAGAGTAGGCCGACATTATATATGTGTGATCTCATCCTAGGTAGACAAGCCAAAGTCTCTTCCCCCTCCACGAAATGTAGTTTTTTTTTTTAATTTTGACATCTCATGTATAGGTACCAGAAGTAGTGGGTCAATTTTACACATCTTCGAACCTAAAACTCTAAAACTCTCCAAAATGGGCAATTTTAGATATTCTCAGAATGAAAGTAATACATTTATTATTAATATTCAATTATTATTAAGTTCATTATAAATAATATTATTATTTTTTGCTACTATTATATTTTTTATTATCATTCCAAACATTCAAACCAATTCTAGGTTTAAATCAGTTTCATTATTATTTTGTTCGCTTCCTTGCTTGCACTTTAAAAATTCAATTTTCAATTCATGTTTATGTACCTACAATTTTTTAAAAATATAATAAGAGATGCATATATAAAAAAATCGCGTTGATCTCTAATTCAAAATTCCATTCCTAATTTCTCATTACAGACTCTCCCACGAAACTGCGCGAAGAAAACGAACGGCTTAATGCTGAACTTCACAGATTACGCAAGCTTCTCGAAACATCTCCGGAAGGGGCTGTGGGTGGCATCGATCTCTCTGACTCGAATAGCTGTGGCGATGGACAATCAACAGATGGCAGCAGTTCCAACACACAACAACGTATCGATCGCCTGGAACAAGAGTTGCGATCAGCCAAAAATCAATTAATGAACTTACGCATTGAACGTAAAAAACTTCGAAGTGATAAAAATGAACTAGTCGGCCAAGTGAAGCAGCTGTGTGCTTCATTGCAGGAAAAAGAACAAGAGTTGAGAGATTTCATACGAAACTATCAGGAACGGGTAAGAGAATCGGAATCGAATAATGCCAAACTTTCGGGAGATCGTGAACGAGAACGTTGGCAATTGTTGAAGCAGGCACGAGATGAGGCGGAGCGATCGCTCTCATTGGCCCAACAGCTGAGCGCCCGGGATATGCAGCTGCAGAAGTTGCAGGAACAATTGCAAAGACAAATGGCCGGGCAGGGATGTATGTCGGATCAAGAGAGTTTACTCTCCTTTGCCCCATTGACGCCACCCTCTGCAGCATCGGGTCTTATGAATGCCCAAATGAATAGTGTCGCTGGTAGTGGTGCTGGAGGCAGTGGAGCGGGAAGTGCTGCCACATATCGTAATGATGATAGTGGGCGTGGCAATTCAAACTCCCTCTCAGCATTCAGTAATAGTTCGGGTAACACAGCCGGCGATCGCAATTCATGTTCCAATGATTCCGCCTTGCGCAATAACAGTGATCGGGAGAGTACCGGCGGCGATATGAATTTCAGCGATGGTGTATCGGATAATGGACCGTGTATTACGGTGGATCCCGACAGCATATCGCTGGTGTCTAGTCAAAATATGTATCAATGTAAGTTTTATTGATTTAATTTAAATTTTGAAGATTTGTGGGTATGCTTCAACGAGGTGAGGGCTAGGGATGTATTTTTGATCCAAACATTATTAAGATTTGAAGAGCTATATCAATTTTCTAAACAGTTATCACTTAAGATTTGATTATAGGAATATCTTCATTTTTATAAAAAAAAAATCCATATCGAATCTAAAATCTGTTTTTCCTGCCCAAATTTACTCTTATTTCGATGCTGCTCTTAGACGGCACTCCCAAAGAAAGAAGTCCAACTTTGTCACCTCTGAATTCAGCAGCTTATTCCAGGTAATTTTTCACAACTCATTTTTCAAAAGTAGTTGTTAACCACCACCATAACCTCTTTTCAAGATCTGTGGAACAATTGGGCTCACCCGTTGACTCCGAGGGACCAGGAGCTGTGGCTCGTAAATATCCTCCCAAAACGTCGGGGACCACACTGGGTGCACGCAATGGTCGTGGCGGTACTTGGGGTAGTATATCAAGGGTGTTTGCCAGGTCAAGGAATAAAAACAAGGCTTTATCTTCGGATGGTGCCAGTGAGTGTAAGTGGAATTGAGGGAAATAAAGTAGGATCAAAAATAATCGAAAATCTTTTCAGTTAATGATTACGCCTGGAGTCCCCTATCGGAAGAGGGTTATGCTGAAAAATTACGCTTACTGCGAGAAGCCTCCCAGCTACCTATGGAAAGATGGAGGGCCTCTCAAGTATTGGCCTGGCTGGAGGTGGCACTCGGTATGCCCCAGTACAGTTCACGTTGTGCTGAAAATGTTAAAAGCGGCAAAGTTCTGCTGGAGCTAAACGACATGGAACTAGAAGCTGGTCTTGGCTTGGCCCATCCAATGCATCGTAAAAAACTGCGTCTGGCCATTGAGGAACAACGTCGACCCGAAATGGTACGTTACCCGATGATAACACAATTGGGCCATACATGGGTGGCCTCCGAATGGCTGCCCGACATTGGTTTGCCCCAGTACGCTGAATCGTTCCTGCATTCATTGGTCGATGCCCGCATGTTGGACACACTGTCGAAAAAGGAGCTGGAAAAGTTTTTGGGTGTCACAAGGAAATTCCATCAGGCCAGCATTGTACATGGTATGTAGGCGGGGTGTGGAGGAAACAAGAGCAAATTAGAAAAAGAGTTGATGTGTATTTTTTGTTCTTTGTATTACTTTTTCCTAGGTATTCATGTCTTGCGCATTGTAAAATACGATCGTCAAAACTTGGCCATGCGCCGAGTCCAATCGGAAAATGTCGATACGGATCCCATTGTCTGGACCAATCAACGTTTTATCCGCTGGGCTCGTTCCATTGATTTGGGTGAATACGCTGATAATCTTAAAGGTATGTTTTATGCAAAACGAAAAAAATAATAACTTATATAAAATTCCGGATCTTCATTTTTGTCGTACAATAAAAACAGGAATGAAAAGGAGGATTAAAGCAACGTAATTGAAAAGACAAAAATATATATTTTTTCTGATTGGCGAATAGATGAAAACACCTTTTAAGGATCTTAATTTGGCATTCAAAATTCTGTATATTTTGAATGAATAGAAATGATTTCATAAAATTATCTTCTTGATTTAATATTAATCTTCTTGAATTAATATTTTATCCAAATCGGTCCTGTAAATTTAAAAGTTGAAAGGTCAAACTTCAACTTCTTCAGCCTTATGGAAATGGTCCTCTTTGAAATCACATTTTGGCGTACACGTAAACGCAGATTTTTATATCCTACAACACTATGTGGTGGGGGTATTATTATCTCGCCGAGCTGAGTCAATATGTCCGTCCATGTTAAATTGTAATCACTCTACAGGTCTTAATTATGGCCCGATCCTTAGCAGTATTTTGGAGATGATCGCATAATATTTATGGGTTTAAATGGACCAAAAACAAAAAAAATCCACTAAACCGCGAATATTTTTAATATATCAATGGAGGGAATGTTAGTTAGACCGCTTATAACTCAAGAACGCCTGGACGGATTTTGACAATTCATAAATTCGGAATGGAGTTTTGCCAAAAAATGATAAAATCTAAGAAAATCACATGATAACCTACACCACTTTGCATTCTTAGTAGAGCTTCACATAACAAATAAAAGTTTTAATGGGGAATTTGTGAGAATTAAATCATACCAACTATGATTATAGTAATCATTAAAAGTCCAAAGGAACTAATATATGGAAGGAATATCCTCCTCTGATTTCTACTAAATTTGTCGAGGCATTTGCGCCTTTTCACTTCGGGCTTGTATTATCAATTTGGTGCACTATTAACTTGAAATTTGAACCGACCTCGATAAATGTTTTTCTTAGCTGTATTTGATATATTTCCCCAAATATTGTTGTTACAAATTGCATATTACGGCTGCGGAGGACAAAAATAACAAACCGGATGTAGAATATATATGGGAGCTATATCTGAACCGATTTCGATCAAATTTGGCATACTTATTTACAGGCCTAATTTGGTTTTATGTGCAAAATTCCATACTATTCGGGCTGATATTACATGTTTGGTGCACAATATAAGGCAAATTAGACGAAAATATATATGGGAGCTATACCTAAATTTTGACCGATTATATCCGATTTCAGTAAGGTTCGTCCTTGGGTCAAACGAATTATTTGTGCGAAATTTTATCTGAAACGGGCAATAAATGCGATCTGTACTTTGTTTACAAAAATACATGGACAGACGGACAGACGGACGGACAGACGGACGGACATGCATAAATCGACTCAGAATGTGATTCTATGCAGATCATCAAAAGGAACTATGGGTCTATCTCGTTTACTTTTGCCTGTTACAAACAAATGTAAATGTAATAAAAAGTTAATATTTTTTCTTACTTATTTCAATTTATTTTTATATTTTTTATCATATGCGATTTTGTCATATTTGACTTCAATATTGAATTTTACGTTTGGTAATATTTTTTTCAATTTACAAACAATATATTTGTCCGATTATCAAGAAATTTTGCATAGGGGTAGAATTGGGGTCAGAATCAAATCCTATTGTTTTTCAAGTTGTACATTTAGGGAACAAATGAACCAAAAATTAAAACTTTCCTGATCTTGAAGTGGCTCTACAGGTCACAATTTAAAACCCATCGTCACAGAATAAGGTTAGGGCTTAGGGCTGGGCAGAAGCCTTCCAATTTGAATAGTCATCGGGTAATATTTAGTGGGTGAAATAGACCCTGTTCATCTATTTGTGATTTCGCCGGGATTAAAAATATTGACGGTTTAATGGAAAATTTGACTTTTAGTTAACACAAATGTTATGTTAACTAAAAGTCAAATTTTCCATTAAACCGTCAATATGTTTAATCCCGGCGAAATCACAAATAGATGAACAGGTCAAACCTGACCGTTATGTAGATGCCGATAGTAAATATATCGGATATATATTGCGAAATATATACAATGTATATATACAAAGGAAATGAGTGTTAGCTAGAATGTTTATATTTCAAGAATGGCTGGACCGATTTAGACAAATTTTGTCAATTCCGCATGCTCTCTTGGCATAAAAATACAAAATCGAAAAAACGCATAAAAAATGGCAATAATGATGTTAATATAGATTTGTTAGTTTAGATTTTTTAGATTTTTTTTATCGCATGCGATTTTTTGCATACTTTTCAATATTCTTTCACCTTACAACACAGGTAGGGGTTATTATATACAGATTGAATTTATCATCCGATCCTCACGAAAATTTTAGGATTAGGCTCAGAAGGGCTAGACCTATTGTTTTCAAAGATGTCCACCATATATTTAAGGGTTGAAATGGACCAACAACTAAAAATGTTCCTTAATTTGCAGCCGTAAGAAATAAAGGTCACACATAGAAACCAAAGTGTCCTGTGGCTGCAAATCTCGCATGACGTTAGAGTTTAGGACAGCAAGTAGAATGGACCTCAACTCTTTGTGTGAAAAAATACCAGCATTACTTACAGGCGATATCTGAAATACACAAAAGGCGAACATCTGGCTTTTTAAGCTGATTTTGTTGACGAATATAACCAAATATCGTAGAAAAGCAGATCATATAGATGAGTCTAAATTTGGAGATACGGAGGGACCTCTAGCTTTTGGAGATGATCGCAAAATATTTTGCGGTTCAAATGAACCAAAAACAGAAAAAAATTCCTGATCACACAATTGAAGCTTATCGACACGCCTGATAAGAGAGTTAAGGACAGGGAAGAATTCTATCATTTTGGATGACCATTGGATTATATTTAGCTGTAAAATGGACCACAACAACTAACATCACGACGGAGTGCGTAAATATTGGGCAAATGTCCCTGGTCAAAATGCTAAGGGTAATGTCTGGGCAATGCTCCGTGACATAAATTCAAAAGCGAAATCTTCCAAAATGGAGGGGGCTTCTAACACATTGTAGAGTTGTAGGGTATCACATGGTCGGCCCCGCACGACTGTGCCTGTTGCGTATTTATATAATATATGCCATTGGCATTTAGGAAATAATTGCTTCACTATCAAGGTCAGAGAATGCCCATTCTTTCTCAAATGAATACAAAATTTCTAGCAATATGGTTTTCTTTTCAGGACAATCTTGTCTTTTTATACCCTCCACCATAGTATGGAGGGTATATTAAGTTAGTCATTCCGTTTGTAACACCTCGAAATATGCATTTTAGACCCCACAAAGTATATATATTCTTGATCAGCATTAAATTCTTTGTGGATTTTGCGATGTCCATCCCACTGTCCGCCTGTCCCTCTGTCCGCCTGTCCCTCTGTCCGCCTGTGGAAATCACTCTAGTTCGTAGCGGATACTACAGCCTCTGACAAAAATTTTTGTATGCAGGTCCAAGTTTTCGTATAGCTCCCATATAAGATTTTAGCAAAATTATACACCGGAATTGTTTTAAATTTCGTAGAAAAATATACTAATGGGTACTACAACCTATGATAACAATTTTTGTATGCAGTACTCCCGATATTCTGTATTTTCATGATTTTAGCGACATTATTTACCGGAATTATTCCAAATTCCATACTTAAAATTCGTAATGCGTACTACATCCTTTTACAAAAATGTGTGTATGCAGGTCCACGTCTTCGTATATATTCGATATTATGGCAAACAATTTCGTATGCAGATCCACGTCTTCATATAGCACCCATATGACTGTTTTCATTAAAGTAGTAGTTTTATATATTTTTTTTGAAATTCTTTAATTTCTTTCGGAATGGTGGAGTGTATTAAAAGTTCGACCCGCCCGAACTTATCTGCTTTTTACTTGTTTATATTTGACTTTTTATTGCAAAGTTTTTGCATAATTCGTTAGAATTGATTTTCCTTGTTATCTAAATTCGTATTAAAGCATTGGAAATCTTGAAGATTTAATTCAAAACCACCAAATTAAATTTATACCCGTACTGAAACCAAATATTTATCGGTTCACCTCTTTGATCCCAAAAATATCAATTACATTTAATTTATGATATGACCACAATACAGCAATAACAACAACCAATCACCCTTATGTTGGACACATATCGAACTTCAATAATAACGATGATGATGACTTCGATGACGATTATGATAATTGTAATGCTATACCTCAATCATATAATCTGACATAATTGCTGTCATCGTAATTATGTCTAATTATGTGCATTATTCGAACACATGTAAAATGTCCGATTTAACACACCGAAACCAATTGATTATTTATTTCGATTATAATTGTTCTTGTTGTTGTCGTCCATTTTTATTGCAGATAGCGGAGTGCACGGTGGCTTAGTTGTGTTGGAGCCCTCCTTTTCGGGCGATACCATGGCCACCGCGTTGGGCATACCACCCTCAAAGAACATAATACGACGACATTTATCAACGGAATTTGATGCATTAATTTTACCCGCCAGGTAAGCCGAACTATCATATATGAAACTAATGCACACAATAAAATATATATATTGAATATGTATGTAGGATTATGTATACGATTTTATCTATCTATGTATGTAGTTTTTAAAACTCAAACCGATTGGTTACCCGTACCTAATTCGCTGTCCAAATTTTTTGCTTTGGTTTTATGTTTTGCACTCAACTAACAAATGATTTTTCTGTTGTATTATTTTCCATGTTCATAAATATGTATAATAAGAGTAGGTTTGTATTGTGTATGAGTGCGAATGAAAGGAGTGAAAGTTTCCAGAATGTATGGTTGTCATGTCAACACCAGTGAAATATGAGTCTCATCCATAATTATCCATCTGTATATAGGCAGTCCGAATGCGTTCGTGTGGATTATATCTGTGTGTCTTTGTCTGCAATCATACCCAACTTGTCAGTAGTCTTTATTAATCCAATATACATAATTCAATAGAGCATATGGGCAATTCCAAAAATATTTATCAATGTGTTCTCTGCGAAGAACACTCAAATTGTAGACCTATTGAAGATATTCTATAAATGGAAGATTTGTTGAAGTCATATGAAAGGTCGTCTACTTAAAAAAGGATCTGTGGAAGGTTTTTTATGGATAACGGATTTGTGGAAGATCTGCGGAAGGCATTATATCCAAAGAAGACCTGAGGAGGATATCGTATCCATAAAAGACCTGAGAAAAGGGTTTCTATGCGCTGTGAAAGGTCTTCTTAGCCGACATGTAGAAGGGCCTCTGTCCACAATATACCTGCGGATGGTCCTCTATAAAGTCAAGGCTTGCGAAGGGTATTCTATCCACGGACGGATAAGGAGGGGTATTTTATCCATAAAAAACCGTGGGAAAGTCTTCTATGTACAAAAGTCTTTTGGAAGGTAGTCTTTTATCCGTAAAAAATCTATGCCAGGTCTTCTATCCATAGAAGTTCTTAGAAATTTGTTTTATCAGTAAGAGACCTGTGGAAGGTATTTTCTACATATCCCCAAATAGAAGACCTGTGGAAAATATGCGTCCGTAGAAGACCAAGAACGTAAATGTCTTTAAAAGCTCACCGCCCACCGGTCTTCTATCCGTAGACTTTTGTAAGGATTTCTATCGAAGAAGGTACGCCTGTTGGAAGTCTTCGACATGTAGAAGACCTGAAATGACCTTCTATATTAGGAAGATCAATAGATGACATGTGGAAAACCTCTTAAAGGTATTTTATCCACAGAAGACCTCTAGAAGGTCTTCCATCCAGGACATAGGAAGGTCTTCTGTCCATAGTAGGCCTGTGGGAGGTCTTCTATCCATAGAAGGTTTTCCATTTATAAAAGACCCGTGGAAGGTCTTCTAACGTCGAAGATTTGTGGCTGTTCTTCTATCCATAGAAGACCTGTGGAATGCCTTATATCCATAGCAGACCTGTGTGAAGGTCTTTTATCAATCGAATACCTGTAAAGGTCTTCCATCCATAGAAGAGCTGTGGAAGGTCTTCTATCCATAAAAAACTCGTGGAAAGTCTTCTATCCTGTGGAAGGTATACTATCCATAAACGACCTTGGGAAGATCTTATATCCATAGAAGACCTGTGGCAAGTCTTCTGTCCATAGTAGGTCTGTGGGAGGTCTTCTATCCATAGAAGACCTATGGAAGGTTTTCTCTTCATTGAAGACCATTGGAAGGTCTTCAATCAATTGAAGATCTGTGGAAGGTCTACTATCGAGAGATAACCTGTGGAATGTAGTTTATCCATAGGAGACCTGTGGAAAGTCTTTCATCAATTGAAGTCCTGTGGATAGAAAGTCTTTTATCCATAGAAGACTTGTTGAAGGTATTATATCCATAGTAGACTTGTGGAAGGTATTTTTCCATAGAAGGCCTGTGGAAGGTCTTCTATCCATAGAAGACCTGTGGATAGGAAAACTTTTCCATAGAAAATCCGTGGAAGTTCTTTGATCCATAAAAGACCTGTGCTAGTTATTCTATCCATAAATGACTCGCAGAAGCTCTTTTATTCACAGAAGACTTGTGGAAAGTCTACTATTCATAGAAGTCCTAAGATAGATCCTCTACCCATAATGTACACAAGTCATTTGGAAGGTTTCACGGAAACCCTGTGGAAAATCTTCTACCAATTAAGGACCTGTTGGAGTTCTTATATGTATTCTTTTAGACTTGTGGAAGATCTTCTATCCACGGAAGACCTGCGGTCTATGGTTAAAGCAACAGATCTGTTCTTCTATTCAACTTTTAAGGTTTACTTAGGCCTTCTACCCATTTTTTATTCAATTTATATAAATTTTAATTAATGAAATTTTTGGAATTGCCCAACTTTGCATTGTTGTCGCTCATTAATAAATGTTTGCCAGATCTAAAAACCATCTCCCCATACGTCATACATCTCATCAGTGATTCACGTTTTAAAACGGAAACAATTGTTATCACGATATAAAAATTATTATTTAAAAAAGTTGCTATTGAACAAATTTTATATTAAAACATTATTTTTATTTATACAATTTCATTTAATTTTTTTTTCAAAAATGTGCCAAGCAAGAAATAAAAAAAATAATAACTTTATATAATTTAATGCATCTCCAACCATAACCGCAACATTATAAATCTATTCATTCACCATAAAATATCATCTACATATTCAACACATCACTGCTTTGTAGCTCAAACTAATAATAGAAATATCATGAAAGAGAGAGAGAGAGAGAAAAAACGCAAAACCAAAAGCCTAACACATAATCAATGTTTAATTAAATATTTTTTGCTCATTTTTCTATAAACTCATTACTATTGTATTATAGATTCATTATATCCATACAAAATATGTTGAAACAAAAGCAATGGTAGCGAACAAAAAAGAACCGAAGTGAAACAAATTGTTGCAAACACACACGTATTTTTTCAATTGGTGTTCGTTGTCGAATGCTTTTCTATCTATACATACAGATAATAATCATTAGACTGGCTTGTAATCATTGATACCGCAACTAACTACTATTTCATTATGATCCACATCATCATTATTATCATTGTCATCATGAAAATCGACAGGCACACAGATACTGTGAATGGTATAGAATTTCTATGAAATGTATATCCATCAAAATAGATTCAAAATTTTGAAAATGATTGAAGTTCTTTGTGGCGTATACTCAACATATGAATATTCAAAACACATACGCAATATGGGCAAATGCCACAAGCCAAGAGATTGGAATTTAATTTTCCTAAAACATATTTCGTCGGCATAAAACGTAAAAGATAATAGATACATGAGTTGTTCTTTTTTCTATTTTAAAAAATGGAAGATATTTCAACTACAGAAATATCGAAAGCAAACAAATAAGCAATGGCTATAGTAGTGCGGGGCCGACCATGTGATACCCTACAACACTAAAATATGTTATAAGCCCCCTTATGTCCAAATTCATTTTGGAAGATTTCGCTTTTGAAGTTATGCCACGAAGCACTGCCCAGATATTACCCTTATCCTTTTTGACCAGGCTGTTAGTTGTTGTGGTCCATTTTACAGCTTAGTATAATCCAATGATCTTTCAAAATGTTAGATATCTTCCCTATCATTAACTATCTTCACAGGCGTGTCGATTGGCTTTAATTGTGTGATCAGACAATTTCTAACCCCTATGATTTGCTTGTCTACGATATTCGGCTATATTCGTCAACGAAATCAGCATAAAAAGCCAGAAGTTCACCTTTGTGTATCTCGGATAACGCCTGTAAATATTATTGGTATTTTTTCACACAAAAGTAGTGGTTCATTCTACCCGCTGTCCTAAACTCTAACTTCATGCAAGACTTCGTGTCCTATGGTTTGTATTTGTGACCTTTATAATGGCTGCAAAATCGGGAACATTTTTAGTTGTTGGTGCATTTGAACCCCTAAATATATTGCGGACATCTTTGAAAATAATAGGCCTAGCCCTTCTCAGTCTAACCCTACCCCTGTGTAAATTTTCGTGAGGACCGGAAGAGAATTGCAATATGCATATAATAACTCCAACCTGTATTGTAGGGTGAACAAATATGATAAAAAAATACCCTTCAATTTGACTTATAATAGTCAAATTGAAAAAAAAATCGCATGCGATAAAAATATGAAAAAAAATATATAAAAAATCACAAAATACTACAAAATCTTTATTAACATCATTACAGGCATCTTGTTATGCAATTTTTTAAAATGTTATACTTTTATGCCAAGAGGGCATTCTGAATTGAGAAAATTTGTCAAAATCGGTGCAGACATTTTTGAGATATAAGCATTCTAGCTAACATCCCTGTCCTTCGTATATACATATTGTATATATTTCACTATATATTCGATATATTTCTATCGGCATCTACGTAATGTCAGAAATGTCCTCTTCGTTTATTTGTGATTTCGCCGGGATTAAAAATATTCGCGATTTTATGGAAAATGTGACTTTTATTTAACCAAACGTTATGGTCTATTTCGCCCAATAAATATAACACGATGACCTTCAAAATTGGAAGACTTCTGCCCAGTCCTAAGCTCTAGCCCCATGCCAACTTCGATTGGTGTATAATTGCAACCTGTAGAACAACTGCAAAATCAGAAAAGTTTTCAGTTTTTGGTCCATTGTAACCCCCAAATATTATTCGATCATCTCCAAAAGCAATGGGCTTCTATTCTGGCTCTAGCCTCGCCACCATTCTACATTTCTGATTCGGAACTTCGGGCCATAATTGCTACCTGTAAAGTAATTACAAACTAACACGGACGGACGGACATACATTGCTAGATCGACTCATCTCGGCAAGATAGGAAGATCCATATAAACTTTCCTATGTGGGAAACCAATATTTCGAGGTGTTACAAAATTTTTGGCCCATTCATACTTATAATACACCCAACACAAAGAGTTGTAGGGTTTAAAAATTGTTTTTATCTGGTATATAGAAAGTTTACGGTTTTAGATATCTAAAGAATATTTTTTCTCTGGTGAATAAAATAATGGAAGACCTTTCTTCTATGAAATGCCAATAGAGACTTCTAGTTTCTATAGACCGCAAAGGGTCTTATGTCTATGGAAGTCCTTTCTATGAAATTCCGAAAAAAATATATAATATAATTGAATATCTTTTATTACCATATACTATACGGATATATTAATAAAAAGTGTATTTTTGTCATATTGACAAAATGAGAATTTTCTACGCTATTCACAGTACTGTAACTTAAAGCATTTAATTATTTCATATCGTATTAATATATTATTCAAATTTTGTTAAGCTAAATAATATATTCTAAAATTTATTTCACCTCCATTTCACTAGATTAATTTTTTTTACGAAATTATAATATAATTTGCATACCATTAGAAGACGAAAACTCTTACCAAAACTATTTCATCTTTAACTCTCATCATCATTAAATAGCGTTTTACGGTTGAAAAAAAATAATCTATCAAAAAAATGTTAATGTGCTTTTTATATTCTAAACAAAATCTTATTATTCATTCACTTCATAGAAAAAGCGTTGATATTAGCGATTTTTTCCATTTCATCTTTAATAGATATATATTTTTGAATGTAATACTAATGCTCAATGTCAAGTCATTTACAATAGAATTCATTTATAATAACGACCACGTGCAGGTTACAACTTAAAAGTTTTACTTTACGTTTAAGTTGAGAGATTCATCTTTTTCCAAAAAAATTTGAAATAAAATCAAGTTAAAAAGTCTGAAATATTACTGTTAGGAGACTTTTTTATATCTTAAATTCTTTTTAGAGGACATTTTTTATAAAAAAATATATGTTCCTATAAAAAAATAAAAAAAAGGTTTATACAGGGTGAGATAAAAAAGCTGCAACAAATTTCAGACTGCTGTCACTCGTCCGATTCCAGTGACAGGTCCTTTGGTCATTTTGGTGAAATTTTTTTTTTCCAGAAAAAAAAGTTATTTGTAATGGAATCTAAGCGTGATAGTGTGATTTCTTTATATATGGCTGGAAAACCACAAGTGGCTATCGTTAGACCACTCCAGCATTTAAATGTGAATAAATCCTTTGTATCTCGTACCATCGTTCGATACCGTGGTACTGGTAGTGTAGCCCGACGTCAAGGAAGTGGACGGAAGAAAACAGCAGCATCAGCAGAAGTGGTTCGAAAAGTATAGAAGCGACTTGATCGAAACCCGCATCGCAGTGGCCGTAGCGTGTGACGGTTTCATTGGCCGTTTGAAGGCCATAATTCATGCCAAAGGTGACAAATTCCAACAAATCTAAACATATTTTGAAATGTGATGCTATTTCCGACATTTTTGATTTCATTTAATAAAATTAAAAAAAAAAATAATTAAAAATTATGGCGTTTGACTTTGTTGCAGTTTCTTTATCTCACCCTGTATATGTATTCATAATCGGCCTAAAATTCTAAGTCGATTTAAAGATGTCCGTCTGTCTGTTGAAATCACGATACAGTCCACATTATTTGACGTAGAGCGTCAAAATTCAGCAGAACAATTTGTATTGTATCTAGGATGGTTGGTATTGAAAATGAAATATATTGGTCAACGTATTTGTACAGCCCCATATAGCGGTACCACCTGATATTCGGGTAGAGGGATTTTTTTTTTACTTATTAATATACCACTAAGAAACATCCCATATATACAGGGTGAGATACAAAAAACCTGCAATAAAGTCAAACGCCACAATTTTTACATTTTTTTAACTCAATTGGATGAAAGCAAAAAAATATCGATAATAAATATTTAGAATAAGTTTAGATTTGATCGAAGTGGTCACCTTTGGCATGAATTATGTCTTTCAAACGGCCAATGAAACCATCACACGCTCCCCGAATATTGCTCTGCGGTATTTTGGCCCATTCTCGGTGAAGCGCTTGCTTGAAGTGACCGAAACTTTGGTATTCTTTGTGCCAACCTTGCTTTCCAAAATACTCCAGACACAATAGTCCAACAGCTTGGTATCCGGAGATTTTGGTGGCCATTGTGCGCTGGAAATGAAGCGAGGAACTTCATTTTGTAACCATACTTGGGGGGCGCGTGCTAAGTGCGATGGCACTGAGTCCTGTTGGAATGTCCAACTTCTGTTGCCAAAATGTTTGCGTGTCCAAGGCTTAGATACACCCTCCAGAATATTTTCGCAATAATATTCGGCATTTATCCTAATGCCACGGTCGATTAATACGACCGGAGAGCGACCATCGGCTGTTATGGCGGCCCACACCATCACCATGACCGCCACTTGAGTTCTGATGGCCAATCCAACGTGCTCATTTTCAGCTGATCTCTTTGACAAGCAAACACGATCTTTTTGTTGGTTTACAAACTGCTGAACAACGAATGTTTTCTCATCGGAGAAAACCAATTTCGGCTGTTCACCATTTTCGGCCAAGCGAAGCAACTCTTTTTCTCTTTTGAGACTATTTTCTTTCCGTTGCGGTGTAAGTTCTCGCACTTTTTGGAATTTCGACCACTATGAAGCGGTTTTCGACCACGTTGATGTTTTCTTCCGTCCACTTGGTTGCAATTTGAAACTATTTGCTTGTCTTTTCATCGTTATCACTGTTCTGGTACCAATATATACCAAGATCTGCTACGTCAAATACCTAATTTGCTCTTTCGGAATTCCAATTTTTATTTTCTTGAAATAATGTCCTGCAAAATGTTTATCTTTACTATATAACGAAACCGCCAGGTCATGTGTGAATAAACACAATATTTAAAAAAATACGATTCCTCTATATGGCTTCCTGTATCTCCGATAATTGCCTATATTTGTCAACGAAATCAGCTTTAATCTAAGGTAGACCTTTCATTCATTTGTAATTTCGGTAATATTGGTATCTTCTCAATTTCACCAGCTAAATATTAACCGAAGATCATTGAAAAGGTAAGGCTTCAGCGCGGCTTTAACTCTATCCTCATAAAATATGCCATATCTGTAGGTATTTTTGTTCCCGTAGCTAATCATGGACATACCCAGAAGATAAATTCTAAATTGTTGGGTTATTGAAGGTCAGGTGCAAAAATGGACAGTATTGGTCTCTCCATCTAGTATCTCCCTCACTGAGTTCTCAACGCTTATAAGAGGCGGAAAATGAGTCCGGTTGTCTTAAAATTTTACATATCCTAATCTACCAATTCTAGGGCTGATGTGAAGATAGAATAGGTCGAACCATTCCTTCTGGTACCTTGCCCACAAAAGGTCAATATTTTATATACTATTTATCTATATCGGATAGGATTGATATAGGATCAACCCGAGTGTTTAGCTCGCACATTCCCTTCATATATCCGTATACCTATGTCCGTCCCTAGAACGAATTAGTTTTTCGAAATCAGTATAGCTGAAAGACTTTCTTTTGAAATACTGGGAAAAATAAAATTAAATTTAAAAAAATCTCATTAAAAAATACTTATGTCGTTATAAATGAATTCTATTGTATTAAAATATTTTATTTAATAAACTATACTTTTTTCCAAGTAGGAGTAGGATTCTAAATTATAATTTTGCTGTTATGTATATACTTACAGCTCTTTGTAATGTGTTGTTTTTTGGAAAAGCTTAAAAAAATATTTAAAATATTCATATATTTGTATTTTGTATACCATAAAGACCACACGAGTCCCTTAGATATATCTCATAATAACAGATTTCAAACCATAAAGCGGAATTATATTTGTAAATGTAACAACAACCAAAAATATATATTTTTTCTCTCTGTACATATCGTCCTTCCTTTTCTTGTTTTTCTGCTTCATTTCGTTAAACTAACCAAACGAACAACAAACAACAACAACAACAAATGTGCGTCACGAATGCAATATTCATAAATGCATCCCAACCACCACTACCCCAGATACATGATCTACTGTCAAATGGATGAGTTTCAAGTGGATAGTAGTACGCGACAAATGATATTAAATCAAAAATCAATAGGACGTTGAACGAGTATTGAAAGTGTACTATTGCTTTAGATACTTTTCGTTTTGAAATTTAATAGATAACAACTATTACCACTACAATACTTAAAAAAAATACCTACAATAATAGCTAGTAAATACGTATGATAACGCTGTAATTTTTTTTCCTAGTAAGTAATGATGATGGTGTGGCTTAAGTGGTGCGGGGTAACCAAGTTATTAACATAAAAAGCAAAAAAATGAAGAAAAACAACAACTGAAAACCACCGCCCAAAAATATGCTTTATTAGAGTTTAGCTGAAATAGTTTGTGTCAATTGTTTTTAGAGCTCCAAGATAATAACAAAAATCATAAAAATTAAATGGAAAATACGAATGAAACTAAATTTTACAAATTATGGTGTAGGTCTTTACATGGAAACTTGTAATTAAATACTTTAAGGCATATGTAATATTAAAACGCTTCTTATTCAAAGTATTTATTAGAAATATTTATATATAAAACATACATAAATGTGATGTCAGCTTAAATTATTTATTTGAAAAATCCAAAGCATATTTTATGAGTTCCAAGTAGCCGAAAAAAAAAATTAAAATGTTTCCGATACCAAATTTGTAGAGGACTCTAACATAATCACATTTAGTTCAGTTCGAAACAGACAAAACAGGGTTTATGGATTAATTTTTCATTTCAAAGTTCATTGCAGATATATTGTATAGGATCCTTCAAACTGCTTCTCAGCTAAAGTTTCCGCATCTTCTATATATTTCTGGCAATGTTACTGCTGGCTCCAGATATCAGAAGCATTTATAAATAATATAAATAATAATTTATTTTACCATTTAATAAAAATTATAAATAATACCCATTAATTCATTTATTTATTTAATAACTCATTTATATAGAGATATCAAAATAATATAAATAATTGAATTAATTTTAATTTATTTGAAAAAAAAAAAAAAAAACAACAATAATTAAACCCCCAAACTTAGAAGACTTAAAAAAACTAATAAAACACAACACATAATGATTAAGAATGAAATAGGGAAACAAAGAAACCAAAAGTATATCGCACAATTACTTTATTTATTAGATGGCAAAATAACAGCAAAAAAAAAAACAAAAACAATCAAAACAGCAACAGCAAGTAATCAATGTTTTTTAAAACTCAATGCAACATTTTACTTTATTTAATACAAAATATTTTTTTAATAAAATTAGCTTAATTGAGACCACAAGAAAAATAAAGACATTCTTTTTTAATATTTCTTAAAAAATTATTTAAATAGCACCATAAAGTCTATAGTACAGTACATTATATCATAGTAATAATACATAAACAGCAATAACAATAAAAAAAAAGTTATTAAAAATAGACAAGAATATGATCACTAATGTACGGGGAAGGATTTAGTTGGTACATTTTCCTTTAAAAAATAATTAAATTATATAACATATTTTTTAATGTTTTATAAATTATGGGATCATATTGCGAACTATATTGGTTTATAATTTAGAAGAAATGATTAATACCATTAAAATGAGGAGGTCTCTTTTTTAATGGTGCGCCCTATTTTTTTTTTTTTTTTTTTTTTTTTTTTTTTTTTTTTTGTCTCAGTATTCAAAATAAAGCCGAAAATCAGAAGGTGGGAATTATAATAAACCTATTTTGAAATTGTTTGCAATGATGAATGCTATAAAAATTTCTTTTATGGCTGATGTTGTGGGAAAACCATGAAAATATTTAAATCGCGATGTCATTTTATACACGAAGTAGGGAAGCAGCAATGCATCCTAAAGTGTATTTGTAAACCCAAAATTTTAGAAATTTAATTATTTTGGAAAGAGACCCAGGCCTCAACAAGATCTGCTGTTTATGATTGCCAATCCACTTGTTCCACTTAAAATCCTTTCAAAGCTATTAAACCGATAGAATGTGAAGGTTTTGAAAAAAAGCTGGAAAGGTGTTCAAAATATGTAACAACTTTAAAATTGGCAAAATATTAAGTTCAAAGACCTGATATTGGTGAATAATTGATAGAAAACTTGTTATAAATCTTCTATAGATCTTATGAAGTTCGTTGAATGACGATGTCTCCCTCTTTCTAAGAAACTCCCAAGGTATACTTATGTAGACAATTTTTATGTTATAGATCAGAGATCTCAAAAAAGCACATCACTTTCAGAAAAATCAAAAAACCAAAAAATTGTGGAACGTTGATTTCCTATAACTAAAAACCATTGTAGCCATAAATCTAACATTTCTACGCCAAAGGCTAAATCATGGAAATTTCGGCAATTTGATCAATATTTTTTTGACTATTTTGATTGGACAAAAATATCGACTAGGACAGATAAAGTTTCAGTAAAAATGTAAATATTTAAAAATTTGTACCGATTTCAAATAATTTTAGATCCAGTTTTTTTCTTTAGAACTAAATACGAAAACATAATTATTAAAAAAAAATTATAATAAAACAACAATTATAAAATGATGTGAGTGTTTTCAAAATTTTGAGATTTGACTGATATCGTAATACGGAGATTTCATCGTACCTGTTCTGCAAGAAGTCGAAGTAGCAATCCAAAGAGCCAAATATCGAACGTTCGACATGTGAGCTCAAGGTCTGCAGTTTTTCAAAATGGTCCGATCTTTACCATATTTATAGCAGATCGAAATCGGATTATCCTATCTCTTTCTGTACGGCAATATATATATAAAAATAAAATAAAATAAAATAAAAAAAAATAAAATAAAAGGTCGAAATTTTCAAAAAAAAAAAAAAATATATATATATATATATGTATGTATATATATATATATATATACATATATATATATATATATATATATATATATATATATATATATATATATATATATATATATATATATATATATATATATATATATATATATATATATATATATACAACTCGATTTAAGTAAGATAAAAATATTACCATGCACCAAATTGGATACGCCCTTCGAGAGTTATCGTGCACACCAACCAGACAGACAGACGGATCTACGGATATCGCTAGATCGAGTCCAAATGTCCTGAAACGGATTTGGTCCAAAGAATCTTAGGGTCTAAAATCGTTATTTTGATGAGGCACGTTTTGACAGTATCAAATGATGATACCCCCTCTAATATATGAAGTCCGGTTCCGGTATACAATATGAAGTCCGGTTTTTTCAATGGAGTCCGGTTTCATTACAAGAGGTTGACTTCATTGACACATTTGGTTCCAAGAAGACGGTACTACACAGCGCCCGTAACAATGTACTTATGGAGATGTGAATTCGGGAATCATTTTTTTTTTTTTTTTGCACATTCGGGCCGCCTAGATCGCCATCTTTAAACTATTTTTTTTGTGGGACAATGTTAAAGCTCATATCTATACAGAGGAGCCGCTTTAATTGACGCCTTCGATAACATTGAAGAATTTATTCGTGTAATACCGGCCGACAATTTTAGAAGAGACTATACCAAAACGTTGGCCTATATGGACGATTCCTTGCCTTTACAGGTTTAAAACTATGACTACAACACCCAAAATACCTTACATCTGGTAATACCGATACATAACGGCTATAACACAACAGGCATCTCCACGGTCCTACGAACCTAAAATGTATCTGAGTAACCTATAGACCTTGTTTTTTACCAAAGTAGTGATATCAAAATACTGAAAATACCATGTGATCATTCCCTGTGCCGGGATAAAATCATGATATTGGCAGCGATCAGCAAATATTGCAAAGGTATTGAAAAACATTCCTCTTAGTTATTGAGAGTAATATGAAGTCGAGCCTTTGTGGAAATGATCCGGACGAAAGTAATTATATGAGAATCCTTTTATCAACCAGCCCAGAAGAGCAGACAAGGCTGAACCTAAGTAGAATTTTATGTTGGCACAAAAATTTGCCAAAATAGTAAATTTTGTTAATTTTCGGATTAAGATTCCTCCGAATTCGTGAATTTTAGGGGAATAGTGTTTTTAGCAATATTGCAGATAAAAATACGATGATTATTTTGTTATTATATTTTAATCATCATGTGAGTCAACAAAAAAAATAATGGAAAATATGGTTAAAATTCTCTTTAAACGGGATCGTAGCTAGTCAAAATATTGTTATTTGTCATAAAATTCGATTATAGGTCCTGAAAGACGTCAAGAGTTTAGATCTTATATATTACACAAAAAACAAGAATTATATAAAAAACACAGTTCAGGATTAAAGCCGTTTTTTGTGTGAGTTTATGCAAACATCTCCTATAAAACATCCTTTTCAAAATTATTCCTCGAAGACATATTTCCTCGAAGACATATTCTTCATCAAAGCTTACGATTAGTTACCACAGAAATTAAATCTACTTCAATTGTATATGAAAAAATAATTGCATTAATCTTCCCAAAAAACCAAAAATATTTCCTAATTTTTTTTATCAATTTTGTTCAACTTTTCCTCAAAAATCTCCCTTATTACTTCATTTTTTGGGAAAATGTCAAAGTAAGAATTATTCTAGATAAAATGCCATTGTTAGTCTCTGAACAAAAGATATACCTATTATGTACCATAACATAATTGTTAATAAATTATTTCTGAGAAAAATTGTACTTTTCCCAATTCGCTGCAAATTTTCTTATAATTTCACTACACAATACCTAGTCTAGCTTAAGGAAAATGCCAAGTGGACTTGATAGTATTCGTTTTTAGATCTAACCCCCAAAGGTGTTCTGGACAAAATTTGTTAAAAGCCAAATATTGTTAAAGCCCTTATATAGTTTTGACCATATACAAAGGTACGCCTATAGTTTGAGATACATTTCGTAATAGTTATGATAGAGCTCTGAAATCATTTGTACAGAAAATGGTTCATCCAGTTTTCGGAATAGTCTGATTTCAAGTATTTTTTTACGTTTTGGACATGTTTTTCATTTAATTTCGCCAAATTCTGGCATTTTGAGTTCTTATACAGCTATGTAGTTCAATATCGATTCACTTTACTTTTAAGATCACGTTAGCAATTTAATTCATTCATTAATTCATACAAATGTCAAACTATCAATTGTTAAAAAAAAAAATATTTTTTTCTATAATTAAGACATTTTTGTTATATTTTTTTAACAAACCAAAAATAATTATCTGAACAAAATTACAACATTTGGAGGTTTATGTTATACTTCCAAAGAAAAGGAAAACATATCAAAATGCATTTAATTTTATACAAATGTAAACTCTTTATTTAGATTTTAACCTTTTATTTCTGAGCAACTAATATTATCCTTCCCCGTTACAAGGAAAACCCACTATCAAAATACACCAAAAACAAAAAATCAAAGACCAATATTTGTAATATTGTATTTATGAATATAAGAAGAAAATTAATGAAAATATTAAAAAAGTAAAATACTTACATAAAAAATCCATAATTTTAGAAAAAATAACCATGGAAATATTTACAATAACAACATAACTCCCTTTTAACCAAAGAAAAATCTCCAAAAATGAGTCACTAACATTAAAGCATTTATTAAATTTATGTTCATATTAAATGGCACGAAAATTTATGAATGTTTCATTTTTTTAAATTTTTATTTTAAGCTTAAATTTGTGTTTTTTGTTGTATTTTTTTCGGACAATAGTAGCAATGTTTGTGTTTCTCGGTTTTGGTCATTTTTATTATTAGCATTTTAAGTGGAAAATTAACTCTTAACCCCAATTTTAAAACAATAAGAATAATATTAAGCACACATACTCACATAAAACTAACAACAATAACACTTAAATAATAATAAATTTCGAAAAATGACTAATAATGTTATTTAGATAACATTTATAATGATAATAATACTGTATTCAATTAGCCTACATAAACATAGATTTAATGTGTATGCAATTAAAACACACACATATAAATATATATACACTTTGTTGTATTTTTTTTTTAATTTTTAATTTATGTACCTACATATCTACATATATAGAATTATTATATATAAATATATACTTAATGTTTAAATGTCCAATGTTTAATGCTCTCTATTTTTTGTCTTTCTTTTTTCTCTTTTTTCATCTATTTTTTCCAACTACGTTCCTCTTTTTTGATATACTTTCTTGGCAATGTTTGATAAACCAAAAAACAAACGAAAAAACAAAACTGTGATGATTGTTTTCAATGTTACCACACAATAAAACAACAACAAAAAATACAAAAAAAATAAATATTGAAAAAAAAACTCGCCATAAAAACCCCTTAAAACAATGGTCTTGCTTGCAACAAAAAACAAACATTGACATCAACCGCAACTCGAACAAAATTGTTAACAAAATAACATTTGTTGTGTGTGGCTCCAACTTAATACCACCACCAACAACAACAATAAATTGGCATCTCTATTATGAACACACCCAACCAACCACCACCCACTCACTTTAACCATCAACCTCTGAACTTGTCTACCACAACCACACAATGACACTGACAACAACAACAACAATTACAAATATAATTTGTATAACAATTGTTTTCTGCTTCTTTTTTGTGAAAATCTTTATCTATATTGCTCGTCTTTGTAACTCCTACCTCTTTTGCTTGTCTTACTCTTGATGTTGTACCAATTCACTCCCAACACCCCATATCCAATTGCGGCCCACGTATTTGTTCTTACACCTTCACAAAATTTGCTGTTGTTGTTCTTACGCCTTTTGTGTTTGCGTGTGTGTGTGTCTGTGTTTTTCTTTCTTACTTATTTCCTTTTTGGGGAAATGCCTTTGTTTTGATTTCCTTTAAAACACCTATTTTCTTGTGTCCATTGTGTGTGTGTGCGTGTGCGGGTGTAACTTTCCATCAAAACAACTACAACCATCAACAATTCGCCCAACCCCAAAAAACTACCATCAAACCATGAAAACAAAAACGCAACATGTTTGAAACTAATTACTCTAATGCTGCTGTTGCCGACGATGATGATGATAATGACGACGACAAATATAATGATGCCGATGGAATCCGACTGATGGTATCTAAAATGGCAACAATAACAAATCCGTCACCCTATCGTAATTACATGGATGCTCGACTTTTTTGTCGCCTTGATCTCGTTGTCATTGTCTACATTACTCGCCCGCTCACTTGCACACTCTATCTCTCAACTATATGTGTGTGCGTGCGTGACTCAATGTCTTTCTGGTATTTGCTTATTGTATCCATTCATCTTTTGCCTTTGACATTTTCTTTTGATATGCATTTGGCATTTGATGTTCTTTGTTGTTGTTGTGGTTAATTACAATGATAACGATGGTGAATGCCTGCCGCCTGAATGCCCGTCTCTTCGTATTTCTGTCTGCCTGTTGCGTGCCTGCCTGCCTCTCTGACTGCTTGCTGTCTGTGTTTAGAGCTACATTGGGTCAAGGCATACGCTCCGGTTGTGGCATAGTTCCTTTAACAGGACCCGGTGGCCTTCAACACTATGCCTCAACAGATCGACGTTCAACTGGAAGTTTAAGGGTAAGTTCAAATGAATAGTTTTTTGTAATTTAATATTTTTTCCAACTTAAATTAATTAGTTGTGTGTGTAGTGTTTATGTGATACAGAGAAGAAAAACGACCATTCACAATAGTATGAATATGATTTTGCTTCAGAAATATACTGCAACAAATGATTTTGTCTAGCATTTTGGTTATCCAGTTACATGTGTTCGAACACAATATGAAGGGAGATTTCCTAAATGCTATTGGAACGTTATTAAAAAAAACATACAATTTTCTAAATACGTGAAATCTTTATTTGAATTAACAGACCCGGACTGCTCCTAAATTGGTCCAATTTTAGTATACTCTTTAAAACATTTCGTATGGCATCTCAATAATAAATGCCTCAATGCGTCAATTGAAGCGACTCGTCTGTATAATCATGAGATTTAACGTTGTTCCAAGAAAATAGTCTAAAGGCGTTAAATCGAACCTCCTATTACCATATTCAAATTCGAAACTTGAAATAAACGGTGAATAATGTAGATAAAATCATCAAAATACCGTATGTATCGGAGCTATACGAAGACCTAATATATGTAGCTTCCATTACGAACTTCAAATACGACATCTCAAACAATTTCGGTGAGTATTGTACCTAAAATCGTCAAAATACCGAATATAAGGAGATACTGATATATGGGGCCTATACGAAGACCTGGATCTGCATAGACAATTTACTGTCACAGACTGTAGTATCCATTTCGAACTACAAATACCAAATTTGAAACAATTCCGGTGAATGATGTCGCTAAAATCATAAAAATACCGAATATGGGGAGGTACCGTTGTATGGGGGCTATACGAAGACGTGGACCTGCACAGGTAATTTTCTGTCTTAGGCTGTAGTGTCCAATTCGAACTTCAAATAGCAAATTTGAAATATTTCCGGTGAATAATGTCGCTAAAATCGTCAAAATACCGAATATCGGGAGGTACTGTTATGTGGGGGCTATATGAAAACGTAGACCTATATGGTCCATTTACCAACTTAACCTGCAAAATAAAAATGTGTGCAAAATTTTAGCCTTGTATCTCAACTCCACGGGAACCTCTATAGACAATTTTATACTTCAAGGATTGTCATCTATCAAATCTTCTAAAATATGAAACAATTATGTGGGTTAATCAAGTACCGAATATCAATGGAATGATTGATCTACAAATACAATTTTTTTTTTATCAAAATACCGAATATCTGGAGGTACCGTTATATGGGGCTACACAAAAAATGAAGCTATACATACAATGTTTCGCCACACGAGCTAGAATCCATTACGACCAAAAAGTACCAATTTTTAGACAAATCCGTGAAAAAATGTGGCAAAAATTATTAAAATACCAAATATCGGGAGGTACTGTTATATGGGGACTATACCAAAGTGTGGGCCTATATATCTCATTTTCAATATCAACCATCTACGTCAACTAATGTGGGTTGTATCGCGATTTCAACAGACAGACGGACAGATAGACAGACAGAGAGACAGGAGGACATCGTTCAACCGACTTAGAATTTTATGCTGATTATGAATGTATATACTTTATGGGGTCGACGACGAATATTTAAGGATGCAACAAACCGAATGACAAAGTTAATATACCCTCCTTTCCAAGGTGGAGGGTATAAAAATTGAATATCATCTCACGGTACCGTCCACCATTTTTGGGGAAATACTGTTCAATGTCCAGCTCTTAAACTGTACCAAACTGTGACTTTTTCTGAATGCATTGGTAGCTTAACAATGCTTCTGCCCGATATTTATTTCAATTCTGCTTAGCCAAAAATGAGCTTCATCGCTGAACCCCATAAAATGGAAGAGCTTTCTTAGCAGAGCACATATATCACATAAAATGCAATGATGAGAAAGCGTTGTTCGTTTGTAAGACGATTTATGGTTAAATTGTTGAAAAATAGAAGATGTTTGACGGTGAAACAAAAACCCAGTGTTGGGAAATGGTAATAGCGAAAAATTGACCTTTATATTGTAATATATCATCCCTATATGTTCGACATCTCAAAATGTGAATCTTTTTTATGGATCTCCCGCACGGCAGCATTCGTGTTGCTATGGACTAGTATATAGTGGGAGAAGTGAATGCAATAGACTACGAGATTCAATCTAGCCATCAGCTTGGACCAGACTATGATTTAGTGGCTGCCTTGGACGGAAACTTGCAGTAAACCTGAAGCGTTCCAGGCACAGGTATTCTGCTAAAAGTTATGTGGGTCATGAGCGGGAACGAAGACCAGGCTAAGTTGTACCAACTGTTATGATTGCAAACGAGTCATTTCTAATGAAAGGGGAGATTAATAGTAATTTCCATCGATATCAAATAAAGACCTTCCAATTTCAACAAATTACGTCACTTATATTAAATTGTAGTGCAGTTCTCCAACTGGTTAATGAGTCAGTAAGGTAAGGTAGTCGCTAAAACTAACCAACAGATGTAATGCGTTTTTATACCCGACACCACCCTGTGGTCAGGGTATCATGTCTTTCTGCATTTGTTTGTAACATTGAGAACGAAGCGAGAAAGACCCATAGTTTCTTTTGATGATCTGCATAGAATCACATTCTGAGTCGATTTATACATGTTCGTCCGTCCGTCTGTCCATGCATTTTGTAAACAAAGTACAGGTCGCATTTATTGAACCATCGAGATGAAATTTTACACAAATCACTTTCACCAAGGACGAACTGGCGATAATTGGTCCAAATTTAGATATAGCTCCCATATATATCTTCGTCCGATTTGCCTTTTATTGTGCACCAAATGCTCAATATTAATCCAAATACGCATAGAAACAAGTATATAAAACTTGTTGGAAATCGGTTCGAATATAGCTATGGCTCCCAAATATACTGGTTAGCCCATTTTTCATTATTTTGTTATAGCTCCCATATATAGCTTCTCTCGATTTCACGTTTACTGCGCTAGAAAAGAGTATTATCAGCTCAAATAGGACGGATTTTGATGAAAATCGGTTCAGACACAAATACCTCCGAAAATTTAGTAGAAACCGATTCAAATTCCATAATTTAGAACTATTCGGGTTTAAATTATAGCTGATTTAATTCTCATATGTTCTTCATAAAAACATTTATTTGTTATGGATAGATCTACTAAATATGCAAAGTGGTATAGGGTATCATAAACTAAACTAGCTTGATTTCCACAGACGGACAGTCCGTCGAATGGTTATCGCTAAATCGATTTAGAATTTTATACTGATTAAGAATATATATCCTTTGTTAAGCCTAAAATGTATATTTAGTAGTGTTACAAACGGACACACTTAATATACCCTTCACGCTATTATGGAGGGTATAAAAATGAATATGTTTTATTTTGTTCAATGTGGCTATTTGTGGATTATATACACTAAAATGGGTACTAATTAAAGTGTGGAAATATAATCAAATTTTATCTAAATTGAGAACATCTGGATTCACACAAACATCCCTAAAAAGAAGGGATATGTTTCTTGGTGACAAAGTCCTCGAAATTTCTTTTGCATATAGATCAGCAATTCTGGCTTATGGAAAGACTATCAAAAATTATATTTTCAATTTCCTGGATTTATTTCTGAAAATATTACTTAAAATCCAAAAATTTCCTGTATTTCTTCCTGAAAATATTACTTAACATTCAAACATTACTTAACATTACTTACCGAAGCTCCTAAAAAATAAGCACTATTTTAAAGTTAATAATATAACTTCGTAATGTCTTCTTAGTCATCATCAGTTAAGTTATGTCACTTTCCGCTGAATATTGTTTTTCAACTATTACGTCTAAATGTTTTAGAAAAACTGGCTGTATGTTCTAAAGAAACGTTAAATTTATGTATTTATTTGAATATAGTTCGTTTTTTTCAATTGCTACCGAAAAAATAACTATCAAATTGAATGTTTTGCTTGACATACATCAATCTCTCATGTTTTATTTTTTTTTTTCTGAGTGTAATAAATAAAATATGAATTACCATTGCATGTGATTGTAAAATACAAACAAATAAACACACAACTCTATTTAGCATATGAAAAATAATAATAGTAATAAATGGAAAAAATACCCGTAAATAAACAAAACAGTTATCTCTCTGGGGAAAACCCAAATTTCCCAAATGACCAAAATGCAAATCTAACAGCCACTACTGATAAAGTAAACAATTTATAAAATAGAAATAATTTCAAAGCAAAAAAAAAAATATAAAACAGAAAGCGTTGACTAAAAATAAATTTATAATATAAAAAAATAAATAAATATTATTATTTCATTTTTGTTGACAAAAACAAAATATAAATAAAATAGAAATCTGAGCATCTGGGCACTAAAAGCCTAGTCGGTCATGTAAATGACAGTTACAATTAAGACAAAAAAAAATGCAAAAACAAAAAAAACACATAATGTGTTATGTAGCGAAAATATATTTAGTGAAATAAAAATATAAAATAATGACAAAGAGCATTTATTTAAAAACAAAAGAAATGGTAATAATAAATTCATATGCCAAGTTTAAATAAATGTTAAAGCAAAAATAAAAAGAACCTAGCAAAATTTCCCAAAAACTAATTATGAAAAACGGTATATCTTTAAAAAAGAAAATCTACCGACTAGAGAAGAATGTCAAATTGAAAATAGCACAATAAAACAAGTGGTTTAAATAATAAAGAATATTAATTTATAATGGCTGTATTTTATTTAATCTACATAATTAGTTTTGTCATTTGTTTATTGAAGGATAAATCAAGTAGAAACATTGCTATAAACAACTGTAGCTCCTTAGCCGAACAACACTCGTAACATACAATTCTTTTGCTATTTTTGAAAATTTCAATTTTCAATTCTTAACTTCTGAATTGGGGTCAAGTTTTATTATATAAATAAAATAAATTTAGAATAAATTCTTCTTTTTTCAATATTTTTTCCTCATTTTCAAACCCCACATTTCTAATGGGATCTTAATCCTTTCTACAAAAAGGAGTGTTTGTGAGAGAAATACAAAGCTAAGAAATTAAAATAAAAAAAAAATTCAATTTAACCAGTGTCAAATTAAGTGTGTAGTACTTAATTATCTAAATGTCATTAAATACTTATCCATTTTGTCCATGATACATTGAATATCCACGATATCCAAGTGTCATATATCGATCTCAATGTTGTGCAAGTGGTACAGAATTGCTATCCCCATTATTCAAGTTATCCAAATAATGTATAATGATAATTCCCGTTAGTCTGGTGACGTAGGAGGATTATCCACGTTATCCACGTGCCATATAATTATTATCCACATTATTTATATTCCCTTGAAAAATTAACTGTAACATTATACAAGTGACATAGAAAGAGTACCAATGACACATAGTGGTATTTCCATTATCCATGAAATAACGTAAATTATCCACTTGGTCGAAGTGACGTAGAATGATTATCCATGTTATACAAGTGACATATAATTATAATCCACTTTATCCAAGTGACATTATAATTTCCGTTATCCTGGTGACATATAAAGATTACCCACTGCATCCAAGTGGAGTAAAATTATTAAGTACTTTATGCAAGTGATATAAAATTATTATTTCCGTTATTCAGTCGACAAATAATGAATAACCACTTTATCCGACTGACGTAGAATAATTATCCACGTTATTCAGGTGACATGAAATGATAATTTCCGCAATGTTTACCACTTTATCCATGTGCCGTAGAATGATTATCGACGTTTTTCAAGTGACATAGAATTTGTATCCACTTTATCCAAGTGATATAAAATGATAATTTCCATCATCCTGCAGACATATAATGATTATCCACTTTATCCATTATCGTTATCCGTGTGACATACAATGATTATCCATTTCATCTAAGTGAACTAAAATAATTATCCACTTTATGCAAGTGATATAAAATAATCATTTCCGTTTTCCTGGTGACAAATAATGATTATCCACATTATCCAAGTGGCATAGAATAATAATTTCCGTTATCCTTGTGGCATAAAATGATTGTGCCACCCCACCCAAATGACAAAGAATTATTATCCACTTTATCCAAGTGGCATAGAGAATAATTTCCGTTATCCTGGTGGCATATAATGGTAACCAACTTTACCCAAGTGGCGAAGAATTATTATCCACTTTATCCAATTGGCCAACAGCGATTATCCCCTCTATCTAGGTGACTTAAAATTTCAGTTTTTCTGGTGACATATAATGATTATCCACTTTATCCAAGTAACATCGAATAATTATCCACTTTATCCAAGTGACATAAAACGATAATTTCCGTTAACCTGGTAACATATACAAGTGAGATAAAAAACTGCAATAAAGTCAAACACCAAAATTTTTACATTTTTTTACATTTTATTGAATGAAAGGAAAAAACTTTGGAAATGGCATCAAATTTTAGAATATGTTTAGATTTGTCCGAATTGGTCACCTTTGGCACGAATTATGGCCTTCAAACGTCCAATAAAACCGTCACACGCTGCCCAAAATTTGCTCTGCGGTATTTCGGTCCATTCCCGGTGAAGCGCTTGCTTGAGGTGATCTGCACTTTGGTAATTTTTACTGCTAACCTTGCTTTCCAAAATACTCCAAGCACAATAGTCTAAGGGATTGGTATCCGCAGATTTTTGTGGTTATTGTGCGCTGCAAATTAAGTGAGGAACCTCATTTTGAAACCATTCATGGGTTGGTTTTGAGCTCTGTTGGATTGTCCAAGATCTGCAGCCAAAATGTATGCGCGCCCAAGGCTTTAATACACCCTTCAGAATATTTTCGCGATAATATTCGGCATTTCTTCTGATGCCACGGTCGATTAATACAAGAGAAGAGCGACCATTGGCTGTTATGGAGGCCCACATCATCACCATGGCCGGCGCTTCAGTTCTGGTGGCTAACCGAAGGTGCACATTTTTAGCTGACCTCTTTGGCTTGTAAGTACGATCATTTTGTTTCGTGATTTTGTCTCATCGGATAAAACCAAATTCGGCAGTTCACCACTTTCGACCAAGCGAATCAATTCTTTAGCTCTTTTGAGTCTATTTTCTTTCCGTTGCGGTGTACGTTCTTGCACTTTTTGGAATTTCAATAGCTTTACCCCGAGCTCATTTTTTAATATTTGCCGAATGGAATATTGCGATACGTTCAGCCCACGAGCCTTTTTTTCGGCCACTGCAACGTGGGTTTCGATCAAGTCGCTTCTTTACTTTTCGAACCATTTCTGCTGATGTTTCTGTTTTCTTCCGTCCACTTCCTTGACGGTAGCGAGCGTTGGTACGAGACACAAACGATTTATTCACATTTAAATGCTGGAGTGCCCTAACTTGTGGTTTTCCAGCCAAATATAAAGATATCACACTAAAATTCTCACCAAAATACTTTTGTTCGCTTTTAAACGATATAATGAACTGTCAATGGAATAATTTTAACAGCTGTCAGACGAGTGGATTAGAAATGACAGCAGTCTGAAGTTGGTTACATTTTTTTCACCTCACCATGTATATGCCGATTACAAGTCCATGTTTCGAGATTGTCTCCATATAAAATTCTTATTACACTATCTTCATGGCATGTCCTGAATAATTTAATTTGGCATATCTCTTATTTACTTTATAGTGTCCAGTATTTTGTAGTATCCTCATTTTGGATTCTGCATTGATTTATTTTTAATTAATTCCAGATATAAACATGCTTTTAATGCAACACATTTGATTTTTAACTGATTTTCTTTAAAACTACACAATGCCTTCTTGAAATTTAAGTTCCCTTGGCCTATAACAATTAAATGTTTAATGATCGACCTAATAATTACTATTTCAATGTGTCAACAATGGATTGTTTTTTTTCCTTGCCATTAGCCATTGTCAAATCCTTTTTTAATAGCCTCTCTCCTGCCTTTGTAAATAAATGGAATTTTTTTGTTTTCGTTTTTTTTTTTTTCATAATTTCCGATATCTGTCAATTCAAATTCAAAACGAAAGTTAAACCATAAATTTAATACTTAAAGGATTAAAAGTATTATGGGTTTTTTTAGTTATATAAGAATTACAGCAAAAATGCGGAACAACGCCAACAACAACAGCTGCAGCGATGAATTATGATTTGATGCATGATTTATGCGATGAGCTGTTCAAATGAAATCAATTAACGTTGAGGCGATTATTTGTGTTGACCAATGAATTGTGAAACTACTGATTGTCCAGTGTCCACAAACAATTAAAACAAAAAAAAAAACAGAAAAAAACGAAAACGACGACAACAACTAATTGGATGCTGGCAAATAAATTTATGCACATATAAATACAACAAAAGATTAATTCTTATTTTATATTTTAAGATTTAAATAAAAAATGCACAAACACACACTCACTTGCACACATATATACCAAATGAAAATTTAAATAAATCATTGTAATATTAAATTGCATAAATGTAATATTAATAATAATCGATTTTCATTTCTCTTGCACTTTTTTTTTAAATATTCTTAACAGATATCGGCATGGAAAGGATCACAGGTAAGCTGATGAAGGGAAATTTTATATTGATTGCATTTTGAAATAAATTCTGTGATATGATTTGTAATTTACAATACTTGAAAAACTTGGCCTGGCCGAATTTTGTATACACCCTCCACTGTGTTTATCAAAGTAGAATTGGTTAATTATTATGGGCACACTTCTGGTAGCATTAAACTGAGTTTACAATAACTACATTTATTGCACGGGAGGTACCGAATTCTAAATATCAAATTCTAAATTCAAGACAATTCGTTTGGATATTGTGGCAGAACCCTTAAGAATACCAAAAATCGGAAGGTACTTTTATATGGAGGCTATAATAATTAGTTGACTTGACTCGTATATTTTTTTTAAAAAAAGAAGAGAACAGACCTATCGAGAACACCAAATGCCAAGTTTAAGCTGATTTGATTGGAAATTATGGCAGAAATCTTCGAAATATCGAAAATCGGAAGGCATTGTTATATGAATGCTATACCCATTTGTGGACTTGTAGCGAGCATTTTTTTTGCAAAGAAAGAAACAGACCTTTCAACAATCCCAAATATCAAGTTTCATCTGAGTTGGTTGGAAATTGTGGCAGAAACCTGAAAATACCGCAAATAGGGAGGTACTGTGGTACCGGAGGCTATACCAATAGGTGGCTTTGCGTAGAACACTTTTCCTCTGATTTGGCTGGAAATTGTGGCATAAACCTTCAAAATAACGAAAATCTGGAGGTTCTGTTATATGGGCGCTATACCAATTCGTGGGCTTGTATTAAACATTTTTTCAAGGAGAGAAAAGACCTATCGAGAACCCCAAATGCCAAGTTTATGCTGAATTGCTTGGCAATTGCAGCAGAAACCTTCGAAATACCGAAAATCAGGAGCTACTATTACATGGGGGCTATACCAATTAGTGGACGGCAGCAATTAGTGCAAGGAGAGAACAGACCTTTCAATAACCCCAAATGACCAGTTTCATCTGATTTGGTTGGAAATTGTGGCAAAAACCTTCAAAATACCCAAAATTAGGAGCTACTATTACATGGAGGTTATACCAATTTGTGGTCGTGCATCCAGCATTTTTGCAAGAATAGAAAAGACTTTCCACGAACCCCAAATGTCAAGTTTCATCTGAATTGGTTGGAAATTCTGGTAGAAACCTAAAAATAAAGAAAATCGGGAGGTTCCGTGGTACCAGAGGCTATACCAATTAGTGGACTTGCATCGAACAGTTTTTGCAAGGAGAGAGAATGTCTACCAAGAACTCCAAATGTGAAGTTTCAGCTGATTTGGCTGGAAATTATGGCATAACTCTTCGAAATAACGAAAATTTGGAGGTTCTGTTATATGGGTGCTATGCAATTAGCGGACTTGCATAGGAAATTATTTGCAGTTCGAATATAGTCCCGTACCAATTTCAAAATTCCTGCCCAAAAAATGCAAATTTTTCTTGGTCTCAAAAGCAGTGTCGACTTTTTTTCAGGACTTAATAAATCTAACAATATCTAGGACAACTTTTCCTAAATTCCACCTGAACTTGTTTTCCCTTATATGTGGGCTAAACGAAAATATGGAACTTTATCTGCCAGAAAATGTGGTACCTATTGCGAACTCTATATACCAATTCTGAGAAGGCAATCTTTTTTTTTTTTTGAAAATTTTAAAATTTATGGTGAATTTTTAACGGGCCTAAACAGTCCATTTGTTGCCTCACATGAGGCTTAAATTTTTCTATATAAATAATCCTCGTATTACTATCAATAATATTGGCCATTACATCCTATATTTAAAATGCAAGGATTCCAAGGAAACCTAGTCCGAAATTTTCAAAAAAAAAGTGTGAGGTGGATGAATAAGCTCTCAATTTTTAGGATACATTACGATCTGAACTTTCAAAATGCCGACACAAGTGCCTTCTATTGTTGGCTCTACTGTCATAATCTATAAGGTCTTTCCAATAATTTTTTTTGTGTTGCACAGTGTAATTTATGTTTTCTTCATTTACTGGCCATTTTTCTTACCTTGCTTAATTTAAATTCATTTCTTTCTCTTTACAGAGCTCCCTCTCAAAGGCCTTCCGTTTCAATACAAAATCATCCCGGAGCGGTAGCTCAATTGGTGACCGCGCCTCTGTTGGGAACTCCACCTCCCCAACACCATCGTTTAGTAGCTCAGAGGGGGGCGGAGGAATTTACGCCACTGTAGGTGCCTATCCATATGGGAGTCAAACATACCAACAACAACAACAGCAGCAGTACAGTAATCATCATTATCCTCCACCCACTACCGCACCTCCTCCACCACCACCTGCTGCTGTGTCCACACCATCATCAACGTCGTCACAGCAACAGCTGCATCACTATCAACAGCAACAGTTCTACATACATCCTCACCAACAACAACAACAACAGCAGCAACAAGCAAATGCCCATCGCATCAGTGCACCGCCGGCAGGCACAGGTCTGGATACCCCAACCGATTCTAGTCTTCTCTATGAACAGCATCGTCGTGTCAAAAGCATCAGTGATATTGGAGCGACAGCCGCCAGCGCCGGCGGTTCGACGGTCTATGGTACCTCAAATCGTGATCGTATGAGCGGTATTAGTGGCCTTAGCAGTATGGGCCTATCCGATACGGCCAGCATAGCCAGCAGTGGGGGACTAATGACCGAACATGGCAATCATTTGGGTGGCGGTGGTTCGGCAACAGAATCTTCCAATTCGCCTGTATGAGAATCGGTTATAATGTAAGTCCCTGGGAAATGAGTATTCATGGATGCCAAGGACTTACATTGCCTGCAAACACCCACCCATTCTCAATGCACACACTTACACTAACACACATGCCCATCATACAAATTAAACGGACATATGAGCCCCAAAAATGAAAGGCCAGTTATGTTCGAGTGCTTCTGCAGTGGCCGATTATGGTCGGCAGAAAATGTAGGTTAACTCAATTTCAGTTAAATTAAAAGCATTTAAAATCAATCGTAGTTAGTTATACTCAATTATCGAGACCAAACCAAAACAGATGATGCCCAGGCCCATAATGATGATGTGGATGCTGATGCCGATGCCCAGGCGGAGGAGTTCGATACAAATTCACAACAACAGCAGCAGCAGCAGTGGCGTCGTTAGCAACAAACAGTCGCCAAAGCGCATTAAAACATCCACCAACCAAATGCTCATAGCAATTAAAAGTTTTTTTCGTTCGTTCGTTCATTCATTTGTTTGTTTCTGCTTCTGTTTTTGTTTTCGCTTTTCTATTTGTTTATGTGTTGCACATTTCTGTCAGTTGCACACTTTTTCTGTTCCTTGTATTCTGTGTTTGGCACATCGCTGACCCGGTGCTTTATGTCTGTGTGTGGGGTTGTGTGTGCACATAATTTAATCTGCACTTCCGTTAATTTTGGTTTTTCTGACTGCCTGCCTGCCTATCTGTTTTCGAACCAAACATTGTCGACCAAATTAAGTTTTCAAACCTCAACAGCAACAAGAACAACAGCCAAACCTATTCACGAGTTATTCATTTAAATTGCGGTATGCGGATGTGGGAATTGGCACAAATATTTATATTCCAATCTATATTGAATTTTGTGGTTGCCATTTCGGTTGGCAGTGGCACAATTTCGAATGTTTTTTTTTTAATATTTTGAATTCAATGGCATAAATAATTAGGAATTAATAAAAACAGTCATAAAATGAGAAGAACCAAATATTTCTAGGCAAAATACTTGTGGAGATCCGCACCATGAACAGGAAAAAGGTGATAGTCCTAAAGACATTCTATCTATAAAAGGATATTATTCATGTGATAGCAATAGAGGATCTTTTACCCATAGGAAGGCTTAAAATACCTGTAAAAAACATTTCTTTCTTTAAAAGTCTCTTGAAAAGTTGCTTCTTTATAGTAGACATATAGAAAGACTTTATAAGGACAACTGACTTTACAAATTTTGTAAAAAGTTACCTCTCCATAGAATAGATGGACTTTTTTAGGAAAAATGACCCCCAAAAGATATTTAGCTCACAAAAGATCCATGTTTAATAGACTGGCAGAATAACTGAACAACATTTGTCTAAACTTAGAAAATCTTTAAACGCTTATATAGGCATTTAAAACTTGTAAAACCATTTTCGTCCTTTGAAGATCTGCAAAAGGTATTTAATAAAAAAATGTCCTGAAATCACGACTTATATCTGTAAAAGATATTTAGCTTGTCTTCAAGAATAAAAGAGCTTTTGACCTCAAATATTTATTCTATCTATTGCTATTATTATTATATTCTCTTAATATGGGAGGTTTGAATGGTCTTTTATTCATGGAGGAGGTATTCTACCTTACAAGGGCATTCAAAATATCCATGGATAGAATTTAAAAAAGTTTTTTTTTTTTATAAAAAAAACTTTAACGAGTATTTTATACATAGACGAGCCTTTAAACGTTTATTTTTATAAAAAAAGCTTAAATTAATCTCCAAATACAAGGACGAGCTTAAAAAGATATTTAACATTCCTAAAAGCGTTTTAGGGAGGCATTCTAAGGGCATTAGAAGGGCTTTAAAAGGTCCTCCACTCATCTTTTAGTTTTTATAAAAGAGCTTAAATTAATCTCCAAATATAAGGACGAGCTTAAAAGGGTAATTAACATTCCTAAAAGTGTTTTAGGGAGGCATTCTATTCTTAGAAGGGCTTTAAAAGGTCCTCCACCTATCGAAGATATTTAAAAGCTAAAATCTCTGCTATCCATATAAGGGCTTCTGTTATTCAGAGAAGAGCTTTAACCTGATGTTATTTATATAGCAGAAATTTGAAAAAAAAATGTATTTACTGTTTCAATAGGAGAGCTTTAAAATGTATATAGGTATCATAGAAGAGCTTTTAATGATTTATTTCGAAAATGAGATCCACAGGGTCTTCTATCTACAGAATAGCCTTCAGAGATCATATATTACTAAGTAAGCTTTAATAGGTCTTTTATTTAAAGAAGGGCTTAAAAACGCGACCTAGAGAAAAAGGGGAATAGCTTTAAAGGTTATTAAATAAATAGAAGAGCTTTGAAGAATTTAACGGGTATTCCAGTCGTAAAAAACTTTAAGTGGTCGCCTATCTATAGTAGATATCGGAATAAAATATTAGAAGAGCTTTTAATGGGCTTCTAAACTTAAAAATTATTTTTTTCCAAAGTCTTAATAAGCGTTAGATCCACAAAGGATTCTATCCATTGGATAACTTTAAAAGGTACTCTTTCCCATGAAAATCATTAAAAGCTTTAAAAGATCTTCAATCTATAGAAGAGCTTTAAGGGATTTTCTAAACGTAGAAGAATTCAAAAGTAATAGCCAACACATAGAATAGCTTAAAAAGGTTTTCTCTCTGTTAAACCTGGAAAATCTTTTTCATACATGGAAGTACAGTAAATAATCTTCTATTTATAGAAAACCTGTTAAAGCTCTTCCTTTTAAAGGAAAAAGTTAAAAGAATCTTTTTAAGTGTAAATGTTTTTTTCAATTTTAAAAAGACTTGGGAATGCTCTTTCATCTATAGGAGTCCTGTAAAGGTTCTTCTATTTATTTAAGACTTTTAAAGAGTATTCTGCATATAGAAGATCAGTAAAAGATGTTCTATTTACAGAAGGCTGTTTTTTTTTTTGCGACGCGAAAATGCCTCTCCATCTATAGAGAAGCTGTAATAACTCTCCTATTTATGGAGAACGTGTACAAGTTATTTTCATTTATAACAGATTTAGATTCTAAAGACCATCTAAAGAAGCCGTTTTAAAGGTCTCCTGTTAATAAGAGCCTTAAAAAAGCTCATTACTATATAGAAGTTTTGTGAAAGATTTTCTGGCTATAAAATTCTTTTTTCTTAAAGAGATCTATAAAACTTATTCAGTCAATTAAAAAGCCATTGAGTATCACATGCCATTAGGTTGGATGAATGGAGCTTATGGAGAACCCTCTTGAGGACTTCTCAATTCTTCAAGGAAATCTTCCTATATACGATCTCTGAGAGATTTTTCATCTTTATAGGATCTGTGAATATTCTTCTATCAATTGAAGTACTGAAAAATGTATTAAGAATTATAAAGAGTTTTCTGACCATAGAAGGCCTTCTCTCTAAAAATGTTTTTTTTTTTTTTAATGAGCCCTATAAAGTCTTTTCTTTAGATCATTTTTTTGGTCTGCAGAAGAACTGTAAAATGTTTTCTCTCATTACACAAGTCCCCTTATTTTAAAGGGAAATCCAAAGTGCCAGTATTGGATCTCCTACCCCTATTATCCCCATAATACATCTTTATTTTGCGCTTTAATGTAAACCCCTTTCCTTATCAGAGTCCCACTAAAACTTATTTTAATTTGAACGCAAAAATCTGCAGCTTTATGCAAATGATACGATACTGCATACATTTACATCGCTGTGCAGACAAGCGTAGCAAAAGCAATTCGTAATTCCAACGGTGCGTGGCGCATATGTTCCGTATAATTAAATAGCTACACAGGATGTAGGTGTATGTATGTACGAGTAAGCAAGTAATTTATAGTGGCTTTGATACCCACCAAGGATTTTGCATTAGCTGTACAATCAAAAAATAATGGATAAAGAGAGCTTTAAGTAAAAAAAAATTGAACCAAATATCCCTAAAATTGCTAAAGGTGATGCGAGAGTTTAGAATTTTGGGAAGATTTCTTCTAGAGGGTTAAATTAAAATAAAAGAAAAGTCGAATAGGTCGCAGAACTTAAAGATGTAATATAAATTTCTAGACATAGCAAAAACTTAAATAATTCAATAAACATATAAATTATAAAGAATTTTACAACTTTTTATTCCAATCCTTCGAAATTCTACTTAACATGAATTGCTTCAACAAAATGTCCGATGGAATATCCCATACATTCAATTTCGTAATATACCATTACCATCCACATATCTATCTATTCATTTGCTGATGGTACATATTTGTATAAATCTATATCAACATAATAAAGATTGCTCGACGAGGTCTTTTTTTTTTTTTGTTTTTTTTTTTCTACTCTTCCGCACTTTTGCATAATTGAGGTTTAATGTTATGAAACATAAGACAAATATAATTTCATATCCTTTTTGCAGTCAAGCATATTATGTGCACACTTACACAGGCACACACATATATATGTACTCCACCAAATACAGATATTCCAATGTGTGTTCATTGGAACACAAACACAATTACATGTGGATTTATAATTAGAATGTAAAAAAAATTAAAAGAAGTAGGATATCTGTTCGTATGGAAAATTATGGATTTATAGAAATTAAATATTAACAATGCGACGTGTATTTATGTGTTTTTGCTAAATTTTTCATATATTTTTAGTTAAATTTTAAAAATTATTTCCTGTGTTAAAGAGATTTTTAGTTAAATATTAGTTAGTAATTTTTTGTGTTTTAATATGCTGTTCTTTTATTCACATACCACCCAATACATATTCCAAAAAAACCCACCTTTTCTAATGATATTAATTCACATGTACACATATAGACATATATAAACACGCGTTTGTATGTGTACAATTTATAGACTTTATGTAAATAAAGATGAAAAAAAAAAACTAAAGTCAACTGAAAAGCCTATTATTTTTATAAGTTATGTAAATATGCATAAGTTAATTACATAAATATTCAATACAACAAAAAAACAACAACAACAATAGAAAAATAAATGAAATAACCGGCAAATAATTTAATTTTTTTCAAAATTCGATTTAGAATGAAAATTAGATTGAATTTAAAATTCTCAATCAAGCCGAATATGTTTCAAAGAGAAAAATTAGAATACGATTTTTTTGGCCGAAATCCCCAATTTTGGTTTTCATTGATTTCTAATTTTTGTGTAGAACTCGTTTTTGATAGTGAATTTTCAAATAAATATTTATTTATATCGCTGATATTTAAAGCCATTATTGTAAATTAAAAATATATATTTTTTAAGGAATATAGGAGCGTTTTAAAATTATTTTTGAAGGCCTATCTATAGGAGTCGTATTCCTTCAAAAGTACGTTATGTGAATATATTTTTGGGGTTTAAAAAATATTTCTGAGGATTTTTTTGAGGAATAAATAAAGCAATTTTTAAGGGACTATCAAAGCTGTGACATAATTGTTAAAAAACACTTTTCTAAAGGACTATCAAGGATATGACACGAATTTTTAAAAATATTTTTAAGGAAGAATTCTGAAATTTTTTTTTTATTTTATATTAACAGAGTTATGAACTTTGGTTTTTAAATGCCTTTTAAGGACCTATTAAACAATAATCATATATTTTAAAGTATATTTTTCGAGAGGCTTTCTGCGATATAACCGAGGGCTTAAGAAATGTTTATTGTATTGCTACCAGAGCTTTTATCGTGAATTTTTATCCTACGTCACACTGTAGTACATGGAATTATTTCTTTGTTCATTTGTTTGTAACAAACAAAGTACAGGTCGCATTTATTGTCCGAATGAGATGAATTTTTTCAAAAATTATTTGTTTGGCCCATAGACGAACCCTACTGAAATTGGTAATAATCGATCCCAATTTAGATATAGCTCCCATATATTTATATACATATATATCTTCGTCTGATTTCAATTGAAATTCGTGATAATTGATCCAAATTCCATCTACAGGGTGAGTAAAAAACCTGCAGCAAAGTCAAACGCAATAATTTTTCCTTTTTTTTTTTAAATTTTATTGAGTAAAAGCAAAAAATGTCGGAAATAGCATCGAATTTTAGAATAAGTTCAGATTTGTTAGAATTGGTCACCTTTGGCACGAATTATAACCTTCAAACGGCCAATGAAACCGTCACACGCTGCCCGAATGTTGCTCTGCGGTATTTTGGCCCATTCCCGGCGAAGCGCTTGCTTAAGGCGATCGACTCTATGGTATGGTTTAGTGTCAACCTTGCTTTCCAAAATAATCCAGACACAATAGTCCAACGGATTGGTATCCGGAGATTTTGGTGGCCATTCTTGGGTGGCGCGTGCTGAGTGCGATGGTGCTGAGTCCTGTTGAAATGTCTAAGGTCTGCGGGCAAATTTTTTGCGTTCCCAAGTCCTTAATACACCCTTCAGAATATTTTAGCGATAATATTCGGCACGGCACGATTAACACGAGCGGAGAGCGACCATCGGCTGTTATGCCTGCCCACACCATCACCATGGCCGGCGCTTGAGTTCTCGTGTCAAATCGAAGGTGCACATTTTTAGTTGACCTCCTTGGCAAGTAAACAAAATAATTTTGATTGTTTACAAACAGCTGGACAACGAATGTTTTCTCATCGGACGTAGCTAAATTCGGCAATTCACCACTTTCGGCCAAGCGTTGCTACTCTTTAGCTCTTTTGAATCTGTTTTCTTTCCGTTGCGGCGTAAGTTCTTGCACTTTTTGGAATTTCAATGGCTTTAGCCCGAACTCATTTTTCAATATTTGCTGATTGGAATATTGAGATATCTTCAGCTCACGAACCATTTTTCGGCCACTGTTACACGGTTTTCGATCAAGTCGCTTCTTTACTTTTCACACCATTTTTCCTGATTGTGCTGTTTTAGCCACTTCTGGTTTTCCAGCCAAATATAAAGAAATCACACTATCACGCTTAAATTCCATCACGAATAAAATTAGAAATGACACCAGTCTGAAGTTGATTGTAGTTTTTGTTCATCTCACCCTGTATATCTTCCTGCGTCTTCATGGTTATTGTGCACCAAATATGTAACACGAATTGAATGGATTTTTGAACCCGAATTTTCCAATTTAGTGAGACTCGATCCCCATATATTTATATCTCCTATATATATTTCTAAATAGTATCCTTCACGAGGTCATGTCATGACTTTATAACAATGTTATTTGGTACGACAGGCAGAAACTCTAGCGTCAAATTTGATGGAAATCGATTCAGAATTGAATATATCTCCTATATCTAAAGCTATATGAATGTGTATCAGAAGAGGTTCATAGTTGATATAATCTACTTACATCAATTCTTTACATCAATACGTTTAGTTGTTAGGGATAGCTCTGCCAAATATGTACAGTGACGTAAGATATTATGTAGTCGACTCGTCCCGTTTTGCTGGTTTATATTTTTTTTCATGTATTTAAAAAAAAGATCTCTTAAAGTACAATCAGATTTTTTTTTCAAAAATCACCCCAAAAATATTTTGGATGTCTGAGATATAGCTTCGAAAAAACTGACACTGGTAGTCCCTTAAAAATTTATGTAGGTCTGAGATATAGCTTCAAAAATAGTTTAAGAAAAAAAACAGCGTCTATAGTTTGGATAATCTTCCAAGAAATATTTTTTAAATTCTTAAAAAAATAACATTGTGTAATTAACGCAAAAGATAATTAAGGTTTTAGGCATATATATTTTCTTCAGCAATAATTCAGATAAAATGCAAGAATTATTAAATTTAAATTTTAAACGAGCCATTAAGGGGTTATTTCATGTCTTTTCTTTATACAGGATCGTAGGAAGTCATAATATTAATTTGGACCATTTTAAAATGTGTCTTCTATTTTTAGCCCTATTCTTCATAATCTGCTGGATTTTCCCCGGGATTATTGAAAAATTGAGGTAAAAAATTGAGGCATTTTTCAAATTGTCGCTGAAAATCCCCAAAATATGAATTTTGGCTAAAAAAACAGTTTTTAATAACAGTGTGGAGGCCACAGGCTAGAACACCGGTCATTTCATATGCATAAACAATAATTCACCTACATACAAGAATATTATATTTTTAAAGATTTTTTAATTTTAACATAAAATAATTCTCAAATCTTAAATAGATAACCAAATAATAACCATAAGTCTACTTTAATTTAATTAATTTACCCGCATTGAAATAAAAAACAAAATACTCACAAAAAATGCATAGGAAATAAAATCAATCGAATTAAAAATACCAAACAGTTTCTACACACAGAGAAAAAAACAAACACCAAATAAAAGATATTATCTACTATTAAATAAAGCCAATAAAAATTTTTACAGTTTTTTTTTTCTTATAAATAAATTAGTTAGATAGTTATTTTTTTCTCCGAACTTTTTTATACTACTAAACCACAAAAAAAAAAAACAACACACATTTCTTCCTCAGTCCCCCCAAATACAACCAAAAGGATTTATTTACCGCATTTATATAAGCAACACACAACAACAACAAAACAATCCAAAAATCCAAGAAAGCAAAATCGAAAACCAAATAAATAAAATATTATTAAATGTATCTGATAAGCATCATCAATTGAAATCAAATCAAATACCAAATAAAGCAACAAAAAAAAAAAAAAAAAAACAATTACTAAAATTTTTTTTGTTTTTCATAAGATAAGAAATGTGAAATTCTCACACACACTGACACGCATATATACATTTGCGTATGTGTGCTATCTTTTGCATGTATGCAAAAAATTGATTTGTAACAATCTCAACTGTGCTATATATATTTATTATTGATATTTATTATTATGTATATGTAACATATTATGTACTATTATTAAGAATATTATCAGAGAAAAAGAAAAAGAATGAAGAATGACATAAAGCAGATGTAATGATTTTTTGGGAATAAAACTAAATAAAATTTAAATGTCTATTTATATTTTCCAAAGTAAACAAAAAAAAAAATAATAAAACCAAAAAATGAAATCTCTTCAAAAAAGACCAATTTAAAATTACTAAAAAAAAAGAAAAATCAATAAAAATAAATCTAACAATGAAATCACACGCAGTTGTTGTTGTTTTCTTTTCATGGCGAGAAAATCACATACAATAAGGTAAAAGGCTCCAAAAAGTGAGGTATATAACCGAGGTAAGACTCATAATGCCAAAATAATTTTTAAATCAGGGAAAAGAATACTTTTATAAATATATACGGAGGAACAAAGCCAAGGCGCGGATTTTAAAAAATATATATATTTTAAAGACTATCAAAGCCAAGTGGTGGATTTTCAAAAAAAAAAAAAAACTATCAAACACAAAGCTGGGATTTAAAAAAAATATATTTAAAGACTATCAAAACAAAAGCGTGGATTTAAAAAAAAATATATTTTTTTTTCTAAACTATCAAAGCCAAAGCGTGGATTTAAAAAAATGTTTTTTAAGACAAACAGAGCAAAAGCGAAGGCTTTTATAAAAAAAAAACAGTAAAGAAAGTCTTAAAGTCGGGCGGGGCCGACTTTATGATACCCTACACCACTTTGCTAATTTAGTAGAGCTCCACATAACAATTAAAAGTTTTTATGGGAGAATTCAATCATACACCCCATGATTATAATTATAATTTAAAATTCAAAGGACTAAATATGCCGAAGCATTTGTATCTTTTAAATTCGGACCTGTATTGGCCATATGGTGCACAATTAATTTGAAATCGGCAAAATATATATATGGAAGCTATATCCAAATCTGAACCGATCTCGATAAAATTTGGCAAAGATATTTCTGAGCTGTATTTGATATATTTCTCTGAATATCGTTGTTACGGAGTGCATATTACGGTTGTGGGTAACAAATACAATAAATCGGATGAACAATATATACGGGAGGTATAGCTATATCTGAATCGATTTCGATCAAATTTGGCATGCTTATTTTAAGGCCTAATTTGGTTGTATGTGCAAAATTTCATACAATTCGGGCTGATATTACAAATTTGGTACACAATAAAAGGCAAATCGGACGAAGATATATATGGGAGCTATATCTAAATTTTGAACGATTATCTCCAATTTCAATAGGGTTCGTCCTTGGGCCAAACAAATGTTGTTTGGAAAATTTCATCTCAATCGGATAATAAATGCGACCTGCATTTTGTTCACAAGAATACATGGAAAGAATACATGGAAAGACGGACGGACGGACAGACGGACTGACATGCATAAATCAACTCAGAAGAGATCCTCAAAAGTAACTATGGGTCTATCTCGCTTCCTTCTTCATGTTACAAACAAATGCACGAAGACATAATACCCTGACCACCTTGTGGTGTAGGGTATAAAAATAGGGTTCTATTCTGACCTTAACCCCACCTCCATTTTCAATTTCGTGAAGATCGGGCCATAATTGCGACCTGTAGAGTGATTACAAATTAACATGGACAGACGGATAGACGGACGGACATACATAGCTAGATCGACTCAGCTCGGCGAGATTGGAAGATCCGTATATACTTTCCTATCGGGGAAACCAATATTTCGAGGTGTTACACAATTTTTGGCCCAATCAAACTTATAATACCCCCAAACACATAGTGTTGTAGGGTATAACAATTGTAAAGTCTCTCAAAGCCAATGCGTAGATTTTTAAAAAATATTTTTTTTAAAAAATATTTTATTTTTCGAAGCCAAACCGTGGATTAAAAAATATTTTTTTAAAAGCCAAAGCCGAAGCCAAAGCGCGTATTTATAAAAAAAATTGAAGACTATTAAAGCCAGTGCTTGAATTTTTAAGAAATATTTTTTAAAGACTATCAAAGCAAAATCGTGGATTTTTAAAGAAACATTTTTTAAAGACTATCTAAGCCAATGCTTGGATTTTTAGGAAATATTTTTTAAAGACTGTCAACGCCAATACGTGGATTAAAAAAATATATATTTTTAAAGACTATCAAAGCCAAAGCGTTGATTTTTAAAACATATTTTTAAAGACTATGAAGCCTAAGCTTGAGTTTTTAAAAAATAATTTAAAAATTAACAAGGTCAATGCGTGGATGTTTTAAAAAAATATTTGTTTTAAAGACTATCAAAGCCAGAGCGTGGATTTTTAAAAATATTGTTAATGGCTATCAAAGTCAAAGCCTGGATTTAAAAAAATCATTGTATAAAGACTATCAAAGATTTTTAAATAAATATTTTCTTAAGACTCTCAAAGCCAGAGCGTGGATTTTTAAAGAGTTTTTTTAAAGACTATCAATATATATATATAGGCAATAGTTCATGGACTAATAGATCTAATAATCTAGGTCAGGTGCGAAAATGTAGAATATCGGTCCACTGCATCAAGTACCTCCCCCACAAAAGGTCAACATTTTGAATAATTACAACACTTAGAAAATGTGATGTAAGAGTCTGATAGTCTTCAAATTTCGCACATCCCAATAATTTTATTAAATCAAGATGTTAAGATGAAATATATCAGTCCACTCCTTTTGGTATCTCCCCCACAAAGTGTCGAAATTTTGAATATCCATTAAGCTAATAAAACGCCAAATTAATATCTTATTCCATTTAGATTTGGCACATCTGAATATTTCCATCAACACAGGATCTGTTATAAAAACGGTAGAGATTCTGGTTCCTCCCATACAAAGGGTTCCCATTTTGAATAGCCATCAAAGTAATAAAAAGCTCAAGAAGAATCGGGTTCTCTTTATATTTCTCACACCCTATTATTTCTACTAACACAAGATCTGTTGTGAAGATGGGATATATCGGTCCGCTCATTCTGGTGCCTCCCCCACAAAGGTTCTAAGTTTTCTATATCCATGAAACTCATAAAAAGCGAAATTAACATCCGATTCCATTCCAGACTTGGTACATCTCAATATTTCCATCAACGAAAGATCTTTCATAAAGATGGTAGAGATAGGACCATTCCTTTTGCTACCTGCCCCACATAAGGTTCAAGATTTTGAAAAACAAAACGCTGAAAGAAAGCGAAATAAGCATCCAACTCTCCTCAAATTTCATACGTCTGTTGTGATATATAGCATATCTGCGAACCCCTTTCTGGTACCTCACCCACAAAAGGTCACAATTCTTAATACTTTTATTTGTTATAACTTGCGAAACAAGTCAGCGATTCTTTACAACTTGCTATATCAAAATATTTCTCTCAACCAGAAATCAGAGATGAAATGGAATTTATGATTTCGCATAAAATTGGATATAAATGTTCGATTTTCTTGTAATTTTGCCTATAAAGTTTTAAAAATTTCCAAAAATTATTTTATATTTCATATAAAGTGAAAGAAGTTAAGAAGATAGTTCAAACCTGGCACGCCGCAGTACTGATATCATATTTATTTAGGACCGATATAAAATGGACAATAGTGGCCCATTCCTTCGGGACCTACTCCATATAGGGCCAACCATTTGAATAATCATAACAGAAATCAAAATAGATTTAAATAATCGAACATTGGCTAAGCCGACTGATACTTTTTATCTTGTTTTTTTTTTTTTAAATATTTTGAAGGGTCAAACTTTCGTTTATTATGTTTTTTTTTATTATAAAAATGTAAAATGCATGCAGACTCCTGCGACTTTCTGCGTAACTTTATCCATGGCCGCAACCACCGCCACATCCGCCTCCGCATCCACCACCACGTCCATAGCCACCACCTCCGCCTCTCCTTTTATAATATGTGGCTGAGACCAGAGATCGTCTCCCAGCAAATATTGACAATATTACAAATAAAACTAAAAACAGATATGTCCACTTCATTTTATTTCCAACTTTTGAACACTTTAACAATTAAATCTGAACTAAATTTTAAAATTATTTTTCACTCACATTTATATGTCCATGATATTGTGCGCAAATCAAACTATTGGAATCAATTGAATATTTTTAATATAATGGGAAATATTTAAATAATTAATAGACAGAGAACAAAAGGTTATAAGACAATGGTGCCTTTCAATTGCATGTTATTAAAATGTGAGAGGTATAATCTATTTAGCAGAAAAATGTGCAAACATGGCACAAGTCACTATCGCAAGATCTTCAAATATCTTTAAAATGACACTAATGTTATTGTCAAAGTTGGCAGTGAGATTTAATGATAAAAATAATTAACAATAGGCAATTTTCAGCATGGTAAGACTGCAATTACAATCATATAGATAAATTGACAAATCTAGTTAAGCCTCGAATATATACATATATATTTCTCTCAGGTTTATGGTAAAGTGTGTTTGAGTATTTGCGTGTTTAAATTTTAAGATCTTACTGTTTAATTTAGGGTTTTAAACTTATCTCGCAGTCCAGCTGTAAAAGCAGAGTAGTTGCGAGCAAATATTGACTCAGATATATTCCTTAAAAATATTTAAATTTTATAATTTTGTGCTTCCACCGTGTTTATGCGAAATTCTACTACAAAGCATAAGTCAGTAAAAATCACTAAGATAAAGTCACTGAAATAAAAAAAAAAAAAACTGCAACAAAGTCAAACGCCATCATTTTTACATGTTTTTAAAAATTTTATTGAGTGAAAGCAAAAATGTCGGAAATAGCATCAAATTTTAGAATAAGTTTAGATTTGTTCGAATAGGTCACCTTTGGCACGAATTACGACCTTCAAACGGCCAATGAAACCTTCAAACGCTGCCCGAATGATGCTCTGCGGTATTTTGGCCATTCCCGGCGAAGCGCTTGCATGAGGTGATCGACACTTTTGGCATTTTTTAAGTGCCAAACTTACTTTCCAAAACACTTCAGACACAATTGTCCAACGGATTGGTATCCGGAGATTTTGGTGGCCATTGTCCGCTGTAAATGAAGCGAGGAATCTCATTTTGCAACCATTCTTGGGTGGCGCGTGCTGAGTGCGATGGTGCTGAGTACGGTTGGAATGTCCTAGGTCTGCGGCCAAAATGTTTGCGTGCCCACGGCTTTAATACACACTCCAGAATATTTACGCGATAATATTCGTGCTAATTTATTTTGATGCCACGGTCGATTAATACGAGCGGAGAGCGACCATGTGCTGTTTTGGCTGCCCATACCATCACCATGGCCGGCGCTTGAGTTCTTAAGGCCAACCGACCTCCTTGGCAAGTAAACACTATCATTTTGTTTGTTAACAAACTGCTGGACAATGAATGTTTTCTCATTTGAGAAAGCCAAATTCAGCAGTTCACCATTTTCGGCCAGGCGAAGCAACTCTTTAGCTCATTTAAATCTATTTACTTTCTGTTGCGGAATTTTAATAGCTTTACCCCGAGCTCATTTTTCAATATTTGCCCAATGGAACATTGCGATATGTACAGCTCACGAGCCAGTTTTCAGACACTCCGACGCGGGTTTCGATCAAGTAGCTTCTTTACTTTTCGAACCATTTCTGCTGATGTTGCTGTTTTCTTCCGGCCACTTCATTTAAATGCTGGAGTGCTCTAACGATATGCACTTGTGGTTTTCCAGCCAAATATAAAGAAATCACATCATCACCCTTGAATTCCATCACGAATATTTTTTTTGCGCTTATAAACAATATAATAAGCTGTCACAGGAATAATTTTAACAGCTATCGGACGAGTGGCTTAGAAAAGAAAGCGTTACAGGTTTTTCATCTCACCCTGTATATTGGGAAAAAATGTGTATCAGTGTTGCCTGAAAATTGCAATAACATTTCTTTTTCTTTTCGAGTTTAAGCATGAAATTAATTAAAATGATGCTAAAAACGCCGAAATGTCAATATTTAAGGAGTTATGAGCATTTTAAAATACCCTATTTTTTCCTCTTTAATAAACTGGATGAAAAAACATGCTAAAAACCCCGAAATGTCAATATTTAAGGAGTTATGAGCGTTTTAAAATAAACTGAATGAAAAAACATGCTAAAATCCCCGAAATGTCAATATTTAAGGAGTTATGAGCGTTTTAAAATATCCTATTTTTCCTCTTTAATAAACTGAATAAAAAAACATGCTAAAAACCCCGAAATGTCAATATTTAAGGAGTTATGAGCGTTTTAAAATAAACTGAATGAAAAAAACATGCTAAAATCCCGAAATGTCAATATTTAAGGAGTTATGAGCGTTTTAATATAAACTGAATGAAAAAACATGCTAAAATCCCCGAAATGTCAATATTTAAGGAGTTATGAGCGTTTTAAAATGCCCTATTTTTCCTCTTTAATAAACTGAATGAAAAAACATGCTAAAAATCCCGAAATGTCAATATTTAAGGAGTTATGAGCGTTTTAAAATAAACTGAATGAAAAAACCTGCTAAAATCCCCGAAATGTCAATATTTAGGGAGTTATGAGCGTTTTAAAATACCCTATTTTTCCTCTTTTATAAACTGAATGACAAAAACATGCTAAAAACCACGAAATGTCAATATTTAAGGAGTTATGAGCGTTTTAAAATAAACTGAATGAAAAAAACATGCTAAAATCCCCGAAATGTCAATATTTAAGGAGTTATGAGCGTTTTAAAATACCCTATTTTTCCTCTTTAATAAACTGAATGAAAAAACATGCTAAAAACCCCGAAATGTCAATATTTAAGGAGTTATGAGCGTTTTAAAATAAACTGAATGAAAAAACATGCTAAAATCCCCGAAATGTCAATATTTAAGGAGTTATGAGCGTTTTAAAATACCCTATTTTTCCTCTTTAATAAACTGAATGAAAAAACATGCTAAAAACCCCGAAATGTAAAAAAATTAAGGAGTTATGAGCGTTTTAAAATAAACTGAATGAAAAAAACATGCTAAAATCCCCGAAATGTCAATATTTAAGGAGTTATGAGCGTTTTAAAATGCCCTATTTTTCCTCTTTAATAACTGAATGAAAAAACATGCTAAAAATCCCGAAATGTCAATATTTAAGGAGTTATGAGCGTTTTAAAATACCCTATTTTTCCTCTTTAATAAACTGAATGAAAAAACATGTTAAAAACCCCGAAATGTCAATATTTTAGGAGTTATGAGCGTTTTAAAATAAACTGAATGAAAAAACATGCTAAAAACCCCGAAATGTCAATATTTAAGGAGTTATGAGCGTTTTAAAATAAACTGAATGAAAAAAACATGCTAAAATCCCCGAAATGCCAATATTTAAGGAGTTATGAGCGTTTTAAAATACCCTATTTTTCCTCTTTAATAAACTGAATAAAAAAACATGCTAAAAACCCCGAAATGTCAATATTTAAGGAGTTATGAGCGTTTTAAAATAAACTGAATGAAAAAACATGCTAAAATCCCCGAAATGCCAATATTTAAGGAGTTATGAGCGTTTTAAAATACCCTATTTTTCCTCTTTAATAAACTGAATAAAAAAACATGCTAAAAACCCCGAAATGTCAATATTTAAGGAGTTATGAGCGTTTTAAAATACCCTATTTTTCCTGTTTAATAAACTGAATGAAAAAACATGCTAAAAAACACGAAATGTCAATATTTAAGGAGTTATGAGCGTTTTAAAATAAACTGAATGAAAAAACATGCTAAAATCCCCGAAATGTCAATATTTAAGGAGTTATGAGCGTTTTAAAATACCCTATTTTTCCTGTTTAATAAACTGAATGAAAAAACATGCTAAAAACCACGAAATGTCAATATTTAAGGAGTTATGAGCGTTTTAAAATACCCTATTTTTCCTGTTTAATAAACTGAATGAAAAAACATGCTAAAAAACACGAAATGTCAATATTTAAGGAGTTATGAGCGTTTTAAAATAAACTGAATGAAAAAACATGCTAAAAACCCCGAAATGTCAATATTTAAGGAGTTATGAGCGTTTTAAAATACCCTATTTTTCCTCTTTAATAAACTGAATGAAAAAACATGCTAAAAACCCCGAAATGTCAATATTTAAGGAGTTATGAGCGTTTTAAAATAAACTGAATGAAAAAACATGCTAAAATCCCCGAAATGCCAATATTTAAGGAGTTATGAGCGTTTTAAAATACCCTATTTTTCCTCTTTAATAAACTGAATAAAAAACATGCTAAAAACCCCGAAATGTCAATATTTAAGGAGTTATGAGCGTTTTAAAATACCCTATTTTTCCTCTTTAATAAACTGAATGAAAAAACATGCTAAAAACCCCGAAATGTCAATATTTAAGGAGTTATGAGCGTTTTAAAATAAACTGAATGAAAAAACATGCTAAAATCCCCGAAATGCCAATATTTAAGGAGTTATGAGCGTTTTAAAATACCCTATTTTTCCTCTTTAATAAACTGAATAAAAAAACATGCTAAAAACCCCGAAATGTCAATATTTAAGGAGTTATGAGCGTTTTAAAATACCCTATTTTTCCTGTTTAATAAACTGAATGAAAAAACATGCTAAAAAACACGAAATGTCAATATTTAAGGAGTTATGAGCGTTTTAAAATAAACTGAATGAAAAAACATGCTAAAATCCCCGAAATGTCAATATTTAAGGAGTTATGAGCGTTTTAAAATACCCTATTTTTCCTGTTTAATAAACTGAATGAAAAAACATGCTAAAAACCACGAAATGTCAATATTTAAGGAGTTATGAGCGTTTAAAATACCCTATTTTTCCTGTTTAATAAACTGAATGAAAAAACATGTTAAAAACCCCGAAATGTCAATATTTAAGGAGTTATGAGCGTTTTAAAATAAACTGAATGAAAAAACATGCTAAAAACCCCGAAATGTCAATATTTAAGGAGTTATGAGCGTTTTAAAATACCCTATTTTTCCTCTTTAATAAACTGAATGAAAAAACATGCTAAAAACCCCGAAATGTCAATATTTAAGGAGTTATGAGCGTTTTAAAATAAACTGAATGAAAAAACATGCTAAAATCCCCGAAATGCCAATATTTAAGGAGTTATGAGCGTTTTAAAATACCCTATTTTTCCTCTTTAATAAACTGAATGAAAAAACATGCTAAAAACCCCGAAATGTCAATATTTAAGGAGTTATGAGCGTTTTAAAATAAACTGAATGAAAAAACATGCTAAAATCCCCGAAATGCCAATATTTAAGGAGTTATGAGCGTTTTAAAATACCCTATTTTTCCTCTTTAATAAACTGAATAAAAAAACATGCTAAAAACCCCGAAATGTCAATATTTAAGGAGTTATGAGCGTTTTAAAATACCCTATTTTCCTGTTTAATAAACTGAATGAAAAAACATGCTAAAAAACACGAAATGTCAATATTTAAGGAGTTATGAGCGTTTTAAAATACCCTATTTTTCCTGTTTAATAAACTGAATGAAAAAACATGCTAAAAACCACGAAATGTCAATATTTAAGGAGTTATGAGCGTTTTAAAATACCCTATTTTTCCTGTTTAATAAACTGAATGAAAAAACATGCTAAAAAACACGAAATGTCAATATTTAAGGAGTTATGAGCGTTTTAAAATAAACTGAATGAAAAAACATGCTAAAAACCCCGAAATGTCAATATTTAAGGAGTTATGAGCGTTTTAAAATACCCTATTTTTCCTCTTTAATAAACTGAATGAAAAAAACATGCTAAAAACCCCGAAATGTCAATATTTAAGGAGTTATGAGCGTTTTAAAATAAACTGAATGAAAAAACATGCTAAAATCCCCGAAATGCCAATATTTAAGGAGTTATGAGCGTTTTAAAATACCCTATTTTTCCTCTTTAATAACTGAATAAAAAAACATGCTAAAAACCCCGAAATGTCAATATTTAAGGAGTTATGAGCGTTTTAAAATACCCTATTTTTCCTCTTTAATAAACTGAATGAAAAAACATGCTAAAAACCCCGAAATGTCAATATTTAAGGAGTTATGAGCGTTTTAAAATAAACTGAATGAAAAAACATGCTAAAATCCCCGAAATGCCAATATTTAAGGAGTTATGAGCGTTTTAAAATACCCTATTTTTCCTCTTTAATAAACTGAATAAAAAAACATGCTAAAAACCCCGAAATGTCAATATTTAAGGAGTTATGAGCGTTTTAAAATACCCTATTTTTCCTGTTTAATAAACTGAATGAAAAAACATGCTAAAAAACACGAAATGTCAATATTTAAGGAGTTATGAGCGTTTTAAAATAAACTGAATGAAAAAACATGCTAAAATCCCCGAAATGTCAATATTTAAGGAGTTATGAGCGTTTTAAAATACCCTATTTTTCCTGTTTAATAAACTGAATGAAAAAACATGCTAAAAACCACGAAATGTCAATATTTAAGGAGTTATGAGCGTTTTAAAATACCCTATTTTTCCTGTTTAATAAACTGAATGAAAAAACATGCTAAAAAACACGAAATGTCAATATTTAAGGAGTTATGAGCGTTTTAAAATAAACTGAATGAAAAAACATGCTAAAAACCCCGAAATGTCAATATTTAAGGAGTTATGAGCGTTTTAAAATACCCTATTTTTCCTCTTTAATAAACTGAATGAAAAAACATGCTAAAAACCCCGAAATGTCAATATTTAAGGAGTTATGAGCGTTTTAAAATAAACTGAATGAAAAAAACATGCTAAAATCCCCGAAATGCCAATATTTAAGGAGTTATGAGCGTTTTAAAATACCATATTTTCCTCTTTAATAAACTGAATAAAAAACATGCTAAAAACCCCGAAATGTCAATATTTAAGGAGTTATGAGCGTTTTAAAATACCCTATTTTTCCTCTTTAATAAACTGAATGAAAAAACATGCTAAAAACCCCGAAATGTCAATATTTAAGGAGTTATGAGCGTTTTAAAATAAACTGAATGAAAAAACATGCTAAAATCCCCGAAATGTCAATATTTAAGGAGTTATGAGCGTTTTAAAATACCCTATTTTTCCTGTTTAATAAACTGAATGAAAAAACATGCTAAAAACCCCGAAATGTCAATATTTAAGGAGTTATGAGCGTTTTAAAATACCCTATTTTTCCTGTTTAATAAACTGAATGAAAAACATGCTAAAAAACACGAAATGTCAATATTTAAGGAGTTATGAGCGTTTTAAAATAAACTGAATGAAAAAACATGCTAAAATCCCCGAAATGTCAATATTTAAGGAGTTATGAGCGTTTTAAAATACCCTATTTTTCCTGTTTAATAAACTGAATGAAAAAACATGGTAAAAACCACGAAATGTCAATATTTAAGGAGTTATGAGCGTTTTAAAATAAACTGATTGAAAAAACATGCTAAAATCCCCGAAATGTCAATATTTAAGGAGTTATGAGCGTTTTAAAATACCCTATTTTTCCTCTTTAATAAACTGAATGAAAAAACATGCTAAAATCCCCGAAATGTCAATATTTAAGGAGTTATGAGCGTTTTAAAATAAACTGTATGAAAAAACATGCTAAAAACCCCGAAATTTCAATATTTAAGGAGTTATGAGCGTTTTAAAATACCCTATTTTTCCTCTTTAATAAACTGAATGAAAAAACATGCTAAAAACCACGAAATGTCAATATTTAAGGAGTTATGAGCGTTTTAAAATAAACTGATTGAAAAAACATGCTAAAATCCCCGAAATGTCAATATTTAAGGAGTTATGAGCGTTTTAAAATACCCTATTTTTCCTCTTTAATAAACTGAATGAAAAAACATGCTAAAATCCCCGAAATGTCAATATTTAAGGAGTTATGAGCGTTTTAAAATAAACTGAATGAAAAAACATGCTAAAAACCCCGAAATGTCAATATTTAAGGAGTTATGAGCGTTTTAAAATACCCTATTTTTCCTCTTTAATAAACTGAATGAAAAAACATGCTAAAAACCACGAAATGTCAATATTTAAGGAGTTATGAGCGTTTTAAAATAAACTGATTGAAAAAACATGCTAAAATCCCCGAAATGTCAATATTTAAGGAGTTATGAGCGTTTTAAAATACCCTATTTTTCCTCTTTAATAAACTGAATGAAAAAACATGCTAAAATCCCCGAAATGTCAATATTTAAGGAGTTATGAGCGTTTTAAAATAAACTGAATGAAAAAACATGCTAAAAAACCCCGAAATGTCAATATTTAAGGAGTTATGAGCGTTTTAAAATACCCTATTTTTCCTCTTTAATAAACTGAATGAAAAAACATGCTAAAATCCCCGAAATGTCAATATTTAAGGAGTTATGAGCGTTTTAAAATAAACTGAATGAAAAAACATGCTAAAAACCCCAAATGTCAATATTTAAGGAGTTATGAGCGTTTTAAAATTCCCTATTTTTCCTCTTTAATAAACTGAATGAAAGAACATACTAAAAACCCCGAAATGTCAATATTTAAGGAGTTATGAGCGTTTTAAAATACCCTATTTTCCTCTTTAATAAACTGAATGAAAAAACATGCTAAAAACCCCGAAATGTCAATATTTAAGGAGTTATGAGCGTTTTAAAATAAACTGAATGAAAAAACATGCTAAAATCCCCAAAATGTCAATATTTAAGGAGTTATGAGCGTTTTAAAATTCCCTATTTTCCTCTTTAATAAACTGAATGAAAGAACATACTAAAAACCCCGAAATGTCAATATTTAAGGAGTTATGAGCGTTTTAAAATACCCTATTTTTCCTCTTTAATAAACTGAATGAAAAAACATGCTAAAAACCCCGAAATGTCAATATTTTAGGAGTTATGAGCGTTTTAAAATAAACTGAATGAAAAAACATGCTAAAATCCCCGTAATGTCAATATTTAAGGAGTTATGAGCGTTTTAAAATACCCTATTTTTCCTCTTTAATAAACTGAATGAAAAAACATGCTAAAAACCCTGAAATGTCAATATTTTAGGAGTTATGAGCGTTTTAAAATAAACTGAATGAAAAAACATGCTAAAATCCCCGTAATGTCAATATTTAAGGAGTTATGAGCGTTTTAAAATACCCTATTTTTCCTCTTTAATAAACTGAATGAAAAACATGCTAAAAACCCCGAAATGTCAATATTTAAGGAGTTATGAGCTTTTTAAAATACCCTATTTTTCCTCTTTAATAAACTGAATGAAAAAACATGCTAAAATCCCCGTAATGTCAATATTTAAGGAGTTATGAGCTTTTTAAAATACCCTATTTTTCCTCTTTAATAAACTGAATGAAAAAACATGCTAAAAACCCCGAAATGTCAATATTTAAGGAGTTATGAGCGTTTTAAAATAAACTGAATGAAAAAACATGCTAAAATCCCCGAAATGTCAATATTTAAGGAGTTATGAGCGTTTTAAAATACCCTATTTTTCCTCTTTAATAAACTGAATGAAAAAACATGCTAAAAACCACGAAATGTCAATATTTAAGGAGTTATGAGCGTTTTAAAATAAACTGATTGAAAAAACATGCTAAAATCCCCGAAATGTCAATATTTAAGGAGTTATGAGCGTTTTAAAATACCCTATTTTTCCTCTTTAATAAACTGAATGAAAAAACATGCTAAAATCCCCGAAATGTCAATATTTAAGGAGTTATGAGCGTTTTAAAATAAACTGAATGAAAAAACATGCTAAAAACCCCGAAATGTCAATATTTAAGGAGTTATGAGCGTTTTAAAATACCCTATTTTTCCTGTTTAATAAACTGAATGAAAAAACATGCTAAAAACCACGAAATGTCAATATTTAAGGAGTTATGAGCGTTTTAAAATAAACTGATTGAAAAAACATGCTAAAATCCCCGAAATGTCAATATTTAAGGAGTTATGAGCGTTTTAAAATACCCTATTTTTCCTCTTTAATAAACTGAATGAAAAAACATGCTAAAATCCCCGAAATGTCAATATTTAAGGAGTTATGAGCGTTTTAAAATAAACTGAATGAAAAAACATGCTAAAAACCCCGAAATGTCAATATTTAAGGAGTTATGAGCGTTTTAAAATACCCTATTTTTCCTCTTTAATAAACTGAATGAAAAAACATGCTAAAAACCCCGAAATGTCAATATTTAAGGAGTTATGAGCGTTTTAAAATACCCTATTTTTCCTCTTTAATAAACTGAATGAAAAAACATGCTAAAAACCCCGAAATGTCAATATTTAAGGAGTTATGAGCGTTTTAAAATAAACTGAATGAAAAAACATGCTAAAATCCCCGAAATGTCAATATTTAAGGAGTTATGAGCGTTTTAAAATACCCTATTTTTCCTCTTTAATAAACTGAATGAAAAAACATGCTAAAAACCCCGAAATGTCAATATTTAAGGAGTTATGAGCGTTTAAAATAAACTGAATGAAAAAACATGCTAAAATCCCCGAAATGTCAATATTTAAGGAGTTATGAGCGTTTTAAAATACCCTATTTTTCCTCTTTAATAACTGAATGAAAAAACATGCTAAAAACCCCGAAATGTCAATATTTAAGGAGTTATGAGCGTTTTAAAATAAACTGAATGAAAAAACATGCTAAAATCCCCGAAATGTCAATATTTAAGGAGTTATGAGCGTTTTAAAATAAACTGAATGAAAAAACATGCTAAATCCCCAAAATGTCAATATTTAAGGAGTTATGAGCGTTTTAAAATACCCTATTTTTCCTCTTTAATAAACTGAATGAAAGAACATACTAAAAACCCGAAATGTCAATATTTAAGGAGTTATGAGCGTTTTAAAATACCCTATTTTTCCTCTTTAATAAACTGAATGAAAAAACATGCTAAAACCCCGAAATGTCAATATTTTAGGAGTTATGAGCGTTTTAAAATAACTGAATGAAAAAACATGCTAAAATCCCCGTAATGTCAATATTTAAGGAGTTATGAGCGTTTTAAAATACCCTATTTTTCCTCTTTAATAAACTGAATGAAAAAAACATGCTAAAAACCCTGAAATGTCAATATTTTAGGAGTTATGAGCGTTTTAAAATAAACTGAATGAAAAAACATGCTAAAATCCCCGTAATGTCAATATTTAAGGAGTTATGAGCGTTTTAAAATACCCTATTTTTCCTCTTTAATAAACTGAATGAAAAACATGCTAAAAACCCCGAAATGTCAATATTTAAGGAGTTATGAGCGTTTTAAAATAAACTGAATGAAAAAACATGCTAAAATCCCCGAAATGTCAATATTTAAGGAGTTATGAGCGTTTTAAAAATACCCTATTTTCCTCTTTAATAAACTGAATGAAAAAAACATGCTAAAAACCACGAAATGTCAATATTTAAGGAGTTATGAGCGTTTTAAAATACCCTATTTTCCTGTTTAATAAACTGAATGAAAAAACATGCTAAAAACCACGAAATGTCAATATTAAGGAGTTATGAGCGTTTTAAAATAAACTGAATGAAAAAACATGCTAAATCCCCGAAATGTCAATATTTAAGGAGTTATGAGCGTTTTAAAATACCCTATTTTTCCTCTTTAATAAAACTGAATGAAAAAACATGCTAAAATCCCAGAAATGTCATATTTAAGGAGTTATGAGCGTTTTAAAATAAACTGAATGAAAAAACATGCTAAAATCCCCGAAATGTCAATATTTAAGGAGTTATGAGCGTTTTAAAAATAACTGAATGAAAAAACATGCTAAAATCCCCAAAATGTCAATATTTAAGGAGTTATGAGCGTTTTAAAATACCCTATTTTTTCCTCTTTAATAAACTGAATGAAAAAACATGCTAAAATCCCGAAATGTCAATATTTAAGGAGTTATGAGCGTTTTAAAATACCCTATTTTTCCTCTTTAATAAACTGAATGAAAAAAACATGCTAAAAAACCCCGAAATGTCAATATTTAAGGAGTTATGAGCGTTTTAAAATAAACTGAATGAAAAAACATGCTAAAATCCCCGAAATGTCAATATTTAAGGAGTTATGAGCGTTTTAAAATACCCTATTTTTCCTCTTTAATAAACTGAATAAAAAAACATGCTAAAAACCCCGAAATGTCAATATTTAAGGAGTTATGAGCGTTTTAAAATAAACTGAATGAAAAAACATGCTAAAATCCCCGAAATGTCAATATTTAAGGAGTTATGAGCGTTTAAAATACCCTATTTTTCCTCTTTAATAAACTGAATGAAAAAACATGCTAAAAATCCCGAAATGTCAATATTAAGGAGTTATGAGCGTTTTAAAATACCCTATTTTTCCTCTTTAATAAACTGAATGAAAAAAACATGCTAAAAAACCCCGAAATGTCAATATTTAAGGAGTTATGAGCGTTTTAAAATACCCTATTTTTCCTCTTTAATAAACTGAATGAAAAAACATGCTAAAACCCCGAAATGTCATATTTAAGGAGTTATGAGCGTTTTAAAATACCCTATTTTCCTCTTTAATAAACTGAATGAAAGAACATACTAAAAAACCCGAAATGTCAATATTTAAGGAGGTATGAGCGTTTTAAAATACCCTATTTTTCCTCTTTAATAAACTGAATGAAAAAACATGCTAAAAAACCCCGAATGTCAATATTTTAGGAGTTATGAGCGTTTTAAAAATAAACTGAATGAAAAAAACATGCTAAAATCCCGTAATGTCAATATTTAAGGAGTTATGAGCGTTTTTAAAATACCCTATTTTTCCTCTTTAATAACTGAATGAAAAAACATGCTAAAAACCCTGAAATGTCAATATTTAGGAGTTATGAGCGTTTAAAATAAACTGAATGAAAAAAACATGCTAAAATCCCGTATGTCAATATTTAAGGAGTTATGAGCGTTTAAAAATCCCCTTTTTCCCTTTAATACCTGAATGAAAAAACATGCTAAAAAACCCCGAAATGTCAATATTTAAGGAGTTATGAGCGTTTTAAAATAACTGAATGAAAAAACTGCTAAAACCCTGAAATGTCAATATTTTAGGAGTTATGAGCGTTTTAAAAATAAACTGAATGAAAAAACATGCTAAAATCCCCGAAATGTCAATATTAAGGAGTTATGAGCGTTTTAAAATACCCTATTTTTCCTCTTTAATAAACTGAATGAAAACAACATGCTAAAAACCCC